>NW_024373145.1:0-300372 GCF_014805655.1 Passer montanus | reverse complement strand
TAAACAAACAACCTTGAATTCTGCTTGTAGCGTCTTTTTCTTTGGCTTGCTCAGAGTATTTGACCAATTCTCAGCTATTCAGGAAGGCAGTTACACAAATTTTAGCCACTGTTATGTACAGTCATACCAAAAACTTCTTCTTTACTGTTACTTGCGAGCTATGTTTAAAATGTTAGCATCCACTCAGCAAAGAAAACTGTGCATGTGGTTTGGTTGACTAAGCTCACAAATGAAATAGTGGAGAGTCATAAAAAGGCCATAAAAGCCATAAGGTCATAAAAACATCAAAATTGTGAATATATTATCAGAAATGTTTCATAGCTACTTAAAGAGTAGCTAGATGGTATGCACTACTAATAAATTTCCTTTGCTATGAATAGATCCATAAATTTGACTGATGAACCTCAAAGGAGTGTTATGGGCTTCACAACACAGACTGAGATTAAGTAGTAGTTTATTTCAAAAGTACTTAGTGGAATTGTACAGACTGAGCAGTTTATTCAGTCGAAGTTAGAGTACCAAAATCTGCCCATTCATGAATTAGGGTCAGATCAAGCCTCCCTTTGACCTCAGTGGGAGTTTTGCCATTTGCTTCAATGAAAGCAGAATCAAGTTATCAATGCTTTAAAATGGTTCAATAGGGAGTGTTATTGTAATGCAAATGTACATGTTCTCTTAATCTGAACTTTCCATCTCCCCATTCAGAGCTGTTTGTAGAGAGTTTTATTATGGGCTGTTACTCTGGGACCTCTGTGTTAGACAGAGATTTTTGTATGCTCGTTAGAGAAATATCCTGTAGTACAGGGGAATACACCTTCCAATTTTCTAAGTATAACTCTAAGTAAATCTAGTGAATTTGGTCTAAAAAGCAACCAAGCCTTGCTGTATGACCAAGACTGAACAAAGGTGAAGTTAACTATGCTGTTGAGTAGAGTATGTTCACTTAACACTTTGTGTGAGTTGACCTGGTTGGTGTCATGAAAAAGAAGATCTTTCAGGTATTCGATTGCCAGGAGATACTACTTGCAATGGTTTCATATAACACTTAAAACTACTGGAGCTGCAAAAGCCTTGTGTAGTGAAAACAGAAGTTTGAGCTCATGTATTTGATATACCTTAGTGCTAGCTCAGTTTCATTCTTTCTGGATCAAATGTCATCAGCACAAATGAGTGGATAAGCCAAAAAGGCTCCATTTTGTTAAAATCAAACCATGCCTGTCTTTCTCCTGCCTAACACAAACCCTCTTCCTATTGCAAATGCCTGGCTTTCTCTCCCTCCTCACCAGCAGTAGTAATTATTTACACCAAACCAGTTTCACTGGGGAGCATACATAACCTGTTCAGCTTGCTTGAGGTCTTTAAAAGCAGTCTAAAGCTTTCAGCTGCAGACAGCAGGCCAGCCTACATACATCTTCCTGGCCCAGCCAGGAGTGGACACACACACACAGCTGGTTGCTTGCCCAGGCAGGAAGTGCACACCTTCTGACTGGGGCTTTGAGGAAAAGTCTTGTATCTCATTCTCTGAGGGGGACAGATCTCAGCATAACTCTCATTGGGAAAAGACCAAAGGAATTATTCTGTGGGAGATGTGTTATACAGACCCACCTCAGGTACTTCCCAGTGCTCTTTGAATACAGCAGCCAAGACAAAAGAAAGCAAAGCAACACCTTTCCCCCCACCCCCCAAAGAAAATCAACAAATCCCCACCCATCCAACAAAACACCTACCAAAAAAAAGAAAATCTAATTGCAACCACTTCATGGTGTAGTGATGGAATAAAAGACCTAAACGGATTAGCTCAAACTCTTAGGTTTTTCCTTACTAGGTACTGATTCAGTCACATCACTGAGAGATAAGAAGGGCACTTCAGTTCAAGTTAGAGTCTGTTGCTATTGCATATGGCAATTGCTACAAATTCAACCTTTGTTCTGGGTGTGTAGTAAGCTAATTAAAAAGACAGATAGCTTGCTCATTGTTATTAATGCACTAATAATAATATATCTTATTTGACTATCAGTAGTATTTTAATAGCCAAGGACATATGGCAGGTCACAATGCCACCTACATGTTTTTCAAGGACCAGAGGTTGCATCCTTACTGTAATATAAAAGACACAAGCTTTCTTACTCTCCCATAACTATCCATATTGTTTAGTTTTTAACCTACATTCTGGCATGGATTTGCTCTTGCTCCTCATATGTGTCCTAGACACAGCTTGGGAAGAAGTATGGCCAACCACCTGCTACTGACTACTGAATGGCTGAAGTTGCCATGCCCGAGGTTGGCAGGAAGGCAGAAGAGGCCCAAAAAACAGTGTGAAAATCATGAGTTCACATTTATTCTTAAGAATAGAGAATGATCCCCAAACACTTTTGTTTACTTGACTAGATTTAAAGTCACACTGTCATGGTACTTGTAATTCCCATTAGAACAAGTCTTGGTCTTCCAATGCCAGTATCTCTCTGTAAAGAAGAAGCAGAGGTTAGAAAAGCTTTCACAGGGTTATTTAAGAAAACATATTCATGCTACTTATACCGTCTTTCTGTACTTTCGGCCACAAGCCATTTCATGCATGTGAAAAGGACTATAAGTGCATAAAAGCAATTTTATAAATCTAGAAGATGCAAAAGCTCCTGGATGGCCCTGGGCCACAGTCAGATTTAAAAGAGAGATGTCATTTCATGCACTTCAATTCAGTGCACATGACCAAAATGGAAGAATTGTTGGAGGCCCTTTGGGTGCACTGAACACTTTTCCAGGTGATCCATATATACCTGTATGCTTGCACCTATGATTACAGAGCAATGTCTTTCACCACCCCTTGTCTTAGATGCTAGTTGAAGTAATTTTCCTAGTAGCACAACTCTTCCTAAGATCCAGCATGAGTCCATGAGTCTGAGAGGAATACTACTTCCGCTCTTATTAAAACACTGCTTGCAAGCCCTGCCAGCCCTTGTGCTTGTCTTGGAAAACTCCCCATTGAGTAACTTTGCTGAGCAGGATTAGTCCTGCTTAGTTTATGAGATCCAGCATGATCATAGCTGTGATGATGTTGCACCTATTCAAGAAAACAAAGCAACCAAGTCTTGCATATATGTCTATTTGGTAAAAAAAGAAAAATATGTGAACTAATTGAGGAGGGGTTTTTTTTCAGGTTTTTTCCCTCTCTTGATAATTAGTTACACTATGTTCATCATTTTGAGGGGATTTATTTTTAACTTTGGTTGAAACTCTTTTGTACAGAAGTCTGTGTTATACAAATTCCAGGTTTTTTAGCAATGGATTAAGTTGTGGGAGACTCTGACCTTGTGATACTACCATGTTTCTGCTAAACAAAGTCCAGTATGCCAAACAAAGATGTAGCAAGTAGTTACGAAATGGCACGGCTATTACACATGCTTTTGATTCTCATTGTCTGGTGTTTATTTTGGGATAATTCTGTTTTGAGAGTGGAAAAACCAGACTGTAAATAAAAGGGAGGCCTCAATACATGCACTATGCTACACACTTTGCAAAAGTCTGATGGTGGGCTCTTCAGTAGGTGCCTAGGAAACAAGAAAATTATTTTGAGTAGTGAAAAAAAAAGGTAAGAATATTCTGGGACACCATGACAAGTCAGAAAAATAATTATTCACCCACTTGCGCAAAGCCTGAGTAATTTACTGTTGCAGCTCACAGTCTGTGTTGTTTCCCTCCTATGTAATGTTTCTAGGTCACCATCTCTGGTGTTGTTCTAAACCACACAGCTCCACTCCCAACACCCAACACCTCCCTCCTGCTGGACAGTGGGAGAATGTCTATTGCAGCTTCCAGGAGATGGTGAGTTACCTGGTGCTGCATTTCCACTCCTGACTTCTCTCCCATATTACCCCACCCATGAAACCAGATGATAGGAAAGAAGAGGGAAGGGAACAGGTCAGGCTGAAAGTCAAATGAATCCAAAGACTTAAAAGAGTGCAATAATAATCCAAAATCATAGTCCAAGAGACACTAATGCCATTTTAAGATGAAACTTCTGTTTGTGACGTGGATTCAGCCCTTAGTCCCAGAAAGCATAATCAAAGTTATCTACTTGTAGTTTTATAGCTCTATAAATCTTTGAGGCCAAATTCTGTCCTTCTACACATGCAGGACTCCATTTATTCCATGGGGAGTTGCACTCCTATATCAGAGGGTAAAATCTGGTTATATTTTCTAGATAGCAATAGGAAAAAGGGGAGGTCTTTCACTTTTAAAAACATTTACTGTATCCTAGCAATGGGCAGCGATGCTATGCAAGCCTGACTACAGCCAATTGGTATTAAGAGATATTAAACCTTAAAGAAAACAATGTGATATTCTTTGGGAATCTGTAGGTAAGGCAAATTCCAAACATTGATTCTAAGCACAAAACAACTAAGTCTATATAGAAGGAAATATCCTAAACTCCTGTGTGGAGGTTGATGCAAATCTCATGAAAATCTGACTGTCCAGAAGTAAGTATTAACAGACAGGGAATTAGGAGAAGCAAACATTTTGTTCTTAAGGTTTTGTAACTCAAAAAAATTAAATCTACCTTTTTATTTATTTATTTTGAGGTTGATGCAAACCTCATGAAAATCTGACTGTCCAGAAGTATTAACAGACACGGAATTAGGAGAAGCAAACATTTTGTTCTCAAGGTTTTGTAACTCAAAAAAATTAAATCTACCTTTTTATTTATTTATTTTTTTTTAGTCATGTGTAGGCTGCATTTGCAAAATCTTAGCTTGAGATTGTTGTTTAAGAGCTTAGAGCTTAAGTGATTTTAAAGTCCTTAAAAGCAACAACAGAACTCTCTCCATAAGCAAATAAAGTATGAATCAGCTGTTTAATTCTCCAGGATAAAAAAAAAATTAAAGCAACAGGAAAAAATGCACTAAAAGAGCAGCTTTATGATCTTGTTAGCTACAATGAGGGAAAATTATCTAATTAGCGAAAACCTTCTGAATTTAAACTTTGCTGGAATGAGAAATTTTATTCACAAAGGCACAGTATAACTGCTTGCAGCCTGCCACTATTTATGATGACATGTTGACTCTTGAATAGGTTGTGCAATTACCAGAGGAGGAAAGAGAATTGGGAGTCTGAAGATGACAAGCATTTCTGGCTTCCATAATCTCAACTTCTTTCAGCCATATTTACCAATTTACATGAACTTTGAACAGAGTAAAAGGGAAATAGCACTGTTGGAAGCTTTTCCATGGAAACCTTAAAACAACTTCATTTCCATCCCCTAAAACACCGTAAGATGTGTTCTTAGTCTTTGTGGCAACATTCTGCCTCTTCAGCAACTTACCTTCTTCTAGTTGTAAGAACTACCATTTCATCAGAATTTATTGTAGTTCCATTAGGTGCTCTACCAAAATCTTTCAAAGGAAGTGTCTCCCTAAGGAATGTGCTCGGAGGTATGGATGAAAATTTGAGAAATATCAGACAGGAAAAGACTTATTTACACTCCTGCAAATGCAGCATATTGGTACATCTTCATGGTTTTTTGCCTTGCCTACTTCTGACTTGACAGCATCATGCTCTGGAGCTTGGCTGTAGAGATGAAGGGAAGGAAAAGAATTCCCAAAGAGAATTGCAGCACATCTAGCTGTGGTGGCAGGACACTCTGCTTGACCCTTTGAGCAGAGCTGATGCAACTTTTGAAACAATTTCATCTCCTGTCCCTGTTGAAGAGTTCAGCAATCATAAATGAAGATGGAGAGAGAGGAACCTGAACCAGTTTTTTTTGTGTAGCTCAGCAACAGACTCAACTTTTTGACAAGGATTAGATGCCAGTATTTTGAAAGGCAGTTACAAAATATTTGCCAAAAAATACTTCTCATATCCAACTGTTTCAATATAATGACCAAATAATTTAAAATATACACTTACAAAAAAAAAAAAAAAAAAAAAAAAAAAAAAGCAGCTGCAGTATCCAAGACATCTTTATTAGAAAATCACTTAGGTGAAATAAGAAAAAGGTCCTTTATGGAAACTTTATAGGAATCCTCTAGCTGCTGTACATTCAGGTTCTTAAAGAGGAGATAAAGGCATGGTTCTTAATTTACAGATATTTTTACAGCTACTGAATGACTTGTTTGAAGCCATTATGGTTGAGGCCCTATCTCATAAGAAGTCCTTACTGCTGCCTTCTGCTGCAAATCAAAACAATATCTAAGGCCTTTTTAAACTTAGATTGCTTTCCTTCTCACGAGTTTAACAATGAATTGGATCATTTTCTGTGCCCTGTGATTTTGTGGTAACTAGTTGGTTTAGAGTTCTCCAGAATGATATCTTTAACATACTTATGAAACTTCTTCACCGGTGAAATATGTGGGCTAAGCCCAAAACCAACACTAGCACATCTGGGGTATCTATATTTTCTGGCATCACTTTCCAGCACAGCCACATAATAATTAAATATCTAGCTGATATCATAGCCAGTCTGGATAGCTGTTTAATCAGATGTTAAATAGCAGAAAAACATACAAAAATAGCCGTGGCAAGCTCTGCTTTGTATGATAACCTCAGAATGCATCATACAAAATAAGACATTATTAGCTATTACTAATGGTTGAAATAACATTCACATTTATGTGGTAGTGAAATCACTTAACTGATAGCAATGGAGTCCTAATAATTGCCTTCTGTGAGTTCCTTGAGATGCTCTGGTGTTGAATTCCTGAAGAAACCACGATGGAGGTGCATAGTATGCCAGTGGGGTGACATTTTCTTCATCCAGTGAGCAAGGGAATGTGCTACATCTGACAATGTCATGTCAGGGGCTGTGGTTTATTTTGCCTTCATGTTTCTCACTTAAATCTGTGTCTCATGGTCCATTTCTAAGTTGCTAGGCATCACAGCCAATCCTTATCACTGGCCTATGGATGAACGAGATTAATTGCTGGTCATTAAATCAAGCCAGATCCTCTAATTTCTGTTTGCACTTTGGGGTTTTTGATAAGAATTATCTGCATTAATTCACTGCTCCAGTACTGTGTCCTGTCCATTAGCAGCAGACATAGTGCCCCACTGTGCCCAATGTCTCTGGACAGCAAATTCTTCAGCTTTGTCATGGTTTTGCCACTTCCTTTTCTTGTAAATCTGCTGTACCTCCATCTGCCACCTGTGGAACAGGGTTAATTAAGTCTGCCTCACATGTTGGGGCTGCTGGGTAGGGCTTAATTCCCTGGGTGTGTCTCTACAGCTGCTTTATTTTGGATGAAGCCTTTGAAGTGGACTTCTTCATCTGCTCTGATTACCACACTTTGGTTCATCTTGGAGCACGTCTCCCCATATACTTCTTGGGTCCTTCCTTGTGCTCTGCTGGAGGATACACTCCAGCTTCACATCTGATGCTGTTCAATCAATAGGAATGGAATAAGCTAGTCCAGACTGAAACCTTCAAAATATTAACATAAGGGATATTAAGTCTCTGGTATTAAATGTTTTTTGCTCTGCAGGTTCATTCCTATTGTGCCATGGTATATAATGAAACATAGACATTATTATAACTGATGGTTGCCTTTGTGATCCTTGGATGAAGAGAGCAGCAAAAGTATGAGGTTTTGTGTGCATTTCAGAGAATAAATGTAGCCTTTGTGTTTTAATCCCAAATTTTGGCTTTATTTGACTGTAGTATTTTAGTGGGATATTCCATAGTTTATATAAGAAAGGTTACCTTAGAAGATCTAATAGCAAATGGAACCTGCTTCTGCACTTATGTAAATAAAATCTATTCATGCTGAGCTCATTCTGGTCCATGGACATTAACCAGCAATGTTTATTTTTTTATACCTGGCAAATTTCCCTGAAATTTTCATTTTGAGTAGATGCAGAAGGTTAACACCAGTAGTTTATTTTGATACACACAGTATACACATGCTCAGATACTAAGCTACACTTTGGGGTTACAGTAAACTTAGTTTTAAGTCCTCCACAGCAATTCCCCTTACCCCACCATATGCTTGAAGTGAAAATATAAATGCAAAAGAACTCTCATGTACATCATTCCCTTACAACACTTCTGTGTTTTAGAGCACACCATTTTTACTGATGCTGTCTTGTGGTTGATCCTTATTCCACTCTAATATCTTTCACTCTGATTCACAATTCTGATTGTCTCTACAGTATTACTTTCAATATAAAAAACTATTACTTTCTGCAGTATTACTTTCAATATAATTATGAATAATGAGGCTGAGAAAAATAATTTTTGTTCCTTGCTCAAGTCCCTGGTTTTTCTTTTGTCCTGTACAAACCTGTTTTTATATTGTTTACCATCACTATTGACCACACTACAGAGACCCCTAGCCTTTTGCATGGTGGCAAAGTATCACTCCCTTTCGTGCTCATTATTTTATAGGCCAGCTATGCTCAGTTAGCCCTCATACCAATAAAAGTCTCTCCATGTTCTTAGCCAGCAGGAGGTGCTGAGGAATGATGCAACAAATATCTTTTCACTGAGGTAGCTGGGTTCTCTCTGTGCTCAACACAAAGATTTTCACTAACTTGTGAGCTGGATCTCAGCATTGTCACATCAAAGTGAGGATTTTAGTTCTATTTTTAGGATGGCATTTGGCTAGAGCAGGGACATTCTTCTTTTGCTCTTGTTTTAATTAAAATAACCTTTAAGACAAGTGAGCAGGAACATTCAACCCAAAGCAATGCTTTCTGTTACTCCAAGAGGGACCAGTGTGAATGCATAGCATTTATTAAAGACTTGGCTCTTTTTGATCTACATGGGATAAATGGCAATACATTACAATGATAGAGGTGGAATAACGAATAAAGAGAGGAAATATTGCTAATCCTTAAACAAACTAGCAAGATAAACTTCAATCACAGCTTTAGATGATACTTTATGTTAAACAGTGATCAAAGAAAATCCAAAGAAGGTAAGCAAATAAAGAAAGATTTTCTTGTCAAATTAGTGACTACTGGTTATCATTCACCCCTTAAAATTCCCCTACATATTTGTTAACAGTGGTCCTAACATAACTAAAATGACTACTCAACCTTTCAAACAGAAATCCTCACTCCACTTGCAGCTGGAAGTTTCCCTGTAATGGCTGAGTAAATATCTTTAGCACTCTTCTAGGGAACCAATGGCAACGGCTGGAAAAAACATATTATTTCTCATGTCACTGTATTCCTTCAATTTCTTGGATGTTTCGGTTCTCTGTGTGTGATGTGGACACCTTTCTTCCAGTAAGGTCTATGAAACCAGATAATCATTGAACACAAACAATTTATTAACAAGAACAGACAGGCATATGCACCTTGGAATATTTAATCAGCTACAAAAGCAATCACTGAACCAGCAATGAGTAGTTTAAACAAAATATGGAATACCAAGACACTAGGGTGAGAGAATATATACTGTAATTCCCATCCATAAAAATGGGAGCCTAATAAATTATAAATGCCTAGAAAGATAATTTTGCTGTTCCAAATAAATCCTGCAATACTACAGTGTATAATCATTTTGCAGACATTTTGAACATTTTTATAGTGATAAAAATGTTGCATGGATTTATCAGAAACAAATCTATCTCATTTTTCTTTGACAGATTAATTGTCCAAGGAGATAAGAATGAGGAGTAGACTTGTTAGATTTTGATTTTAAGAAAGATTTCACACAGTCTTACACACTTTTCTAACAAAGAAGCTGGAAAAATGCACTGTAGATGAGTTCACCATAGCATGACATGTGGATAGATGTCACTTGTTAGTCTAGTTCTAATAATTATTTTCATGAATGGCTTGAAATATGAAGAAGTGGATCTTCAAGTTACACCAGCAGACAGACGGGAAGTGCCAGCACTTCAGAGGACTGTGTTGGAGCCTGGAGAGATGATCTGATGCAAGTGGTACAAATTCAGAAAAAATAACAAGTGTAGTTTGCCACACATATCAACTGCATGAATACAAGATGGGAGATGTTTATATGCCATGCAGGACAATAAAGAAAACTGAAGACTATACAGCCCCTAAGCTAAGTAGGAGTAAGCTGCATTGTATGGCTGAGGAAAGATGAATCTCACTGCAGAACAACCTAGTAAGACCGTCTTATGTTGTTTTACTCTGCTGGCGCTGGGGAGTGAGTGCTTTGTCCTCTTTTGGGCACCACACTCTAAAATTATAGCTAGATATACAGAAACAAACTGGAGAGAGTTCAGAGCAGAAGAAGAATAATAAGTAGTATGGAAAGCACACTGCATGAAGAAAGGTCAAGAGAACTGGTACTGTTTAGTCTAGAAAGAGAAGATGAGAACAATGTGCCAGAAGCTTTTCTGTGTACAGAGCTAACTGTTCACCATGTCCACAACAGGCAGACAAAGAGGTGATTATTTAATTTACAGCAAAACATTTTGCTGCCCTGTTGGGGAAAAGCTGTAAGTTGGAGGGCAGTGATATTGTAGAGTAAGTAGATCTCCAACAGAGCTTGCAGAATCCAGTGCACAGGACAGATTTGTGCAGGGGTGAGGTGTCTCTCCAGCATGGTCCAAGGGAGTGAGGATACCTGAAAGCAGAGACAACATTTGTCTGACAGTGTGTTCATGTTTTCTGTCATTTGGCTTTCTAACATGAAAATAAATTCCCTCTGGATTTCAATTTGTGACAAAGAGGTTTAATATTTCTTTGAGCTTTAAGAGATATTTATTTACCCACTTTCTGTTATTTAAATGTCCTCTCCTTGCTCAGACTACTCTCCAAAATTCATTGCAACATGTGTGTTGCTATCACTATTTGACTTGGAGTTTATTGCTCACACTCCCATTTTGTGTAATGTGAAAAAACATTCTCACATTTAGGAATATGCAATATGCTGATAACAGTTTAAAAGGAAAATATTGACATTAGTCTGGCTGCGATAATGTGAGTAAATATTTAGCTGACTATTTAGTATCTAGGTAGTCAAGAAATACTGTAAAACCCAAAACCAGATGTATAACAAGAAGATTCAGTTCCCTTCACTCCTTTGCTGGCTCCAGAAATAGGTACTAGCACAGAAGCAAAGACTTTGCTGCTTTCCACATGTCTGCACATGCCAGTGTCTCAACTCATCTTACTTCAAATGTCACTTTGAAATACATCAGTGCTGTAATGCATAAAAGGAACCTGCTGTGCAATAACTTCTTATGTAAATTGTGACTTGTGGTGGTTGCTACAGTTCCACTAAGCATTACAAGCACATTTCATCCCTATGCTTTTACTGCTTGTCTTAAACACCTGCCTTGTGTTTGAGATTGCAAACTTTTCAGGTCAGAGTTTACCTGATGTCTGTACAGTGCCTCACACATCACCCTCTTGCCTGTCAGTCTCATTTGTACTCTAAGATTTATTCACATTATCTACTTTAGTTCTACAAATCCAAGCTACGTCTAAACTCTTCATTGTAACACCTATAACTTGCCAATTCTGAGTTATCCTCTGGGACCTTTATTAATCCACCATTAAGCTTTTTTCTACAATATTCACTTCCTGTCCTTTGGCTAAAGCAATGCTGCCCTTCTCCTATCATTCCAAGAGGCTTTTGCAGTGCTTATTTGCCTGTTCCTATGGCCTAGTCTGCTCTTCCACTGGCTCCTCCTCAACCACCACATCAAATGAACTACCCCTTGCTCTTCTTAGGTTGTCTAATGGCTTGCTGCCATATTCCAAGCAGCCAGTTCTGTTCTCTCTCTTGGCCAGCTTTCATCACCCACATCCTAGATTTTCAGACATGTACTTGCTCATTCCCAGCTCAAAGTTTCTCAGCAGAGTAGGCAAAATCCAATTTTGCTGCCCCAGCAAGTTGACTGCTGATGTGTTGGCACTGTTGAAAATGCTTTTTAATAGTTTCTTCTTCTCTCTTTACTACTGTCTGTCCATATCAATCTCCTCTCTCCCCTACTCACCCTTTCCCTCTCCCAATGGCCTTTTAGGATAGAAATTTATCAGGTAAGGAATCATTTATTTGTGTACAGCACAATGAGGTCTTGGCCAATGGTTGGAACTCACAGATAAGTCATTCAGTCTTCATTAACATCTCAAAGTTTCTGCCTTCCATTGCAACATACATGGTTTTTAACAAGATCAACAGAGTTACTCACAAACTACTGATCATTAGGAATTTCTTCATTTTATTTTAACACTGACAGATCCAGCTCTCATTTCATTATCAGGAAAAAAAGGCACAAAATCTGTGCCTTTTAAGAACTGCATAAGACTTTCTGGTTTTCCTTTTCTTTGCTGATTAATTTGTCTTCCTCGACAGACGATCCTTGATCCATAGTTTTTATCCTGCTTGGTCATTTTAGCATTCCAAATTATATTACCAACATTTTTCAGCCCTGTAAATAATATAACCAGTCACTACTGTCAAATTTGAAGAGCAGATGAATGCTCAGATGAATTGTCCACATCTTTCACAGAGAAGCTCAGTGGAGTCTGTGGTGACCTCTAATGGTTGCAAAAACCTCGTACCTGGAGCAAGAACACAGAGATTTCTGGATTTCCCATATTTTTCGTCATCTACAGAGAGCAAATTTACTCAAACACATGATTCTGTAACTTGAATGAATCTAATATATCTTTTACTGTTGCTTATCTTGTTCAACTACTATTTGAATACCCTGGAGAAAAAAAAACATAAACCTCTAGAAGGTCATGCAGCATGCAGGTACCCTCAGCCATGCATCTTTTTCCACTCACAGTGCTGATAATAGAGGCCTGAACACCTGGCTGAAATTAGCAAATTCGTAAAGGTCAACTGGTTGAAATTCACAGAGAACAAAACAGAAGCAATAGTTTCAGGAAATGGAAAATATTTGGCAGAACTAGCCATAGCACTTCTCACCATGGGGAACATTGCTCTGTCAAATAGCCAGCTGTAGTTACCATCTTTATGGATTTCCAGAAGCCTGTTGCTTTTTTTAGTGAGTGGCAGAAGTGCTAGAGCTACATATCTGGCAACTTGGTGTCACAGTGATTTCCCTGTTGAATGGGACTCCTGGCAACTTTCAGCATATTTACTGCAGCCTACTGTGCTTGGAAAGAAATTGCATCCACCCCGGAATGAGCTGCACAGCAGCATTTGTGCCTGCAGCAAGACTGGAGATCTCATTGCTCTGCTTGTTCTGCCAGATGACTGCTGTATGACAACCCACTTTGAAGTCCCAGGTCTCCATCTGGAATGAAGAATCTTCAGGCAAGGTGTACCTGCTATGTGCCACACAGCATGCAAGCTGTTAATAAGGGTTCTTAGTAAGAACTCTTTTCATTTATTAAAATATAACTACATGTACAGGCAGTGGCAAATGAAAAGGAGGACCAAGCATAAAGTGCAGTTGGCATTTTACCACTATGGCACAAAGATGAAAAAACCCAACCTAACCAGAAGTCAGGAAAGACCACACTGGTGAGTCACACTCAAAGTTTGTGGTTAGGACAGAAAATGAGAATTATCGTTACCATATAAAAGGTTGGACTTCATGGGAAATCATAAGGACTGCTTTGGAGTTAAGAAACTGCAGAACTTCTTGGTGTTTGGCCAATCCCAAAATCCCTAATTCAAGTTTCACTGTCTGAAGGCCAGTTTGACTAATGAAGGAGACTAAACTCAAATGACTTGGGTTAGAATTTGACTCGTCTATCTTCTTGATCATCTTACCATCCTGTAGAAAATTTTTGAAGCATATGAACGATTTCTTGAGGAAAATAAAGCAAAATAAACCAATTTTTTTTTCTTCTGCTTTTGCTTTTTCTCAAATATAGATAGAATTGTTAAACTTGGTAAAATTCATAATTCATTGTTGGAAAAGCACTGCAAAATATATCTGCAATGTTTTCCTCAACTATAAAGATTAGTCAGGCACTTATGTATTTTGTTGCTTCTTGGACTTAGTTTTGAGAACTCCAAAGCCCCAGGTCCAATCTCTTGGTTTGAAAGAAGGCTGCTTTAAGAAAATAAGATTAGTAATCCCCTTTAGAAATTATTTTTTAGAGAGCCACAATGTGCTCATTAAATGAGGCAACTCGTCTTCTATCCTTTTCCAGACCATTTTCCCTAAGTATTCTAATGATCTAGTTTTACTGCCAATAAAATTACTGGAAAACAAATGCACTGATGGTGGTTTCAACACATATTTGCAGTTCTGGATAAAGTTTCAAACAGCAATTTGAACTGTACAGGAAATCCTCAGATGTGAGTGTGAGCTAAAAATGGCACTGCTTGGGATGGTGGTTTGGTGCAGAAGCACTGGGAAGATAGAAGATTTCATACTCAGGATAATGAAAAAAAAGGGGAAAAAAGCTTTGAAGAAGCAGCAGCAAAAGAGTCAGAGATTTAAACAGGGCATGAAAGTTTTATATTTTACCTAATGTAAAAAAACCCCAAAATTGTAAAGGACTTGAAGATAATGAGGGTTTTTATAATGACAGAAAGCAATTAAAAAGCCATCTTTAGACCATTTTTAAAGAAGGTTACTCATTAAAAGGAACTATAGATAAGATTTGAGCTGCAAAAAATTGTCAAGAAAAGACTCATTACTGCCTGATTGGACACTTTTCATTTGTGGCATGACAGGAAAAAATTCATAAAATTAAAAGAATAAAGGTAAGAAATAAGACAAACAAGTAGCAATTTATGTGATGTGGCAGTTTACATGAAAATGTTTCATCATTTGATTCATGTATGGAAGCCTCTAATAAGCCAAATTTTGTGAAGCTGTGGATTCCTCAAAGGTATAAGCAGAATTTTGAAGAGTTCAAAGACTTCAGTGTGGGTGCCGTATGAAATTTCTTTATGTCAGATGAAACAAGAACCATGTCAATTCACTAGTCCACTTGAAAAATCTTATAATGTTCCTGATCTGATTCAAACATAGATCTACAGATGAGTGAAAAAACCCCCACGTTTTATCAGTGAAAAAATCTGATGCTTTAAAGGCTGAAAAATGTCAAACATTGGGTAGTGGAAAAGTGGATGCTGCTAGATCCTAAGTGAAGTACAAATTTGCAAAGAAAACCAGAACAATAGCAATTTTTTTTTTTCAGGTATAAAAAGAACTAGGAAAGAAGAGGCTTCTCATTAAACATGTGGCAGTTATTAGTAAGCCAGGGCAGAGGACATAGGTTTGGCCCTTAAAATAACTGAATAATTTGCCTCTGAGTTTGGTGGGAAGGATAATGTTGGGCGTGAAGATTGGGGTGGAGGAGTTAATGAAAGCAGACTACAGAGGTGGGGAGGAAAAGGTGTGGAAGACTTGGTTTGTTCAGAGCCTCCAGAAAGGTCAAACAAATGTTAGGGAGCAAATAGCACTCTATCTGCACTACAGCAGCTGAGACTGTCAATATGTCAAGAATACCTTCATAGCTCTGAACTCGGCCAGGCCAGGCACTGCTGAAGTCACAACTGGACCGACGGGCGGTTGCCTCATGGAAGGTGTTTGGTGCTCCTTATCTCACTTCTCTCCCGCACAAAAGCATATATATTTCACAAACACCTTTTCCACTTCCTCCCCCCTGCTGTGGCCAGTGACTTGTGAGAGCATGAACGATGGAGTCACTTAAAACCAGTTGGTAAAATATTAAAAGAAAATATCTGCTTGCTGCCTGCTATTTTTATTTCTTTAAATGATCAGAATAGAAGAAAACTGTGGACTGAAAACGTAAAGCTTATTAGAACTGCACATTTTAGGAGTTTCCTTTAAGAGTAAATGTTCTTTTAGAAGGAAGACCTTGCATTTAAAATGCCTCAAAGCAACCATGCCACACAATACTGAAGAAATATTAAAAAGAACAGCAAGTACAGTGGAGTAATTTTAACAAATAATGGAAACAATTAAGATAAAATAAATATAAGCAAAGCTGAAACGAACTATGGCATAAAACACACACATGAATGCTATGATTAATGTAAAGAGAGATTGCATATTCTGTTATAAATGTTTAAAGCCTTTATTTTTAAAGTTGTGGTTTACATTATGGATATAATAGCCTTTCAGAAATGGCAGATAAATGACAATTTCAAGCTAAGAATTTTTCAACTACTTAAGGAAAGTTTGAATGCCAAGTTTTCTTATGATTTTTATTGCAGTATATTTACATTAAAAGCTAGAGATATATAAACTAGAGCAAAGAACCCTTTACTCAGAAATATAATTTGTTTGGAATTCCTATGGCTCTGCTCTCTTACAGCAATATGCATATATTTAAATGACAACAATAAATCTTAAGAATAAAATCTCAATGCTAACAGATTACAATACACAATATTTTAACATAACATTTTATTTTGAATGTTAATTTCATAATTCAACCAAAACAAAAAAACTCATGCAAAAATTACTAAGAGCCTTTTTATTAAAAAACCCCTTTCTTATAATATTGTTTATGGTTATAAACTAATAGTCTGGTTTGTACATTTTATCAAACTTATCTATCCTCTATTGATGACCTTTGTATTTTTGCATTACTATCGGTTTTATTTCACCTCCTTTCAACACTGGAGGAAACCAACTTTTGATCTGATAAAAGACAAAATACATTGAGGCAGCATAGAGGATGGGCATGAATCTTTTCAGATTGCTGGAAAATGTTTGCTACAAAATTAAATAGACATTTTTGGAGAGCATGTTATTGCTATGAAATTCAAAGCCCAGTTTGGGAGACTTTTTGCATAATACCAACTCTTTATTTGGACCATGGAAATGTCAAATGGGCACAATTGTGATTACAGATATTGTGAAAGACACAGGTTAAACTTAATGGCCCCACTGAAGCAATTCAGTTTCACAGAGATCTTCAGCTGGAGTGAATTAATGTGATAGCTGAACTGAATTTTTCTGTGGAATGAATTTTTCATGGACCAGCTGAGCTGCTCTGTTGTGATGGAGTTGCAGAGTGATAACATAAATTCAGAGCAAAGCATTGTACTGAACAACCAAATGCAAATGATAACAAACTGTTTTGTGTATCTGCAAGTGTTTGTGTGCTGCCTGGAGTTTAATATACCTTTTCAAATTTTATGTTTCCTCATAGTACTTGACCTGGAGTTAGGAGAGTTGCTATCATGTGCTGGAACTTTCCTGGTGTGCTATGAATGACATAATTCACCCATGATATGAAAGTTCATGGTGAGGAATAGAAAGCTACTCTGCTTTTGATCAGTCTGTTATGCTGTTGTCTAAGGCATTACATAAAGCCTCTTGGGCAGAGCAATTAAACTAGTCAAAGCACTTGAACATGACTGCTTTGCTGGAAGCGCTGTGAGGTGGCCTCATGGGGTCACACACTGGATTTATGATGATCTAATTCAAACTTGTGCAGCTGCAGGACTTTTTGTAACTTTACTTACTTTATGCTGCGTTATGTGTGGCACCATTTCTCTTGAACTGGCAGATTAGCTTGGACCAGGTTCTGGTATTGTCTTTCCAGTGTTTTAAGTACTTTTTTATATTTGGAAATTGCTGAGCTTACATTAGGATAAGAATCTCTAGAGTGAAAAAGTAATGAAAATGACAAGCAAAGTCGATAAATTTGCCTACTCCATCAGTGGTTTTGGTATCCAAGTGTTAATAAGTGTCTGGCCAGAATGGTTATCCTAAACTGAGGCTGATGTTCCCTAATTAACTGTTTCTATAGTGATGTCCTTCAGCCTCCTTTTAATGAGCATCTGTTATGCAAGTACTGGCAGTGACAAGACAGCTGCATTGCTGTAACTTTGCACTTGTAGCAAGTGGGACTTGTGCAAAGAGCAGGAGGATGATACTGCAGATTTTCACCTAGAGTACACTGGGACTTAGGACTAATGATGTTGTGTGTTACTTCATCACTGACACCAGTCATGGTGAGGAAAAACAAATAAGGATTCTTATATTTATACACTTAGTGTTGTGTTCTATATTCAGAGAGAGATGTTAAAAATTAAATTCAAAATAAGGCAAAAGTATTAAAAAGCACAAAACTCACTATTTTTCAGTAGATTGTCTGTCTGGATTTTTTTCTGGAATGAAGAGTCTGTGGAGTTGCAGGGGCAATCTGACACATGCAATAAGAAGCTAAGAGCAGCACAAGCAGCCATCCATGCCTCCCCCCACCTTGGGTGGGCATGGAAAGGACTGGGAAAGGTGAGTTCCTTGTTGCCAAAGAAAATTGATTGCAGTGTGTAGACAAGGCTGCATTTTCAATCAGTATACAATGCTGTCATTGTCACTCTTTGCTTAATGTATTTTAAGCAGTAGATAAACTGGTTAACTGCTTTCCAAATGAGTTCTATTTGCAGAGGGTTTAGTGCTCTTAAGGAAGCAGTCTGCAAAGATTTAATGGGATCTGTCTAAAGAAGAGGCTGATATCAGTTTCTGTGAACACTGATCTATTTATTTTTTGTGGGATTAATTTGAAGTGCTTTACCTGTTTCTATTTTATTTCTTGAATTATTTCTTGCAGATGTGTGCTTCATGAAGTTTTCATCTGGAGTGATTAATTGGAGACTAGGCTACAGGTAAGATATGGGAGGCTGATTTGTTATTGACATCTGCTTTTCCAAAACCCTCCTTCCTGCACTTATAGATAGAGGATGTGCTGATAGGTTGTATAGCCCAGCTGTCATGATTCCTAAGGTGACATCAGAGCTGTTGACCAGAGAGCAGCCAAACTGCCATCTCAGGGAAGGCTTGGTAGCTCTAAGATTACCTGTGTTTGGCCAGAAACTCAGAAATACTCCAACAATATGACCTGCTCCAGGCAGGAACTTGGTCTCAGCACTCAGTGCACTAAGAAAATTAGAATTTCTTGTTAATATAGTCTGTTTTCTTGTTCTGTGCAGTATAAGGATGGCTGAATCTCTTTTAGGTGAATGCAAACATACAAATTTTTAATGGTAAGTTCAAAAAATTGCTATGGGATTAAAATGTCCATTTGTGAGTTCAGCTTAGTTCAGAATACTCATGCATGGCTGCTAACTTCAGTGGAATTTTCTGTGGCATGGATGTTTTTTGCCAGCCTGCTTGCTTAAGAGGATGATAAGAATAGGTAAACACAAGTGTTTTGCTGAATAAGAGTAGTACTTAAATGATTGTGTTGAGTGAGTGCCTCCAAAATAAGACTTATGTTTCCCACGACCTTGTCCATATTATTGAATTTTCACTTTCCTAGCAAGATAATGCTTTGAAGACTGGAGTAAACAAATCAAAGTCCTTGAACACAGATTTGTAGGATGGCTTTGTTTTTTTTTTCTGTTTCATGGGGTTTGCAATTTTCTCCGCAGCGTCATGTAATGGAAAATGTTAGCAAAGCTGCCTTCAGATGGTAATCTGTATTCTCCACAAAATCAAGCAGTTTGAGTGAAGGCTGGAGAATGACAATAAAAGCATCTCAAAATGAGCACTAACTTCAATCTATTTTGTCCCCCATTAATGGATTACCTGGTGCAGAGTGAGCTTGAGTCAGTTCTCTGAAACTTTTGTAAAAGTGGCAGAGTATTGAGAGAGTAAAGCCTAAAGCTGCATACCGTCAGCTCAGGAATAGCTTGGGGTAGCAGGCTATCTTGATGCCCAAAAAAATGTGGAATCCAGGGCTTTATTGGCACTCTTACCCTCAGACTGGACACCTTTCACATGAATACATCAATTTCATTAACACCTTTCACTTTCACATGAATACATACCAACAGATCAATGCACTATAGTCATAAAAGAAAGAATATTATGAGGGAAATGTGAGGGACCTAGACTTTTTTGCACTCTGAAAGTGATTAAGATGAAATGTAATAATATCACAAATTCAACTTCTTTAAACTAAGCTTTGATGAATGCATGGATTGAAAAACCTGAGCTGCTGCTTATGATGGTGATCCACAGCCAGGCAGGCCTAATTCAGCACGAAGACAGAAAGATGAGTTGAGCTGTCTTTAATTCCCCAAAATTGTTCATTACCTGTGAACACATATAATCCTTCTTTTTTCAAGGCTAGAGGGAAAAAATCTCCCTAGTGCCCTGCTAGCTTTTGTGGAGAAGGAACCCAGACACATGGGACAAATGCATGCTTGTAATGAATCATAAGTATGAACCTCTAATGAAACAGAACAATTAAATATCTGGGTCTTTTGGGCTGCTGGTTATAATTTAATGGTAAATGATAAAAATGTTAGGTGTTCCAGCAGCAGCTGAGAATGCTTAGAAATGTGAGTAAACATTATCTTAGTAGACACACTTGTGAAAGTCACTGATTAGTATCTGTGTCATTCCCAAACAGAAAGAGCACACCTGGCTTAAACAGATACAACTCTCCTTGAAGCTAGTGGGAGTTGCTGTGACAACAGAGTTGAAAGTGGCCTGTTGTGACAAATCTCTGAGAACTGAACAGAAAACCCCTATTACCAGTGTCATGCTTTAACCACAAGAACATCCACTTCACTAGGAAGATGTATACCCTTTATATAATTTGACAAATACATCTTATTCCAAAGAAAATGTTTCTTTGGGAAGAGAGAAAAAAAAAAAGGTGTGGCGAAATCCAATCACTATTACTTAATCTTCCTCCCTTCATCTGGATGTTCTCAACTCATTGATATTGCACAGGCTGCAATAGAACAAACAAATCAATCACAGCATGGCACTGTTACTGGCTCAGCCTCTCTCCAGCCAATTATAAGTTAGGGTTTTTTTCCCCCTTTTTAACAGATGCATTTCTTCCTAGTAGGAGAAGCACCATCAGTCTTACTAATGTCAGTGTGGGTGGAGGCACTCTACAGTGCCACCCTTCCCTCTCCAAATATCCCTGTACACCCAAAGAAAAGCTCAATGCTAAGAGGTGTTTTCCTCGCTGTCCTGGGATCCTTTCTTACAGGGCAATCAATCAATAAATAATAGTACTGGAATTGCATAATATAATGAAGCAGGAGAAAAGAAGCAAAGAGGGCAAATTAAGCTTGTATTTTCAAGCCAGGAAATCAAAGTCTCTGCCAAGCCATGTTCTTCAGCAAGACCCTAGCTTTTGTCTGAAATGCTAAGTGGCTGCTGCACAATGCAGCTTTTTGGTGCTAACCTAGTGAAAAATTATTATTTTTTTTTGTTTTTTGTGGGATTTCTCATATTGTTCTGGTGAGCTCTGCCTGTCTAAGAACTGTACACTCCCCTCTGCATCCCAGCTAGAGAGTGAGTCTCTCCTGTGTGGTCTGAAACATAAGGCACATGTTTGTGGACCTCTCCTTCTGCTGATCCAACCAAGATATTCCTGCACTCACTTGTTCCATAGCTCCACAGTTGCCTGTGCTGCCACATGGCTGCTGGAGGTAAACTTCATCTCACGGCCCTGCAGGAAGAAGTTACAAAATAGAAAGTGGGAGTTAGGCTGTCTGAGGCAACACTTGGCCATTAGGTGCAATGAGCTAAGGTCTGGTCACAGAGCACTTCAGACAATGTCTCCTCCAGCTCACCCTGTGCCAGTCTGGCCTGACTGTTCCTTGGAGGTTTCCACTGTACTTTGCTACAATGGGAGCAAATCACAACACGTTCCAAATTTTTGCCATGTGGTTTTGGTTCTGTTCTGCAGAATGTGTCCAGCCTAGAAATGGTTCTCTTTCTCAATCAATGCTACAAGTTATATTTGGATTCTAAACCTGCATGTGTTTCAGCAATCCTGCTCTAAAACTGGGTGCTGCATACCCCAAATTGATGTGGTTGGTTCTCAGATTTTCTTGTCTTGGACTGTTTTTCAATCACTACTTCTTGTAACAGCCTTCTCTTGGTGATTCTGAGTGTCTCGGGAGTCACAGAAACGAAGGATCAGCATCCATCAACTTTAATTAATGCATAATGCCCCCCTAGACACCTCTGAAAAGAAAAGAGTAGAAATGAACAAATTTGAAGTGTAGTTTTTCAGTATTGGCTAACTAACACATCACAAAACAATGGAAAGACCTTGGACACAAATGATGTATTCTGCCTAAGATTCTGTTCTCACACATATCTTGCTACATCTTATCATTGCCAAAAAAAAAGGCATTCTTCACAACAAGCAAAAAGAGGGTTATAATCTGTGGTTGACCTTTGATGGAGATAATGATACATTTTCTTTCAAAATCTGTGTGAGGCAGAGTTATTCATAGCTTCATGAAAATGTCCTGTTTAAAAACAGTACATTGTTTTAAGTTTAAAAAAAATCACATTTGATTATAGTTTACAAATGTCACAATCCTACCCTGCACACAACAGGGGAGCTATGTGGATGTGGAGATTTGACAAGAACCCCTATAGAACAAGAAGTTGAAGAGACTGGGATCAGTTTTAAGTGTAAAATAAATACATAAAAATAAAGCCAGAAGAAAGTTCATGTTTTTAAGTTTAGAACTGGACCCATCAGATAAACATATGAGTGGAGAAAATATGTCATAAAACTTTGTATGCTCTGTAGTATTTTGACCGAAAAAGCTCTCCCTGGATCATCTGACACAACTTTGGTGCATTCAGAATTCCAGGGGAGCTTCACATAATTTATTTTTTTCTGAGGTGTTTTTCTCATCATATGACTCACATTACCTACCTTTCATCTCAGAACAATATTTCACATAACAGCCCTGATCTGTACAATGATTCTGAAGGACACAGATGTGGTCAAACTCTCCCTGTAGAACCAGTCAATAGTAAAATCAAGGTAGAGTTTACTTCAATATCCCAACATCAAACTCTTCATCAATTACTCCTGTTCAATCCAGAAACTTTTGTTGTATTCAAACATTCCTGTTAGCAATTAAAATACAAGTAAATCTCCTGGGAGACTGATTTTATGGGCAAAAAATTGTTGTAATATCTCTTTTTCTCGGTTGTTTAAACTTGGTAATTTTCCTGTTGTTCTGCAATACCTCCTTCAGTTAGTGGCCTTTTTTTTTAGATGGCATGACAGGCACAAAAAAGTGCAAAAGGGCATTTTATGTTTGCAGTGTAATATAGCTTTATGTGTCTGGCAGCTAACAGTAGATTTCAATGTTTAAACATATTTGTTAAATGCTGTGTTAGCTTAAATATTGAAAGGGATGCTTAGAGAATGCAGGTTACCTATATGTAAATTTTCATCACAAACATTGATTGAAATGAATTTCATAGGGAAAGGTCTATTTATGAAAGAGTTTAGGAGCTTCTGCATTATTAATGCTTCTTGTTAAGCTTCTGGTATGCTCCAAACATTTCATTCTTGTAAATGCATTAAATATTCAGGGGATGAAAGAAAGGGGATGAAGGAAAGAGGAGTAGAGAACTGAAATTTTGTGTGCCTAGGCTGTTTAGGAGGTGGATTTCAAATTCTAGGATAAACAGTAGCCATAAGTAACTGCAAAAATAATGAGCATTAGGATATCTGCTAAGACAAATTTTAGGAGTGATTAAAATGTCAGCACTATCACCCAGTCTATGTAAATAGGGCAGACTGTTCAGGCCTCTGGGTTGCTGGATCTGATATTTTACTGTGACATGATTCACAGCTGTTCTAAAGAAGTATAAACTAGGTATGAGATCTTACCACATCATTTTCTGGGAAATATGGCCTCTTGCTTGAAAACTAAGGCAGAATTTATTTAGGTTTGTAGAAGCACTCACTTAAGTACTTTATGAGCAGGGATAGATTTCTGAATCATTGTGCTGGTCAAAGACTAATTAGACTTCTAATATACTGTGTGCAGTAGAAGTAATACAGCCTTTCTGACACACAAACCAAAGCTAGAAACTAATTTATTTCAACACATATGCCTCTGTTTATCAGAGAGACAGACAGCCAAAAAAAGTTCATCATCTTGTATTTATTGTAGTTTCATTTAGATATCAGGTTAAAAATAAAAATCTATCAATCCCTGATGAAATATCCTATGTAAGTTTACACAGACATGCCACTTTGATGGTTCTGGAGTCCATTTCCTCTTCCTTTTCAAGACATACCTGAGAAATCTTCTGTTAAATAAAAAGTCGTGGGGTTTTTTTCCTTCTTTTTGTGAGGATGCAGTTCACAGACAAATACAGCATCTTAAAAAGACTTTGTCCAGACTTCAGTATAAACTCAGAAAAAAAGAGCAACCGAAAATGGATAGGAAATGATCCACCAAAATAATCATTATGTGGTGCCTTCTCATGCAACAGAAAATGAAGGGTTCAGTTTTCTCAAGCAAAGAGGGAAAACAAATACATTTGTGCAGTTTCTCAGCTGCTGCAAATAGATTCAGCTTCACTGACCTCACCAGCACCAGCAGGGCCTGAATTTTACTTTATTATTCACATTATAGTATCACCATGAAAATACAACATGGTCCAAAGGTAGAAGAGAGATAGTAAGGGGGAACCCTTTCTCAAAGACAGGTCACAAAGGCAAAGACTGGGAAGAGGGGCAAAGAGTAGAGTGGGCAGATTCTTTCTGCTTACACTGTGCCACAGTGCAAGGCTGTGCATCTCAGAGCTCAAGTGCCAGAGAACTGTGGAAGCACCATCCAGAACTAGCACGAAAATATGGAGTTGTGATCCTTCCAGCAGCAAAATCCTGGATGAACTTTCCCCCTTTAAACACCACTTTTAATTTCACCCTCTCTTGAGCCCCTCGGGCTGTACTTCTACAAAGCAGAGCACAGACTTTCTCCATACATGTCCAGAGCTGTCCCAGTCTTGACAGGAACAAGCAGCTCCAAGTTAGTGCCTCCTGAATTTTTTGCTGTGCTGCAGCTCATTTTCATTGGGGAAGGTGGGTGGAAAGTTTTATTCCTATCTCATAGGCTGATATGCAGGCTGCTCTTCTGAGGGTCGTGGGTTTGAACCCCTCAGGCTAAGAAGGGAAATTAATTACTTTCTTTTACCTTTGGGATTGTATACTTGGGGAAAAAAAACAAAACAGTCCCCAACCCCTCCCCCCACCAAAAAAAAAAAACACACATAAACAAAAAAAACCAAAAAAACAAACAAACAAAAAAAAAAAAAACCCAGCCACAAAAACCCGAAAAAGTAAGAAATCAGTGTGATAAGTTTTTTCTTGAAGATAGTTGCAAAGAGAACTCTTTGTATTTTTGAAGGAGTTTAATCTCCTGGCTTTCTCCAGGCTGGGAGAGCAGCAATGACAGAGATGGCCTCCTGCAGCTCCCTTATCCTGCCCTTGGTGCTCCCTATAAAGTAGGATTCAGCAGCTGCCTGCTGAGCCTACTGATCTCAGGTAGGTCCAAGCTTAGCATGTCGATAGTTCTGGATTTCATTAGGAAGTACCTGACTCTCTTCTGAAGATATGTGGTGGTAAAGATTTCCCTCCAGGACCTAAGTTGGCAGCCTGTGCTTTCCTGGAGCTAACCTTTATGTGTGCTCTGGGAAAGAAGCTGGGATTAAAGATGACACTTAAATAGACTTTCTTTTTAAAACACTTGTGCATTCTTGCAGGGTAAAACAGGGACAATTCACAAATTTAGTCTTCTCTTGCAAATATATATTTTGTGAAAGTATGCACAAAATGCTTCATCTTTTATGTGCAGCATGCATACAAGGTCTGAGTCTGCTGTACTGAAAAAGTCAAAAATCAATCATACCAGGACAGGTTGTTGTGCAAAACTTACATCATACTCTAAAGCTGATGTATGTTTTTACCTGTGTCTGAAGATCCTTCTGCCTTCATTAATAGTTATCACAGATTAATTCATTCGTAAAACAAGGCCACATTTTTGCCACTTTATCTGTTACCAAGAGTACTTTTATACCACTGGTAGTCTGTATTCTAAACTGATTTAAGCCATCTCACCTTAATAGATTTGTTGGTTTTTCCTTGCTTAAGTTCCTGCACCAAAATATGTGCTGTCATTTCAGGTAACACATGTTCTACAGTGTTCTGAAGGGAAAACAGCTCTGTTGAAAAGATCAGATAAAGTAATGATGGAAATTTCATGAAAATTGAATTATTTTGACAAGAAAAATGGTCATTCCTTGGCTGAAGTTTTGGGTTTATTTTGGTTTTTTTGGTGTTTTTTTTTGTTTTGTTTTGGTTTTGGTTTTGGTTTTTTGGGGGTTTTTTTGGTTTTTTTTTTTTTAGATGTCATTGCTGGTGAGTTCTTTCTCATGCAAATACAGTGTTTCCCAAAATTAAAGGCACACAATATCTCATCTCTGTATGATCTAACATTCACGCAGCCCTTCTATTTAGTTCTACACAAAGCTTCCACATGTTGCACTTGATGATCTGAGAGGTCTTTTCCAACCTTAATCGTCAAATTCCATTTCTCAAGGTGTGAGATTATAAAGGGTGTTACAGAAATAAATTGGTCTGTAATCTCATATGAAGAAAGGGGGCAGTGATTTTAATCTGTCTCTACCAAAGATGGATTATGAGTCAGTTTTATAAGAGCTACTTAATGTCAAACAAATAGAATAACAACAAACCTAGTTTAAAGCCTCATGAAGCCTCACTTTCCTGTCAGTGCAGCTGGCTCATTTTCTTCATAGAATAAAAGAAACTTGGAATCACGTAATAGTTTGGACTGGAAGGGATCTTTAAAGATCTTCTAGTTCCAACCAGCCATGGGCAGGGACATCTTTCACCAGACCAGGTTGCTCAAAATCCTGTCCAACCAGATCTTTAGCACTTTCAGGGATGGGGCATCCACAGCTTCTCTGGGCTGCCTGCTTCAATGTCTCACCACCCTTATAGCGTAGAATTTCTTCCTTATGTTCATTGTAAACTTCCCTCTTCCTGCTTAACCCAAACTTTTGTCTAAGTATAGCCTTGGTAGAATGTCTCTCTCCAGGTTTCTTATAAGCCCTCCTAAAGTATTGAAAGGCTGCAATAAAATTTCTCCAGAGCCTTCTCTTCTGCAGACTGAACATCCCCAACCCTCTCAACCTGTCTCCACTGGAGAGGTGTTCCAACCCTCTGGTCATCTTCATGTCCTTTCTCCATATCCTTTTTATGTTGGAAGCCCTAGAACTGCATGGAGTACTCCAGGTAGGATCACACAAGCAGAGTAGAGAGGGAAAATTCCTCCCTTAACCTGCTGGGCACACTGCTTTCTAAGCAGACCAGAATATGATGTCAAAAAATGTTTTCTAGGCAGTAGAAACAGTTGAAAACAATGGGCTCTTCAGCACTTTCTTTGTGGGGGGATTTCTCTTCCAGCTGCAAAAGCCATTTACTGCTTTTATTATTATCTCTAGGTATCAGCAAGGCCCTCTAACTTGAAGTGTGCAGGTGTTTGGTGCATAAAAATAACAAAAGCACAGCTGAGTAGTGAATAAAGGAGCACAGTTGCAAAAACTTTATGCTTCATTCCAGCCACAGGCCTGGGTTTTTTCAGGACCCCTTAATGGGTCCTGCAAGGTCAGTGCTTTGCAGGGCTGGACATCTGGAAACAGGCTGGTCATGGTCCTCAGCTCTGAGAGGTTACCCAACTACACAGGGCACTAGGAGTAAAGCAAGAAGAGCTGCAGACTGCTCGGGCTGATAGAAGCCCTATCTGACCTGAAATGCTCTAGAAGTGCAAAGGATTACTGGAGGAGGACTAAACAGCAATTCACTGTACATGCCAGGAGCCCATGCCAGCAGCACCTGCCAGCTCAGGAGAAGATATGCAGAACATAGTCTTATTTCAACAATAGTTGATTATGCAGCATTAAGCATATAGAAAAATTTCAGTTCAGTCACATGGAGGAGGCTAACATAAAACTTTGGTCATGAAATGTGAATCATCTGTGTCTGTAGAGCAGCACTAAGGTCCCTCAGCTACTTTTAAACAGGCTTTGATATTGGCAGCAACCTGGCCATAGCAGCCCTAAGCTCAGCACAGGCTGATTTATCCTTGTCAGGGGAAGTATTTGGAAGTGGTTATAGTGTAGTCAACTTCTGTAACAGAAAAAAAAAGTCATGAACATGAATTTTTCAAATCACAGGAAAAACAAAACATGCATGACTATCGTACTCCGAGAATACTGAAATTGGAGAGACAGCATTGCAGCTTCTTCATAATGAAAAGGGTTAAAATTAAATTAACATATCCCTTATAAATGACCAAATAAAAATGAATTCTACAAACTGTGTTACACAGTTATTTACGGGGTGGGTATGGATCTCTAGCATTACCCAGAACAGCTCCTGAGGTAGCTATGAATGATTGCCTCCAGCCAGATCCAGCCCTTGTCCTCACTTGGTTAGCTGCCCAGGACGCACTCGTAAACCTGTTCGTGCAGTGCCTGCCCTCTCAAGTACCAACCCCAGCTCTGTCATTAGCCCTGCAAAAAATAATTTTCTGACTGGGGACAGTATGAAGACTTCTTTCCTACCTGTTTCTGTCAGTTAACTTATTTTAATGAAATTTTCCATTGCTATGGCACATCCCAAATGTGCTTCTGAAGAGGATGTTTGCAATGCTATATATATATTGTGTGTCACATATTTCTCTACAGAAATCAACTGGCAGAAAACTTGTGAGTGCTCAGACCCCAGTTCCCTTGTCAAACCTGTATCCCCATGAAGGGTTTGACAGTAGAAAAAAGAGGCAAAATGCACTGTGGATTGCAATGGATATGCAGTCATTGACATAGCAAGTTTTACTTTCACTGGAAATATGCCTGAGGAAGTCAAAGAAGCACATTGAAGATCAAGAATTAATCTTTGAACAATGTGCTTGAGGAGCCAAACAACTCACAAGTTATGAAGTGAGGTGGCGGTTTGGCTTTATGGGCCAAGGAATACAAGTTATCCCGTGAAAATAGACACAAACTGAAGGGCACTTGAGTGTCACATATGTTTTCACTGCTAGAAACTGGAGAGTCACTGGAGACTTCCATCAGTCAAGGCCAAACAAAAAGCTCATTGTGAGCTGGGGTCCCAGAGGCTGCTACCACTTCATGAAAATTTTCCTGGGAAACAATGGTTGCTAGCAGAACTGGCCAGCCCTGGGCTGGAAGAGCTGTCACAAAGACAGAGGCATATTACAAAGAAATATGCAACTTGTTCTTCAAAACCCCTGAAAGAAGAAATCCAGTTCAAGACTCTCCTCAAGCAATTTGTCAAACAGACAATAGCTTCACTAAGCTGCAAAGGGCAGGGATCCTGGGCCATGGGAAATGAGGACAAGCAGTGTCCATGCTGCTGCAGGGATATGGAGTGCCTGGTGGTCTCCAGGGGTGTGCTGCAGCTATGGCAGTGTGTGGGACTGCAGGCCAATTGGGACCTGGAGCATGATGGGTGTTGTATGTACTAGAAATGCTGCACTGGACTACTGATTGTTGTTTGCTGGTGGTGCTCTTTTGCGTCTCTTGGGAGAGGAGCTGTTGAGGAATTCCAGCTTTCATGAGGCCCTTGTGAGAGCCAGCCAGGAGGAGTGGCAGTGGCACTCAGAAGCTCCAGTGGCAGTGTCCACTGAGGAGAAGTGACCATAGGCACTGGGTTAAACTCACTGCTGCCACACTCCTTACCATTCCATGGAAAAGCACTGGAGAAAACCCTTCCCATATGTCCTCCAAGAAGACCAGTTATATGTTTGACCTAGGACACAGCACCCAGAAACTCCTTAGGGGAAGGAAAGGGCATCGAAACCTCCTTTGCCTCCTCCCACGAGGGCCATAACCCCTCAAAGGTTCATGCTCGCTCATGCTCTCCACAGCCATTGTGAAGCTGTGGTGTGCTCCTATAGGATGGAAGAGCTTCAAAGGGCAGGGTGGGGAGCACTTTCACCCAGAACAGCCCCGGCCTTGTGGCAAGGGCGTGGGTTTTGATTTCCTCGGGCACAAGAGGGTGTAAACCCCAGCTTTCCCACATCTAGGGTAAAAGCCCTGACCACAGAGCTCTTGAATGCGGCAAAGGAGAGCAGAAACAGCTGCCACTGTGCTTTGCAGAGCAGCAGTTCTCTGTACTTTGGGAATGTTCATTGGCTCTACCCCTTGGGCAAGATGGGTGCAGGTGCAGGAAATCTGAGTTCATTGGATCTGACGGTGCCAGAGTGTGAGTTAACTGGGTGCCATGACATGAGAGGCATTTCTGGACATGCCCACAGCAGAATTTCAGGAGTCTGAAGAATTTTAATGTGAAAAGTTGGTGCCTCCGGAGCTTAGGCGCTTCCAGGGTGTGGCAAAAAATAAGCAGGAATTCAGACAACTGCAGTTTTGGATGTAGGTGCTTCATCCTGGTAGAAATAAATCCTCCTTTCCTTCTGTCTTGCTGGACACAGTTCTCTGAATTTGCAGTGTAACTCCTTGCTGAGTAGGAACAGTTCTCAAATGCTAGGTGAATTATGCCTGGCAAAAGAGTAAAATCTGTCAGCAGAGATGATGCCACAATGTTCTGACTCTATAAGATTTATGGGGCTGTGGGAAGCTATTTTGGATGAATCATAAATAATTGCATGTAGCATACTAATGTAGCTGCAGAATGGGAGTGAGTTTGGTTTTATCCATTAATTCAAAAGACTCGCCTTGTGAGCATTTGGGAAAAGTAATTTAGCAAAATCAAGCATAAGTCAAGGTAACTTAAATTAGAAAAAGATCTTCCTAAATGGATAAAAATTAAATGAAAAAAAGAGGAAGAATTAAAACTAGGTGTCATAATCCAACAGCTTTGTTAAGGTTGTTGAGAAAAGGTAGAAACCTTTTCTATATGAAATGTTTCATAAAATGCATGCATATCTCTTAATACATGACTGCAGAACAATTGTTTCTAGTTTTATAAAGATGCCATGTATAATTTTAACTTTGATACTAAATTATGCACTTAGCAATATATACAACATGTTCATTGATAAATGCTTTGGGCACAGTGCTAGAGTCAGCTTTCTTTGATACTAACATCACATCTACCAGACTCGGTGTTTTGAAAGGCAAATTTGACCTAATGCCCAAAGTCCATACAGCCAAGTGGAAAAAATGTACCAGCAGCAACTGTCTTGTCAACTAGTAGTGTTTCAAAGGTTTGATGTTTTGCACTGGAGGCTGATTTTATCTCAGTGGTCTTAGCTTCTGCTGGTATTCCTCTGTGACATCAAAGAATTTATTTTGGTTGTAAACAGTAACAGTATCAGTACCTAACTAGAAAAGTTCCTGAGGATGAGAAAAGCCCCATCCTTTTTCTTTCAAGGCTCTAAACTATTGCAAAGGGACAGAGAACTCCCTGAACAATGGAAGTGAATAGGAGGGTTGCACTTAAAATGAGAGGCGGAGAGCTGTGCTGAAAGAAGTTCAGCCTGGTTTTCTTACAATTGGCTCTTCAAAGCATGTCCTAAGAAGACCATATTCCCACTGCTACAGCATCTCTTCCTACTTTTGCCTACTCAGAACTAGGCTGGGAGCTCCCCTGAGCTTTCTGTTGCTAATATGTCAGTATTGATAGCATGAGGTGTCCCAGGTTCTATAGAACAGCAACAGACCTTAAGGAATGCTCTTTTGCCAAAGCTTTTGTAAGTTAAATGGACAAGACACATAAGGAATTCAAAAAGGCAAAGAATTGGAAAGTATAACCTGAATCAGTCAGTGACAGAGCCAGAACTATAACATAAATACCCTGCTGCCAACTCAAAGACAGATTTTTGGATATCTCTGCCTGTCATTCCACATCTGGTTTTTTTTCCAATAGAAGGATGCATATAGCATGTGATTCGCCCAACAAATATGGCTATATTTCCTCTCTTTCATTTTTCCTGTCCAGAAACAAACTTACAATTAGAACTGGCTGGGAACTTTTAACAAAGTCTTTCTCCACCAAAAATAATAAAAAAAAAAAAAAACAAAACAAAACAAAAAAAAAAACCAAAACAAAAAAAAAAAAAAAAAAAAAAAAAAAAAAAAAAAAAAAAAAAAAAAAAAAAAAAAAAAAAAAAACCAAAAACAAAACAAACCCTAAAAAAACCCTGAAAAACCCCAAAACTCAAAACCAAACAAACAAACAAAAAAAACAACAAAAAAACCCACCCAACCAACCAACCAAAAAAAAAAACCACCAAAAAAAAGCCAAAAAAAAAAACCCCACCAAAATTTACTAGTGCGGGTTTAGCTGGTGTGGAATTTACTGTCAAAATGAAAATGAATAGACACTATAATATATATTATTTACCTAGAAAATAAGGCACTTGGCATCAAGCCTATAACCTACTTGAGGAACAACAAGGATTTGAATCAATTTTCCAGAATGCTCAATGAATGCATATTCTATTGAGTGTTTCTACTTGCCTTTCTTCAAAAGAGAATATAATCTAATGTATAAACCTAAGAGATTATTTGTGCAGCACCATGGGTTTTTTTAACACCTGTACTTTTCCAGTTTGAAATGTACAAGTGGACACTTTCTCAAATACATAGATTTTAGAAATTCTACCATATAATTATCCTGAATAATTCTTGGCCTTCAGATTTCTGCAATTAGTGTGTTCTTATTCTTATGTATTTAAAAAGAGAAATTTGAGTTGTTTTGATTATGTAAGGTGGAAGAAATAGATCATACAGAGCACTTCCATTCTGACTGGCTGGGGTCTACACTTAGATCCAAGTTTTTGTTTTGGAACTCATATTCTGCACACTGTTAATGACTGCTTCTAGTTTGTGCTTTAACTTTTCTGTTTGAAAATGTCTGACAGTAAAATAATGTGCTTGTAAAAAAGAGGGTAAAAACAGAGCCATTTTTTTCTAAATACTTGCCTGATTACTTTCACAAATTCTTTTTGCAATGATTTCCCAGACTGTTTAATATCCAGATCAAACACCTTGAACTTTAAGATGGGAATGGAGTGTGAGAAGATATTAAGGAAGTGAATGCAGATGCAGATGTAGAAACAGATTTGAAGCAATTAGATGAAAGCTAGTTTATCCAGATCCTCTATCTGCCTGGTGGGTATCACACAGAATTTGGTATTCTGGTTTCCCACCCATCACCCTCAACTTCATGTTTTGCTGTGTAGACTTTAGGTGTGCTGCATGGCTGAGACAGTGTAAAGAAAACCTGAAGCTACTCTAGTGTCTCTTTGGGAGTGGACTGTGGCTCTTAGGGACTTTGACTCTGGGGGGGTTTTATGTCACTACAAAAGGACAGACATGAGCAGACTCCACTCACATTCATGCCAGTCCCAGAGTGGGGAACCTGCTTCAAAAGCCCCAGAGTTCTTGAGCAGGAGCCACTGGCACCCTGAAAGAGGAGAGCTGGCTTTGCAGCACTCAGGCACCAAGTGACTTTGCTGAGCAGATTGGCTGCTCCAGTGTTATTTATACCACATTCCCCATCGGATGGTGCAGCTCTCCATATCCTCTAGTTTGCCTTTCCTCAGAAAGGCATTGGGAAAGTGATATTCCCAATAGGCCGAAGATAACTATACATGTACAGAAGCTATGCAAACATATGTAGGGCAGCCTTAGTTCTCAGACAATGTATTTTCTGCTCAGTGAGGTTTATCCACTCAGGTACAGCCTGACTTTTACTTGAGTTCACACAATTGCTTACCAGCATATAATGGACTAAGTGGTGGTATTCTTGAAGTAAAGGCAGACAAAACTCACTTCTGCCTGTAGATTTTTGATGCTAAAAGACAGTGCATAATTCAATTATTTTGTCCCAATTTTTTCTTAAGAGCCGGATTTGAAAGCAATTGAAACACACACCTGAATTTTCATCCATCAGAAACTGGAGACTTTATTCAAGGAAATAGTGCTGCTGCTGCTGAGATAAAGACATCCTAGAAGATATTAGGGTCACATAATTTTTTTAAGTTGGAAAAGACCTCTGAGTCATCCACTAACCTAACACTAACAACTCTGCCACTAAATCATGTCCCCATTACAGTGTAAGATTGACATGCTACAGCTGAATTCTTTTCCTTCAATATCTAATGCAAGAAACAAAAGTCTTAAAAGACCCCTACAATAAGTTTTCCCAGAAGTTGTGCCTGTGTTTTTCTGAGGTTAATCTCTTTGCTTTGACAAGGTTGACTGTGCATTGAATAAAAAATGCAAAATCATTGTCTACTCCAACACGCGGGAAAATACTGTTACTAATCATCCTGAAACAACCTGTGACTGGCTGAGACACACAAATAAACCATAATTTTAAAAACAAATATTTCTTGAATTTATCGGTTCCCTTACTTTCTACTTTACATTGAAGGTGCCAGGGGCTCTTTCCTGGACTGATCTTCCTCCTGATCAAGGAAACAATGGACATCCAAGTAAGCCTAGCCACAGAAGCTTTTTGTCAGGACTAGTTCTTACTTACAAAAGCATTTTGCAGATTTTACATAAATTCTAATTTATTAAGGGATCCGATTTTACATTAAAAACATTTATGCTTGCTAGCAAGAAAATGTTAGGTTTAGGATTTCAGGAGTACATTTTTTCATTACATGCCTACTGGTGAGCAGAAGTATTTCACTAGAATTTTATGACAGCAGCAAAACAGTATTTAATTTTTTTCTTTTTTTCTTTTTTTTTTTAGTTCAGGGTTACTAAATGTATGTCAGTCTGGTTAGCCATATTCATCAAATGCAGATTTAGATAATTTAGCAAAATATTGAAAGTGAATAAATGTTATTTTTACTTCTGTCATAAAATAAGTTATATTATTGTGACCAAAAACTTAGTCTATGTAATATATATCGATAAGTAGATTAATTTCTGGTTGTGCCTACTACATTTCCTAATAACACTTAAAAAATGAGTTATTAAACACCAAACATACTTTTTTCCAAAGATCTGTATGCTGTAGCCGTGAGTAATGACTGTAAACTCAGAGCTCTGTATGTTTCACAAATTTAATTAATTTGCAAATTTCCATAATTTTCTAAGCATTTACAAATGAAAAAAAAAATCTCTATTCTAAAATTATGCTCCACTTTTTGCCTCACAGCAACCCAAATTTATTGGGAGGTCAACTAGTCATTATATTCATATGACTGGTTTTTGGAATAGTCTTTAAAATATATACAAAATAGCAACATACATTAAGTGGAAGCTTTGGAGCTACATATTATCTTTTAATAACATATCAGTACTACAAAAGTGTGAAATGCTTGACACTGACCCCAAGTATCATAATGCATTAGTACTCAGAGAGGGTCATGGTCTCTTCTAAACCTCTAAAAACAAAGAATTTTTTGCCTGGGAGTTGAAGGTTGGGCAGCCTAACAATTGGATTCTCCAGGAGCAGGAAAGATCCATGAGCTGACTCAAATGATGAAGGAACTCTGTAGACAGCCACAGATTCTTTGGGTTGTCCTTGGTCTGTAGCACTACTAGAAATCCCACTAATAAGCTTCATCATGTCTCCTTGTGGCTGGTGTGCACCTCCCATTGCTGCCTTTCCCTGCTAGTAAGAGGAGGGAAAAGGCAGATGCACCAGTAAGACAAGTATGGTAAAGAGAAATGTTTGTTTTGCAGAAGCCATCATTTGTGGAAGGCAATGTGTTCCACCTCCTAAGCAGAGAAGTAAATACACAGGTGAATGGTCTCTGTCTCACTGGCCCTTTGCATTGATCAAAAGATTGTTAAATTTACAGCAAAAATGGGTAAGAATGAGACATACTTTTAATGAAATGTCAGTCTTGAGAGGAGTCTTAACCAAGGCACTAAGGAGCACAAAAAAGAGAAACGTCTGAAATTATCTGCCAGTGCTATGATCCAAAGTAATAAACAAGAGAACTGAGAACTTCTCATTTTATGGGCTTAATTTGACTTAGATGGTATTAATAAAGTTGGAAAATATATTCATGACTTAAAGTTACAGAACTTAATACAGAAAGGGACCAGCTGAGTAAATGAAGAGAGTGGTACTTCATCAGAATGAAGTTATTTCTGGATCAACATCAATTTGGAAATAAATTATATTGATGATATTAATCCTTATGGATTAATGTTGTAGTGAAGAATGCCAAAATCTGCTGTTGAAAACCACACAAAATTAGTAAGCAGGACAATCATCTCCCTAAGCATGTGTCTACACTATGTAAGGGGAATTGTCAGCACTGAAGCATCTTTGAAATTCCATAATGTTCTAGAAGCAAATTTCCCATCCCAAACATTTCCAAATACAATCCCAGAAATTCTCTTTTAGGCCTTCACTCAACAGGTGCAGTGTACTGGTAGCATGATTAACAATCAGGTACTTGTATGTATTATTTTATATGTTATATTAAGAAATCTTCCTTTTCCATCAGGATTCAATGCCAGCAAATACAATAGAAAAATCTAATTTAATTCAGTGACAATTAATGGTACTTTTTGTAGTTATACTCTCTATTTCTGGCAAATATATTATTACTCATCATACATATGCTGCTCTGCCAGTTTGCTTTACTTACCTGAGTAGTTCCATATGGGTCCTTTATTCCAAGGTATTTTGGAAGTCACTAATAGCTGGACAGGGGCACTGATTACTGAATTCCTGGCTCTGTTTTCAGTTTTGGACTGACTAGTATGTTTATATGATGCAGAAGTCAACCACAGGATACCTAATTCATACTTACAGCACTGCATGTTCCTATTATTTTGTGTAATAATATATCATTTCCTTTATAAAGACTTTTCTCATTCTATTTTATCAGTGGTTCACAGACAAATTTAGAAACAAGTTGAACATCAGGACTTGTAATTTTTCTAAGTCTCGTCTTAGAATCTTTCCCCTGTCCATGTTAATTATAAATTGCATTCATCATACCGAAGACTATTTATTTGCTTCTTCTGTTTATCTGTTTTGCGTATCTGTAATACCACAGTGGGAATGGCATGTACAATGACAAGAAAATGACCTGTGTCAAACAAATAGATGGTTTGCACACAGATAAAAAAAGCAAAACCAAAATATTTGCAACATAAATCAGATTTTCTTCCCCATATTTTGTTTTCACATTGTTCAATATGAATTAAAGATATAAACTGCTACCAGCAATAATTCTGCATCTATTCCTCTATCAAAAGATATCATGATATTTCGTATCTTTCCTCACTGTTTCTTCTCCAAGATCTGAACTGAATTTTTATTTCTCCATAGGAAGGGAAACTTGATTTTCATGTCCTAAAACCTTACCTTAGTCTGATTGGATTTTTTAATACGCAAATTTACCATTCTTCCTGTTGTGCTTTTTATTAATGCATGATATTTCTCTTCATGAAAAAAAGAAAGAAAACAGTGCAAGTGGTAGCAGAGGAAAATGCTATGAAGGAACAAATAATCTGTGAAAGGCAGAGGTGAACAGGCCTAATAAGAAGTCCCATATTAACAGTTCAGTCCTAACAGAGCACCACAATGTCACCCCAGAAAAACACCTTGAATATAATGATGGCAAATTTTTCAGTGGTACTGGCAGTTATTTACTTTCAGGTTCTATTCACCCAGGTGGTTGAATAAAACTACCAGCTTAAGGGACCAAGAGGGAACTGTAAACAGTATTTAAGTTCCCAGAGTGTAATTCAGTTCCAGAGAGGTTCAAATAAGCTTTCCCTAAACCATCTGTGTCAATATATAGTTGAGCTCTGAATCTCCTTTTACAGCTTGTTTCAGATGCTGAAGGTTTACATGATTTCAGAAGGCAACTAGACAAATTCATGTAAGAAAAATACAGTGAGAATTACTGTATGTCCAATAACCAGAGAAGTCAATAAGGCACAAATGATTGAATGATGGATGAATATTCTTCAGTGGCATCACTTACAAACTTCCCCAGTCATCCACTACTCGACTTTTTTGATAACAGGACTGAGGTGTGACCCAGTCAGACCACTCTCATGATCTTATGCATCAAAATAGTTGAGATGGCATGTTACTTTCTGAGGAAAGCTCCCCAACACAAGCAGCTTACTGAAAGTGTGTATGTTTAGTAGAAAGGCTGCCCGCCTGAGATGGCTAAATGACTATTTCCCACTTAGCAACATCTGAGAATTATCAACAAAGCATACTTAATTTTCATGTAGCTTTTCTGGATTGGATTTGGCTCTTCTGATGCCTACTAGCTGTAGGTACCTTCCCTGAAGAAACTGTTTGATACCTCTTGAACAATGGCCTAATGATTAGTGTATATCCAGGGACTGTGACACCTGAATTTTGGTCAAGCCCCACAAGGTTAAACACAGTTACCGCTCCCACAAAGAGGTTACTAGTCTAGAGTAGGAGGTTCCCATTTTGTAGGGAATTCAGAAGGACAGGGTGTTTTTTTGGCTTTTCTTTTCTTTTTGGGGGGGTTTTTTTTGTTTTGGTTTGGGTTTTTGGTTTTTTGGGGTTTTTTTGTGTGATTTTGTTTTGGTTTTGTCTGAGTTGAAAGCCGAGATCCTAGGAGTACAGATTCAAACAGGGAGGGAGATCTAGCAGGAGTGAGGCTCTCTTGAGAGGCAAGGAAGTGTACCCTGGAAAAATTCAGGGGTGTGATTTGCTCCCAGCCCATTGCTGGCAGGGACTCCATTGAAAACCGAGAGAGGAAAAGTAATGAGGAGTCTAGACAGCAAACTCTTGTATCTCTGTGGCCTTGGGGATATAGGAAAAGTCTTTTAATGTCTTCTGCATACATCTCTACATTTAAGTCAAGAAAAAGCATAAATGGAAATCAAATCCTTCTTTGTTGAATAATTTTTATATTAAGATAAAAATTTCCCATTTAGAGCATAAGTTTTGAAAGGCTTCTCACATTGCTGCTTCAAGGAAGTTTAGGATGGTCTGTTTCCCCAAGCCTGGCACCACTGAAGTGGAAGTAACTGGAGGGAAGGGGAGAGGAGGCAGCGGGAAAACAGCTACTAATGACAGAGCAATCTGCATTTTCCTGTGGAAGGCAAATAAGAGATAACCACAGCAAATGGAGGATTAAACTGTGAACAATGTTTGCTTAAACCTAGAGTAATTTCTAGCTACTATTGCTTGATTTCCAAGCAGTTAGCTGCCAAATTAGAAAAGTTTGTATCAAAAGACTGAATATGATTGCATTTAAAGGTATATTAGGATATTCATGTTTGTGATAATTAATAAGCTTGTTTGTTATGGCTGCTTTGAAATGTAAGTAATAACTTTTGTGTATTTTATTTCTGCTGTGAACATCTATATCAACCACAACTTTCACAAGGCTTTGCTTCACTCAGCTGTGGAGGTGCTCAGGCAAAATGGTACAAACCCAGACAGGTCGAAGCTTTTCCTTTCCTGAATTTCAAACTGCTGAAAGCACATTTTAAATGAAATGCCTGTCTCAACATCATTACATTCCTGTTACTTTGCACTAAGAAGAGGTTCAGTATTGTTTCAAAGCACTAAGAAGAGTTTCAGTATTGTTTCAAATAGATATTAGGTTACACTGTTTTATTCCTCTCTGTAAGTCCTGACAATCAGTACAATCATTCATAAATATATGGTTGAAGAAAAATACAGGCAGGTGAAATTAAGCTTATATAAGTTGTACCTATTTTTTCATATATACCAAGAAGTATTTCTTTATCTACTTTCTCATTCATGGATCTTTATTTTGTGTTTCTTTCATAACTATTTATGCATGTGTACAGATGAACTCCTGGTTACCACCCTATTCATTTGTCTATTTATTATTGTCAATACCTATGTAGAGTAAGATAGAAATGAAGATAGAAATTTATGTCGTCCTGCTGTGATGTGATTTCAATTTTATACCAGAATTAGTAGAATATAGCTGTGCTATTTAAAAGTGGGTGACTGGTCATGAATGATGGATTGCAAGTGGAGAATGTATATAATCCCAGAGTGACTCCAAGAAACTAAACAATTACTATTTGAGGCATAGTTAAGAGAGTTAGAGTTCCCAAACACCTAAATGCATAATATTTTATCCTTCCTATACACAAGCCAGAAGTAATTTTCACAATTACTTGTGCATCTCAAGATTCAGATAACCTCCTGGATCCTGCTGATTGGCCTATGATGGATGGCAGAAAAATCCTGCTTGGACAGTTTTATCTGGTACAGAACTGAGGCCTGATATGAAACTCATTCAAGTCAAGAAAAGCCTTCCAAAAAAACACCAGATCAAAACAGGTCTTTTGTGGAACTATAGGGACCCAGTGTTGCAAACAGTAAAAGAAAAAAAATTCCCACAAAATTATCTTACTGCTTTAATGTTAGCTGGGGGATGATACTAAAAGCACATCATCCAAAAAGAGCAGAATTTATGTCAGAGATATCTCTCACCAGGTAACACTATCAATTAGATTTTTAAATTTAGCTTTCTCATGGGTGTTATAATGTTTTAATACATATGTCATGCCTAGTGTTTTGTGATGTCTATTTTATATACCAGGTGAATAAATAAAGTAATAAAAGCTTGTAAGTTACATTTTAATTGTTATAGCAATGATAACAATGGAAGAGAACAATTAATCTTGCAAGCAGACTTTGGGGTTAAAATGATAAACGTTAACAACCGTCAAAAATAATCTTCTGGCATATAGAGAAAAAAAAAATCAATTACCAAATACTTTTCATTTTATGCAGTTTTCAATCACTCTGTAACCATACCAGCAGCTAACCTGCCAATTGACCTTTGTAGATAAATTAATAGTCCAGATACTGTCGTGAACTGCCAGCCAGAAACAAGAAGGTTGCCACTTAAGGTTGTTTCATGGAATAAATTTCTTGATATGATTATACAATGGGACACATAGAAACCAGGTCTACAGATAGATAGCCTGCAATTCTCAGGAGGAGAATTGGAAGCAGAGGTCAGTGTCCCTTACAACTAGCCCTTGTAGACATTACAATGTTATCCTGAAGGTAAAATAGGGTGAGTGTTGGCGGAGATTATTTGGATTGAAAACCAGCAGATTTTTGTCATATTTTTAACAGTATATTGATTTTAATTTATGTTGTTAGCCTCAATAATTTAGATTATCTCAAGACTGAAGATTAAATTTCAGGCATTCTCCTTTTTCATTAAATGCTTCTCTTAACTGCAGGTTAAGAGAATGCTTCTCTTAACTGCAGGTCTGCACTTGGACCCCATTTAATGTTTTAGTTGGTTTAATATTACATTAGAGCATACAGGCTAGCCAAAACACAGCCTCACTTAACATCTGGCAAATAACTGAGCCAAATAATGAACCTGAAGCAGTCCTTGTTGGATTTTCTCTTTCAAGTATGTGAAAGGTGATGGACTTGTTTCATGAAAAAAAAAAAAGCCAAGGCATATTTACGAACAGAGAAATTACAAGACAAATGGATTTTAATGAAGAAATTTCCTTTAGGTGATGGATGACTGCTCCTCATAATTATTTTCAGGATGAAAAATGTCTTTCTTAGAAAGCGTTTAAAGAGCGACAATGTTCAGGATTGTCCCTGAGGTGTCCTAGCACAGATCTTTTCTGTTCTCTTTTCCATTTCTGGTCTTCTGTTTATCAGTGCTTTCTCAATCCTTTTGCTTGGTGAAAGGGAAGAAATAGATGAGTTGAAAATCATCCAGTGCAGACTTTCCTTCTATGGAAGAAGTTAGCAAAGTGAAGCTTATAAAGTCTTTGTAAATAGGCTGCATACTTATAAATCATATTCATTTTGTTAAATGTAATGAGGATTTTCATTGAAAATAATTTTGTTCTCATTTTCCCTTTGCCCTCCAGACACAACCTTTTTGTAAAGCCTTTTCTCTATAGTTTTTAGATATTATTTCTTTTTTTCATTTCTCCTATGCTTTTGAGATAGATGACAGTTCTCTGTCATTGCTCCCACCCAAGCCCATATCTCTTTGAACTCACCAGGACGTCATTATTTCAGCCAATGCAAATTCATTATATCATCTTTAAGGTTGCAATTTTTTAGTTCTGTGGCGCTACTAGGTCTCTTATTGATACATAAAACTCAGGACCAGTACCTGCAAACATACCAGACTTCCTTAATTTATTTTCCCGTTATAAAATAAATTCTACACTAAAATTTGGGGTACTTTGGGATAGGGAGACAGGAGAAAAGATGGAACGGGGAAAAAGAGTTTGGTGACAGGAGGACATCTCACACATAATGCAGTGGCTGTCTCAGGACTAGCTTTACACATTCTAGTCAACATTTTAATAACACTAAGTTACTTTCAGAAAATATTCTATACTTTGGAGGATAATTCTGCCTGCAGGTGTAATATTAATTCATTTATACTTTTTGCATACCTCCCTCATTCCTTTCTGACAGCTTGGTTTCATGTTTCCCAAACTTCCACAGATTCTTTCTGACTTACGTTTTTTGATCCTACCTCCTTATGTCTGTATTTTTTGGATTGAAAATTATATAATTTATGGTAAAACCAAGAAGCTGGGAGCAGCACAAATATCTCAAAAAATGGAACAGAATCTTCACCACGGTGTTAATTCTGACCATATTCTGTTCATAAATCATTAGGGAACCTCATATTTTACTTAATAGTATTGTATGAAAAATGATGCCAGTAAATTGCTTCAGTCCTTAGACTTTGGGCCAATTCAGAGTAACAAATCACAAACTGTGAATGTTCAAATCTCCTTTAATCCTCATCATGGAAAGTTTTGCTCATTATTGAAAAATTGTGAACTACACCTAAAGATATGATCTTCAGGGCTGGTACAGGACATTTTACCACTCAGTGAGAACACAAAAATGGATTTTTTCCTGGATGTCATTGGGGTAAAGCTTTACATACAGGTCTGCCTCTGGCCATACACTGGGAGGGGCAGAACTTAGAGAACCAGTTTAGATTTGTGGTGGAGAATATCTTCTCCCTCGAATTCTGCCAAGAGATGTATGGTCAGATAACAGAGGCAAGAAGGAGAGCTCTAAGCAGATGGAGAGACAAAAAGGAAGCAAAACACCTTTATGCGAATGGCTTTTGCCTCCAGCACATCTCAGGAGACCTGATGGTGCTCTGGGTGGAACCCTTCAGGTCTTCTCACAGGGGAGCAGAAACCTAACAAAGCCTGTTCTGAAAGGAAGTTTGCCTTGCCCTGATCACAAGAATTACCTGTGGAGCAGTCTGCGCAGTCTGGGAAAGCTGTGTTTCCCTACTGTAGATCTCATAAGCCCTATACAAGCTGTCATGTGGATTTAGGAACCCTAAATGTTTGCATAAATGTCTTTTAATGATTAAATAATTGCCCCCTGAAGCACCCCAAAAGAAGCCAAAGGAAAGACAAATCACCATCTACAAAAGATTAAAACAAAATTTCAAGTCCCTTGGCCAAGACATTTTGTAGCTTCTATGAGCCAGAAAAAAGTTAGGAAAACTTTCAAGACGTGAAACCATTTCCTTTTTTGAGCCCTCCTGTCTCCCAAACATCTTGTTGAATTTACCTCAAAGTTTCTATTAAATTTCTACTTTCCCAGAATAACAAACTTCTGAAATTCCAGTTGGTTTGGTCTGGTAAAAGGCAACGAGCTAAAAAAGTCGGTCCAGGAGTAAAAACTTGCTGCCAACTTTAGTATTGAGAGAATATAAAATGAGAAATCCACTCCAGTGAACCAAGAGCATGGGTTGTGTACACAATGCTTATTTCTGAGCAGTAGTGCCATTTAGACTGATGTCAGAGCATTAAACCAAAGTTTTACTTAGATCACTCTTCAGCACTTTATGCTACCATCTGAAACAAGCACATTACCAAAAGATATGCCACCTTTCTGTTTCTCTAGTGCTGCTGTCAGAAGGACTTTTTGTGCCCCATGATTTGCATAATCACATGGAAATATTATTCTTAAATTTTATTGATAGGTTTTATTCCTAAAAATCAAGTAGCACCCTCTACTGGGCAGTAGACTTTCTTCTGGGCATATTGATCTTCTGCCACTGATAATAAAATGTCTATCCTTAAGTAAAATACCCGCATAATTATTTGTGCTGGAAAATAAGAAAATGACACATTAGTGTAGAAATTTCAGGGTGACTGCAAGAATACAAAGTATAGAACCACTGTGAAAAACTATATACTGTATTTTGGGGTTCAGCTCTGTAAATTTTGATAGCGTTTCGCTATTTAACACCAAAACAGAGTTGGCCAAAACTTTGTGGTTAGCTTCATATTTAGATTTCAACAGAAGTTGAAAGCCTGAGCAGAAACCCATGTGTTCCATTTGTTGGCACAGATATTTTCTCTCCAGATCAGTGAAGGTATACATCTTTTTAAGAAATATTTGGAAAGACAGCTCATGGTCCCTTCCAAGGTAATGCAAGAGATGCTTATGTTGATTCTGTAGCACTACTGAAGTGCTGTGGTTTTAGTTCAGAACATGCAGCAGGCAAACCAGACAGACTGCCCTTCCTTGTACTCCACTTCAGAGCCCTTAGTGGGTTCTTTCAAGGTTGAGAGAAATTTGGCTGTTACTGTTTTAGACTGCATAAATGCCTGATATAATTTTCTCACAGAACCTGGCAAAAACCTCCATCTGATCTCTCCCAGTTGTGCTCTCTCTCCCTCTCTTTCTCATTCTCTGTCTCTAAGGAAGCTTCATCTGAATGGCTATTTTATTTGTGTTCTGTCTCCTTTTCTGTCCCTTCCTAGGAGTGCTGTGACACCACTGACCAGAAGCACCACATCAGAATCTGAGGACAGTTTGTCAGAAGAGCAGCTGTGCAGGAATGACCTGGTGATGTGGCACTTGGCTGAGAAACCAATCTTCTGAAAGCCAGCTCTGAGCAGCCCTGAAATCAGCGAGTGTCTTCCTGTCAGTCTAGGGCAGCTTGGATCAGGCCCATGTGCACATCTGGATGCAGTTTGTTCAAAACTGCCTGCATTACCCCACCTTTTATCTGGTATCACTTTTTACAGGATAAAGGAAAGCCTTATATCTGATGCTCCGCTGTTTCATTATTCTTTTCCAGTAATGAGATTAATATGTGACTTTCTCATCTGTTTAATTTATTGTTGCTGTTGGATTTAGATTTTTTTTCTCTGCTGTCAGTATATTAACCTCAAAGAATGTGCAACCACTTATTTCAAACGCATGAGTTGCTTTTGGTGAATCTGGTGGGGGGATTTTTGTTTTGTGTTTTGTGTGGTTTTTTTTAAAGTAGGAATATATGCTTTTGCCTGGGCTAAATATACTAGCTCACAATATTGTCATTGAATCAGATAAAAGCATATCTGGGGTAAGTGAACTCCTTGGCACATCTGATAGAGAGAAATTTAGTAGGAAAAAATTGAACTTAAAACATTTCCGTAAATTGTAGCAGGAGTCAGTCTGTATTTGGTAAATTCTGATTCTTTATTTCTTGCACCTATCGCATTGAAACCCATGCAATTATTTCAGGAAGTTCAATTTCAAGTATTCAGTAGTTCCTGTGAGAAGATTTTATTCTTACTACTGCACAGTTATAGATGACAGAAGGAGCAGGAGGACAATGTATTTGCTCTCCGTGGCTGGAAATTCCTCAGATTTCAAAGCTGGAAACTTTTAGAAGTGGCTACTCAAATGTATCATGGAAGAGATAATACCCTCTCTGTTTGCCTTAAAAATGTGGCCCATGAGTAATGTCAGAACACTTCTTTTACTGAAATATGACCTGATTCTGTAACTCTAGCTTTACTTAGGGAAAAAATGGTTTGTTAAAGAATTCACACAAGCCTATTTTCAGTGGTTACTGAAATGGGTGGGGAATACAGCTTAAAATAAGGTACAATTTTGTCCTTATGTAGAAGATTTTAGTAACACCCACAGTAGAATCAAGTTATATTTTTGTATTTAAAATGCAATACTGACATGTTTTTCAAGGCAGATATTACATATAATTTTGTATTATCCTTTGATGTTAGTACACAGTGCTAAAGAATTTTCAAGAGTGAATAGAATTGGCATCCTAAGAAAGATTTAGAATATGATTGCTTTGAGTTGGAAAAAAAAATTCGAATAATGAGATTTTTCTACATTTGCAATTGGAAATTGGCTGGAATTCTTCAGAAAACTTTTGAGTTGCACATCTAACCTGCTTGTACCTGTAAGAAAATCAGATTATTCTTGTAATACATTATCCATCCATCCCAATGGGTTGTGAAACATAATTGTCTCCAACATGCCCATATAATTCTTTTCTCCTGGAGTTTTGAAAGCATTTTCACATGTACCATAAATTGTAAATTATTTTATTTAAAGCTGTAATGATTTCAAAGCTTTTGTTCCCTGTAATCCAAATTAGCCCTTTTCAACTTTTGTACCATTAATGAAGAGAAAGTCTAAAGAAAATATAGCACCTTTTAAAACATCCAATACATGCTATTTTTTTGGAAATGAGACATTTCAAACATTAATATTTTTGTACTGTAAGAATGCATTTTTAAATTACATCATTAAGATTAATATTAAAGAATATTTTGAAAAGAAAATTTGTATTTATCAGCTCCTCAATTTTAATTAATACAATGTATATTTTTCAGTTATTTTCCTAGATGTTCCTTTCATGCAACATTTCTGCTCTCCTTTACACTATCTCTGGACACATTTAAAATGGGAGTAATATAAGCAAATCTTGGAAAAGTTGATATAAGGCTTACAGGACAGGACACTTCTATTTAATAGAATAATAAGAAAGTTATGGAAGGTCAGGAAATGCTGAGGACAGAACATGAAGATAATGGCTGAAAAATTTGCAGAGGGATGAAGATTTTAAACTTGTAAATCCTAGACATGAAAAGGAGATGATGATATAAATAGTAGAGAGATTAATAAATTGAAAAATATGGTTAATAATTTAATTTAAAAGAAAACCTGTTATCAATAAAAACTTATTTGTGTGAACTGAAGAGAGAAACTAGAGTAAGAGAAGATGAAGACAGCAGAAGAGGTTACAGTGGGTAGACCAGAGCAGCAGCTGGTGACTGAAATTATGGTGAGATAATACACATATCCACAAATTAATTCCATATGTTTTAATGACTTTTCTTTTTCTCCCAAATGCCTACCAGAACATCCTTCCTTTTGTGTTTCTCTTTCATACAACAGTTTGTTTTTTTTCTCTGATATTTATTGCCCTGCTTGCTAATTCTCCTTCCCTGAACAAAATTCATGAGCTTTCCTGTCTGATCAGCATGGAAGAGACATGTTCACAGGAACATGGAGTCAGTTGTGTGAGCCATTTCACCCTGAGGCTGTGACACACATCCCATGAAGAATCATATCTGTCCTTTTCATGGATCTGACCTGACACACAGCAGCACAGAGCTCATCATTGCTTGGCATGAGCAGATGTCTCTTGTTTCAGCATCAAACTTGTTCCCTGATTTTATCCTTTTTCAGATATTAAATTGTCTCAGAAGATGTTGTTTAAATTATGCTTATCACTTTTTGTTTAACAGAAGGAGAAATAGTCCAAGCTGAATGTGGCTGAAGAGCTATGCAGTCAAGAAGGTTTCACTTTCATGTGACAGTGTCCCTTGGCACTCCCCTTAAGCATCCCTCGCAGCTTTCAACCCACCCATCCATTAAGTTATTGCTCCAGAGACTCGTAGTCCAGTGAGTGGAGAGTTGGGAACTCCATCCCCTAAAATGCAGTGGGAGGTGCCCAGCCACTAATGAAAACAATGGTGGGAGGAGGACTGTTCTTAGGGACTAATATCTGTAGGGGGATAATCACAGGCTCCACACACTGCTGAAGCCAACTGCAAAGGTTTCAGTGCTCTCAGTGGGGATTGGATGGTGTCCTATGGGCAGGAATAGTATGACAATGGCACAAACCAGCCAAAACAAGTCGTCAAATGGCGTAGGTGAGCTCTTTGTATGGGCAGAGTTTTATGGGCTGCTTGAGTCAGCTGTTTTGGACAATTATTTTTAAAGGCAGCAACAGGCACTGAGTCACGCTCATACATCTGAGTTCATTGCAGAACAAGTTGCTTTAGGCACCCTCTCTGCATTGTCAGCCTATTTTGCACCCTACTCAAAGGACAGATGGAGTAGTGTTTGCCAAGATTGCAGCTAATGTGCTAAATACATTAAGGAGTCATAGTTTATTAGCAAGGAAATTTGGGATCATGAAATGCAACAGAAGAGTTGGTGTTCAGCAAGACAGCAACTTTAGCAGCTCAATATTAATATTATGAACAGTATCAACAATAAACACATAATAGTTTTTACTTTGGATAATTCATCAGCCAAGACCTTGAACTAAAATAATCTCTGATACTTTAAAAATTTTTGTTAAAATTGCCATGCAAGTCTGATATGTAAGAAAATATATATAAAATGTATTTGGTTGACATGAAAGAAATAACCAATTGACACTCAGTGCAGTTGGATCCAGGCTGCAGAAGGAAGATTTGGCTAAGTTAACATCCAGCCTTCAAAATTCAGGACAGATTTTCCCAAACTGCAACTTGCAGCTGCAGAACATCCTCACAGTTGCCAGAAAACACCACTGCTTTCATGTTCTCATATTCTTCATACATATAATTTTCAAATTATGAATCTTACTAATCCACAAATACTGCTTCAGACAAAGCAGATAGTTGCAGTATGAAATGCAACAGTGACTACTCACATAGAAAGCAAAGGGATTTTGAAAACCTCTGCATAATTGAAAGTCCATTAGGAAATATAGTAAGCAGAATGGCATGCTGTAGCGCATCCCCCTCACCCCTGCAGAGCAAGGTTTCAGGATGGGGAAGACTCATGCAGGGGGAACAGCTGTTTGGAAAAACCCTCTTGTCTCTGCAACCAGGGAGGAAGTGCTCCTTCGGGAATCTTGTCCGGGTGTAGAAGCAGAGGAAAGCAAAAGCAGGGGAAGGCAGCTGCTAACCATTCAGCAGCTGAGGTGAGAAACCTATGACATGAGCTGAAAATGGGGGTTCTCCTGAGAGAGGAGAGTCAAGAGTCCAGCCAGGACACTTGCCTCTTTGCCAGAATATTTATGTCCATGGTGCAAAGAAGCAGATGGTGTAACATGGAAGACTCAGAGAGATCTTACTGAAAATAGATAGCTCATTACATTTTACAGGTGTTAATTGTGACATGAGATCACTTTAAAACAAGGCTGTAAGTACAGAGGAGCCCAGGGGTGTTTGTGTGTGACAGGAGCATCCCAGAAGGAATCCCCTTTTGCTGCTCAGTATAAACCTGTTTATACTGCTTTGATATCGATAGTTCTTGAAGGAATATAACTATAAGCCTGCTAAGGCCATTTTAGTGCTTTTGTTGGGATGATACTACTAGAATAAGATAGTTTAAAGCTTCTTTTTTTCAGAAAATTCTTTCCTGTAACATAGTATCTCTTACCACACACTGCATAAGCCTGCATTGTCAGGAGTCTGAATAGACACTTCCTCAAATCCTGCACGGTTTCCAGATGGGTTTTATGATTTATTTGTGTGATTTGGGTACCTGCCTTTCAAACTACTTACAATTCAATGGGAGGTCTGCTGGATATACACCTGTGGAAATACACTTGTGGGAACCCAGCTGGGAAAGGAAATGGAGTTGCGGGTGGCTGCAGCTTAGCGCAGGGTAAGGGCACTGGTGAGCACGCAGAGTCCTGGGGCTGGCAGAATAGGTAACCCAAGTGTGTCTGCAGATGTGGTGCAATCCAGCTCTGCCTGCAATGTAGGCATGCCTTTGTAGTGACTGCTTTCTACTCTTAACACTAAAAAGCTAAAGTGGCGTCTACAAGTCTGCCTGTGGGAAGGAGAGAGAGAGAGGAACTCATTAAATGTTATTATCTTCTGAATAGACTTGGTCAGACAAAACAATAGGATAGCTGAAGCTTAGGGGAAAGCTCCTCTGTGACGCATTGGGGTCTACAGCATTAGCATTTCTTCAGTGACAAAGCCAAAGAAAAAAGGTCTGTTACAGCCCTTTGAAAACAGAAAGGCCAAAGAGGTGAATGCAAGGATACACATGAGGATGTGAAAGATGGACATAAGGTAGGAAAGGAAAAAGTTGCTCTACCAGCAGTGAAATACTTCAATCAAATTTGTGACTGAAGAAGCAGAGAAGGAAGCAGGTATTTGGACATCTATAATGAAGAAAGAATAAAGCAGTGTGGAAGAGGAAGGATATCCTCCAGCTGCTCAAAAAAATGTAAGAAACTCAAGACAACAAAATATGAGTAATTTCACTTGGACTGATGTACTTCCCATGCTAATTGAAATAGAGGAGTTCTTGGGATTTCTCCAAGTGTACATATCTTCAAATATTCCATGGACTTGCAGAGTGAATGTGAAACATGACAAGACAAAAAGACTGGTGCTGTGGAATAAGATCCAGTCAGTACTGTCCTGAATAAGGACAGTCAGGATGTGGGACTAGTGGGTGGTACTTGGCTGAGGGTAACCTATGATTTAATTTGCATGATGAGTGATGAGTAAGAGATAGGGAAAACTGTCTGATAAGGAGCTCAAAGATAACATTTGCTGCTTAGATCATGGAGTGCTGAAGATCATCACACTGATACTACTGGAGATCTGGGATAAGAATCATCATATTTAGTCAGAGTACAGTCATAGGAGTTTGATGAAAGAACCATAAAATTTGAATAATAGTACCATCCAAGCTTAAACAGTGTTTGCAACAAATTTCAAAATGACACAACAATTACAAAGCACAGGAAACAGATATGTGTCTTACCTACTATTAGCATTCAATCTGTATTTGTTGGTTTTGACACACTAACAATCTCTGAAGGGGGAAATATAAAAGACTAAAATATACTGCCTAATTTCACAAGAGAAAGCATATTAAGAAGACAAAGCCCACTGACTGTACACTGCTTTATCACACTCAGGCTGCCTTTCATTTACATCTCTGTCTCTGACAGCTGAGAGACTGAGGCTATCTGGAGACAAAATATTCACTGCTGTCATCCTCCTCCTCAGATCTTCTGCCTCTCAAGGTATCTATCCACAAGCGCTGCTGAAGGACATTGTGCCAGCACAGACTAAAATAAAGACTTTGTAATGAAACAACATAAGACTGTTTGGGAAAATAAAATGTCTGCCTAGCATACCAAAGAGTAAAGAGAGTGGGAAAAAAGAAAGCATGATGGCAAGACAGACAGCTGAGGGATGTGGCTGTGCAAATTTGGGGGTTTGAGGGGAAAGGTCTCATCATGCTGCCAGCCATCACACTCTGCACAGGCTTTGAAGGACAGGACTGTACCTTCAGTTCAGCTGAAGTGTACTGAGGGACCCTACTCAGTGCCTTGCTAGTGAGGTTATTGTGTGCAAAGCCCTACAGCAGAACAAGGAGGCTAGACACATCTCAAGTATTTAGGCTGGTTTTCAGCAAGACTGCAGTGTCCTGATTCAATAGGTGGTTTCACTACATGATGAAGTGAAAGAACTTTAGCTCTTCCGTTTTGACAATAGAGCAAGACCTCCTAAAATAGCAATAGTTTCAGGCACTTAATACAAACATGCCATTTGTCAAAATCTTATTTGCTTCACAGGGATGATTGATGAGTGTGCTATTTTGTGCTAAATATGACAACTTTCTGGAACATTCCTTGTTGATGACCGTGAACTTTGCTCCTTGCAAGGCCAGTTGAGGCTGCAGCAGTGTAATGAGCATGTCCTTAGTGGTGACATTGGCATTATTACTTCTGGATAACCCCCTACTTCTACATAAATATTTGCTTTTAAAAATGGGAGGAAAGGCCTTGAATGTGCTTAGAACACTTTGCAAAATCACTTTTCTGAAAGCTAACTGTTATATCAATTTTTATTTACATACAGGAAATATTTAGCTGTGTCTGATCCAATCCTCGATTTTGAAGGATAGGAAAGGTCATTTGAATACTTGTGGCTGCATCAAAGATCCTTTATCAGTATCCTGAAATGGTCATACAATATTTGAAAGAAAAGCTTTTCCCTGGCTGATTTATATTGTCTGGAGACAGCTGACATCTGCAGCATGTGTAAACCCAGAGGACCTTCTGTTAAATAATTTATAGAACTAAGAAAAGTTCTAAAAGGTTTGGGTGAAGAAAATATTTCCAACCCATTTTGCCACCTCTTTTTTCCCCCCACTCTAGGACACTCTGCAGCATGGCATATTGCAAAAGCAAAGCAGCAACAAAGCAACACCAGTTTTTGGTTATTCCCAGAAGAAGAAGCAGGAGAAAGTCCATGAGACAGAACGGATGCAGTTATTCAGTGCATAATGCTGCCTCTGGTTCTTGCTTGTTTGATATACTTTCATATAACTAATTTTTTATCTGTCATTTCCTCACAAACCTTCAAAGGCTTAAAATCTTTGAGTGGGCTGAAGCATTACATGTCCTGCTGGTACCAAACTCACAAAGAATCTTGCATCCATTTTTTGATATAACTGCAAGGATCCAAGCTCTTAGGCCTTTGTCATGGGTTGTAATATAATCGGAATGATACAGTGAGTTTAATGCCAATAGAGAATTAATGAGATGGGTGTTGTTTGCAATATCACTACTGGTAATCTCAATTTTCTTGGTATGAAGATCATTAAAATAAAAAAAAAATAAATTGCAGAACAGCTGGAAAGATCAGACATTTCACAAGATCAGCTTCTCTAGCTGACAGTAATGTCATGTACTATTGTAATCTATATTATTGTGTTATTCAGAATGGATTAAATTATCAGTTTCTGTTATACCAAGATTGTTATGTCTAGTTGGTCTAACAATATTTGTTCATAGCACTGAAAAATTACTCACATGATTTTGAATCTTTGATTAAGCAAAACTCTCATTGTTTTAATGAACAAATGAAACCAAAATAGACTTACAGGAAGAAATACTCCAGTAAATCCACTTTTTATTCATGCCTGAAAAATCTCTCCAAACATTGAATTAGTGCCAATTTTTTTCTCTGCTATCTTGAAATGTATAGTTTTCTCATTGTTTCTAATAGAGTATATGGTTAAATCTGACTCTTGGGTACTTTTAAAAGTCAGTTTTCTGGGAAAATATTTCAAAATAAGTCAATTTTTGGGGAAGATATTCCATATAACTAAGGAATTAAGAAAAAACCCAACTCCTCTCAGAACCACTTCTAAATCCAAATGGATCACAGAGACAAAATCTTCTTTCACACAAGCAGAAAAAATATTCAATGCTAAATTTTCAGCCTTGACAAAGTAACATTCCAAACATGGAGCTCGACAGAAATGTGAGAGAAACAGAACCATTCCAACATCTGAGTGATTGGCCAGGTACCACCTGCTTGGGCTATATCCCTCCAACATCAAGTTACACCTAGGTGCTTAAAAACCGACCTTGCCAACAGAAAAGGTTCAGCAGCAACCACTCTGGCCATGTTCTCACATTTCTTCACAGCCTCTGTGGATTGTACTTTTTCTTCCTAGAATGGAAATGATGGAGTAGCATGTGTTGCAGTGGTTTAGTTTGCGTAGAGCCTGGACTTACTCCCATGCACCACAACTAAATGGATCAGAAAACCTTTCTGCCCATTGTTGGCCAACAGAAGTTGTTAGTGATTTGCTGAAAGTAAGCTTTGTGCTCTTATTTGGCTGTGTCTAGACAGCCAAATACTTTGCTGCTATCCAAGGAATGTGCAGCTAATGTCAGTGATGTATTCACAGGAAAGCATTGGTTCTGGAGCATAGGCTCAACACAATCAGTGCAAAGTGTAGAAGCCAAGAGGCAGGGTATTCTTCCTTGAGCAGGCTATTTATTATGGGGCTTACTTAATTTCCTCCAAGAGAAAAAATAAATTGTTGCAAAAATTTCTTTAAAATTTCACTAATTTAAAATACAGCTAATATTCAGTTTGATAGTCATATGAGAGAGATTTTGTTAAGAGGCATTTTAGACACATAAACACACATAAAATTCTTATATGGTCCAAGAATTACAAGCAGAAGAAGCAGAACTATCTTGTGTAAATGGAACTGCCTTTGGATAAAGATTTATGGCCTGTCTTAAGTAACTGTGTTAATAGTTGACAGGTGTTTAGAAAAACAAAATGACAATCCGAGCGATCAATATGAAGAAAAACCCAAACTAAACAGCACTTAAATATTTTGGAAAGGACAACAACACACCAACAAAATTTTAGTTTCTGTTAGTTCCCAGTGGAGTTATGCCTGCTTACAGAACTGGCCCATAATACAGTGATGGGTCATCCTTTGATTGCTTCTGAGGGAGAATAGTTGGCTACCAGCATTGTAAACTACAACCAATCCTATGAAAGACCAGGCAACTCTCTCACAGAGAACTGAACAGATGCAATAATTTGTGCCAGATAATGAACACTGCCCCTATTTATCAGCTGTGCAAGTAAAAGCGCAGAAGAGGTAACTGAATTGTCCACAGCCGTGCAAGGAGAGTTAAACAAGGCAAACTTTCTAGGTGAAGGGTGGAGGCAGCAGACCAGAACATGAGGTACTTGATGTTAGATATAATCCTAACATTGCAGTAGCTTTGTTTTTAACTCAGCAATGTATCTGGCATCTTGTCTCTCCTATACATCAAGTGCAGGAAGACAATATGAACAGTTTCTAACTCTACCTCATAAACTTTCCTGAACAGGCACTGGAGTTACAATAACATCTTTGTTGGCAAACATTTCCAAGCACTGTAAATCTGTCTGACTTTACAGGAGAGATGGCTGATGTGCAGATCTCTAAGTCACTGTTGTTAAAAAACAGAGCCCCTGTTCATCCATCTTGGGCCTTATTTTATAGCATACCATATAAATGAGAACTTAAAATAGTTCTTTATCCTTCCAAAGTGCACAGTCACTGGAAAGGATAACACAACAAGTTTGGCCTCGGGAACCTGAATCAGCTGAGAAAAGAGCAGCTGAAGGACACATCTGTGTTTGCTTTTCCCTGTCCAGAGGCAGCCCCTGCAGTCCATATCTAGGCCAGTGTGCTTTTACTCACTTAAGAAACTGAATCTTTTCACCCAAATGTTCACCAGACCAAGGCAAGGAGTTGCAATCTTTATCACTTAGCATCAGGGAAGCGGTGCAGTATTGTACGAGAATGTTCCCAAGGAATGTAATATCATGAGCTGGAATGACCTGGCTTCTTACCACATGAGGCTTTGAAGAGAAAAAGAGCTATTCTTCCCTTCCCATAAGCATGCAGGAGGACAAGCATCTATCCTCTGTTATCCATGCTGTAATGTGCATTTATTAGTAATAGCACAAAGATTTTTTTTCCTCATGGTTTTGACAGCATCTTGGACATGGGCTAGATGTAGAGGATTTCCATTTTTTGAAGAGGTTTAAGAATTTGAAAGATTTTAAGAAATACAAGCAAACACAGTTGGTTTTGACTGGTGATAAATAAGAAAAATATGAGTAAGAAAAATATCGACAATTAGGACTATCATTTACTGTGAAGACTTTTAGCTCCTCACTCTGCAGTACTATTCTGAACCTTAGAAGCTTTCCAGGTGGGACATGCATGGAAAAAAGTTTCACCTTTTTTTTTTCTTTCCCCCAGCAGCTTCACTGCAGTGCCATATTTAGAAATGCTTGATCGTAAGGTGTTTGGATTTGGCAGGGAATGGCTATGATGCACTTTCCCCAGGGCCTGGGAAAGAGAAGCAGGCTGCAAAGACAGCTTTCACAAGTTGCTTTGAAAGGCAGTGTATAATTATAGAGGCTGGCAATGAAAGACAGAGCAGCCTCCAGGGATACCCCTTTCCTATTCTGCCACTTACAAGGATTCTTGTCTTTGCAGTCAAGTTCTGTCGTGTCCGGAGTAAGAAGCTCGGTCAGCAGGGAATGAGACAGCTTGCATCATCTTTCTCCTTCAGCTAAACTATTAAAAGAAGGCAGGTCTAAGGCTTTTTTTTTTCCCTCTTGACAGACCTGTGACTCATGAATGCTGCAGAAAGGAGAAACCAATAAAAAACTATTTCTACTCTTTAGGTTTTGAGCTTCCCTTTTAGGGATCACATAAGGTAGAGTGTTCACCGCCTTTGTTAATAGTGCTATTATGATTTATTATTATTATTATTATTACTAATACTACTACTATGATTTTGTATTTAGGCACTTTGCATCCACTCTAAGAAAAGTTTCAAGTATGCAGAAGATCTGCGTGATGAAGCCTGAAAGCTTTGTACTTTTGAAAGCTCAGCGCTAGGGCCACCTGCAGAGCTTTCTGAGAAATGTACACCACCTCCAAATATTGTTTTCAAAACCAATATTGGCTTCCCACAGACAAAACCTGTTCTGCTGAGTGCCAGAAACTCCTTTTACCAGCCTCTGGACTCGCTTTGTGCCATGCAGTATTTCTGCTGTAGTTCTGGTGGCAGAGATGGGAGCAAAGTGCTATGGAGCTTTCATCAACTGCATTTTTTTCTGTCAGCAGCACCTTCTCCTTCAAGTTTATGTCAAACCCAGTGCCAAGTCTGTGGCTTAAGCCCATCTCTGCACTGGACTCTCAAAGAAACAACAACAACAAAAAACCAAACCAAAAAACAAAAACAGAAAACAAACAAAAAAAAAATTGCCCCCATATCTCTCTGCTTTATGATAATTGCTTTGGAGACAGATATTATGTGCTACATTCTCTTTAAAATAATTAAATAAAACCCTTCACATACCAGGAAATGGGAGACATGAAGAATGGAGAAAAAAAATTGGTTAGGAAATTTTAAAGTAAATGTGCTGCAGTTTTAAAAGACTTTCTCATTTGTTATTTTTATTGTCATTTTCAAATAAAGACTTAAACAGTTCAGCTGGAATGTATGTCAATATATAGCTGTGAATTTTGTATATGTTTGGTTCTGATATACAAAAAGGCCATTTCTATTAGTGATATAATAGACAGCAATAGCTGAAAATACAGAATGCTCCCAAATTTGCTTCTGGTTCTTTTTCTGGAATTCAGGATGCTGCAGAAGACCCTCCAGAATTTAACTGTGCTGCACATGCAACTAAATGTAGCTGAATGCAAGTGGAGTTTCTGTCACATTTATTCATTTCAGCACCTGTTTACTTTCCAAATTGGAACAAAAGGTCAAAGCACACTGTGCTTGACAGAAATTATAAAACATTTTGATTCAGAAATACTGAACAAATTAATTTTGCCATTTTTAACTAAGAAGAAGCATTTTGATGTTATATTAACTAGCTGAATTCACTTAAGTCAAATTATCTTGTTTCAGTTTTCAGAAACTTTGCTTTATCCTTTAAATTCAAACCATTTCCATGAAAATACAGACATTTGGGAATATAATTCCCTGTTCTGAAAAGACTTTCTGAGCAGCTCAACAAAAACTTCATAACATAGTACAGTATTCTGTCAAATTCTTCTTTCAGTGTGCTGTACCATGTATATCCTTCATGTGTCTGTGATGGATTCTTACTAATATTTGTGGTTTTTAGAGAAATTTTCTCCATTGTCAATATTAGAAGTTAACCTTTACTCTTAGTGAAGTGCTAGGATTCTGCACAGTATGATGTCCTGCAGTCATGGACAGTCATGGGCAAGAGGGACAGGACTTTTTGATGTCACGATTGCCTTGTATTGCAGAGGAATGGGAGAAATGGAAGTTGCTCAGCAGGTTCTCCTTCTGGTAAGGAAAGTGGAACAGAAACTGCAATGCACCAGATTTTCCTGCAGCTAGTAGGTATATAAAGGTACAGGTTTCCCTTCTAATAATATCAAACCACACAATTTGATTAGAATTGTCTAAATACTGAAAAAGGAGACTTGATTGGTAAAAATGTAAAGAAAAAAATTTGAATGTAATTTAGTTTCTTGGGGTCTGTTCATTGACTGTTGTATCAACTTTCTTCAGACCAGTGCCAAGTGAGTAAAACAAAGCAGTTTTCTATAAAAGATTCCTGAGATCAGACATAGATACTTTACATCAGCTTTATTTCTTCTGCAACAGTCCAATAAATTCTTTAAATAAGTGTGTGGGATTTTAGATACTTTTGGAAACCTAGGTTTTATTTTACTAGAATGCATAGCTGCAATCAGAAAGATAAGCTGCACAATCCTGGGTTACATGTTGTACTACAGGAGTACAGCTTTAGCTTAAAGGGCTTCCTCTAGCAGCATGACCAACAGGAGAGTATTTGTACATTTTCAGAGCAGAGTTGGAGATGCTGCAAGGAGGGCTCACACCATGCACAGGAGAAAATCCTTCATGAACTTCTTTTTCTTCAGCCCTTCCTACACCACCCCCCAGCAAATGACTTGGATGAATTGTTCAATAAACCAACTATAATCAGTGTACTAGGTATATGAACAATCATTGCACAGATATAACAGGTGTTTTTAAATTCTTTAAGTATTCTAGGACTTGCATTCAAAATGCACAAAAGGAGGGCAAAACAGTTCTATGTCCTTTAAAGACACATCCCAGTTTTCCTACCTGCAGTTTGTCACGTCTAGCAGGCATAAACCTGTATATTAGTCAACATGTCTACTGCAAATTATCCCACTAATGTGATGTTGAAATAGGTAGCTCAGCATAAAGCAAAGTCCTGATGTTTGTCTTTTATCATCATAGGAGAGGTGTCTCTAAACATGCAGTGAAAGAAAAAAGACACTTATGTTGATGTAACCACTCAGAATCAAAGCTAGTTTAAAAAGATAAGAATGTTTTTCTTTGTTTTGGTTCTGCACCTTTTAATGAACTCATGCAGCTTAAATAGTAGAATAAATATACTCCATCACATCAGTGAAGAGCTAATAATATGTAGTTCTCAACTACTTTAATTGACTGGAATCTGGGATACCTGAAATAATTGCAAATATTTCACAATTGCTTAATGTGTACATCTGCCTAGCACTTTGAAACATGTGCAATCACAGAAAACCCCAAGTAATTCTAATGTATTTTAAAACTTGCAAGCTCTAATTCTATATCAATATTCAACAGACTGTCTAGTAGAAAAACAGCAATTTTATTGGGGAGAATGATGGAGTTATAAGAATAGCTACATGGTTAGCTTAGATGAAAATAGAACTGATAAGGGTGGAGGATTAAAATAAGGATAGGATAACTAGTAGAGACATAAAATAACAGACATCTAAATTTAGGAGCGTTTGAATGCTCCAAACATTATTTTCATTGGCTTTTGTGTGATGTTTCATAAATTTATTTGGATGGTGTTAAGAGCCTATAGCAAGCACAGTCTTTGCATACTATTCTATAGACAATCTTAATTTTTTTTCCTTAAAAGTTGTTAACAGAATAAGAATAAAGATTTTTATAACTTTTATTTCATTTGGTCATGGCAGGCACAACAGTCTAGACTGCAAAAGTGGCATGTGAGTTTACAAGTAGCTATTTAATTTGAAAGGAATATTTTCCTCATACAATTTCACCATCTTCTGTTTGATGCCAAACTGGTCTCTCCTGCAGAACTGTCTGATGATCATTCTGCAGCTTGTTCCTTAAAACTTAACTGTGGAAAGTTAGTGCTGGAAATTTATGGCACTTTGACTGAACAAAGGAGGAAGAGTGCTTCTGTCCTCCTCACTGAAATACACCCTGATTCCTAAAACATGCAGGAGGAATGTGTCTCTCAAAAGGAGTACAGTGAAAGCAGGCTAGTGTGGGAGGAATGGTTTAAGGTGATTTCTGCCCTGTCATTCCTCATCTGGGATACCACATTGCAAGCTGGGGCTGGCCTGATGTCAGCCACGTAAAGGTTATACATCTGGTCTGAATAAATGACGTAAGCTCCTTCTGGAGTCAGCGCAGGAAGATGAGCATGTCTGGAGAACTGCTTCAGACATTATCATACCTGACTTGCAAATTGGGACTTCTTTCTTGCAGTCCGTAATACAACCCTCAAGGATTCTCTCAGACTGGAGACCTGTGTTTCAGATGGCTACAGCTAGGTGAGAGGAATCTTACTTTCCATGAAGAAATATCTTAAGAGTACACGAAAAGATTTTTTAGATTCACACTAGGAGAAAAAAAAATCAGGAAGATTCAAAACTGTGCACCAAGTGAAGTTCACAGCTGAGAGTTTCCCTTACTACTCCTTATGGAAATTTTTTACTCCCCCCACTTCAACCACTTGCTGAGGTATCAGTGCAAAGCTTGTTCAGGGAGTGATGGAAGACAAATACACAAGTCCATGTATAGACTTGCTATAAGTCTATGCGACAGCAGCTTTATAGAGAAAACTATTCATATTTATTTCTTAGCATCCTGTTATGCATTGTTCCTTGTAAAAATCCAGTCCATTTCTAGCTTTTTATACCTTTATACCTTATACCATCTATAACTTTTTATAAAGGAAAGTTATTACTTTCTAAAGAGTAGAGATAGGTGTGAGTTACCTGACATAATCCTCATAAATCTCAGTGATCAATTTCTTCAAGATCCTAGGATCTAATATGTGTTCACCAAAGAGAGAGCTGAAGGCAGGAGATGAAGATCCGTCAACTACAGGTTAGAAACTTGAGATTTTTTTGTTCAAAGGACAGAATAAATTTACCTCTCCATATTTTCATATTATGAAAGAGAACATACCTATTTGCCTTTATGATGACAGCCCAAGAGATGGCAAATTTCTTCCGAAAGAAACTGAAAGGGAGAACTTTGCCTTGGAAGACTAATAGGGCAGCTCTTTCTGGGAAGATGTTCAGAACTGTTCACAGAAAGATCTCAAAAGAGGTAAATGAAATGTGGGGAAAAAAAATTAGGAAAAGAAGACATGAAAGGATTCAGGGAAACTCTGTGTGTTTACAGTCAAAATGAGTCTCTACTTTCAAGTTTTGTTTGTCTGTAATCTGTGCACCTGAGTTGTAGCAAAGAGAATTAATTCTGTACAATTTAAAAATAATTGCCCAATTGTTGGATTGTTATAAAGAAATTCAGATTTTATTCTTCTTTCTTTTATACAAATCTTTTAATTGGCTGATTGTTCTTTTTGTAGAAATAACACAAATATTTCTCCAGACAGTTCTGGTTTATACTCTGTACCTTCATGTACATACATGTACGTGTATAGCTGTATATTTACTGGTGCTGGTGGGTGGTCTGAGAATTTATTTAAAAAATTGACATGATATATCTGGTCCACAATATGTTAACAAAAATAGACATTTTTGGATTATAAAATATTTTAATTTTCCCTTGGTACCTGCTCCAGCAATTTGAAAATCTCTTTGTATGGACCCTTTGACAAAGACAGCAGGGTGTGCGGTTTAGAGAGGCAGATAAAATCCTGAAGACTTAAAAGAAAACATTTTTTTTAATATTTCATGATCTCTAGATAAATGAACTTTCCTACTCAGGAGGGAATGATAACTTGGCAAGGAGGTAGAAATTAAGAACATTTTATTTTCTGTTTTCTAATATTTTTTAAATGAAAGGCCCTTTTCAAAGCATGAGTCTCTGTGACATTAAAGGCTTACAGTTGTTTAAAAAAAAAATCATTTATCTACAAAATATGGAACCATGAAAGGGAATGTTTGTATCGAACAACCCTGTCCATGAATGACTTGCTTCTGCACATATTCTAGACAAAGAAGGGCAATAAGTCATAGAGAACATCTCATCACCAGTAATTTCATTTTGTTGTTGGTGATTTAACTGATTTAACTCCTTACTAATTTTATTCATTGTGACATTTAAAATTTTTATTTTGGACACTGTATGAATTGTTTGACCACTTAAAAGATATGTGTTTCCAAATTCTTGAAACTGAAGTTTGGAAATGGCAGTAGTCGACATGATGCCAGTTAAGGAAATTTTTTGCTCTGTGAAGGCAGTTATATAGAATAGGTTTAGCAGCTCTGTTGGTCCTGGTAGCACCTCTTTTTGTTCCCTTTATTAAATAAAATTTAACAATTAGTTTATGTTCTAGTTCTTTCCCTCCAGAGTGCACCTCAGTCTCTCTTTTTTTTCTCAGCTGAGCCGAGGAACCACAGCATTAGCGAGGTGCCTTGGCTGGGTCCCTGTGCTTCATGGAATTCCAGAGTCTCTCTGCAGCCAGGGGAGCCTCAGCAGTTCCCTCTTGCCCTTCTGGTGTGGTAAGATTATACACAGCAGCATAGTGCATAGGGAGCTATGTAGCTCCCAATAAACATTTATCTACAGAAAAGTAGTGGTATCCATTTTCTTAAGTTTACTGGAATCAGGTTTTAAATTATGTTATTCACAATATTTTAAAGATGTTTCATAATAATAGCACTTCAGATATCAGTTTCCTTTTGTAAGCTAAAGTGCTCTGAAATGTCAAATATACTTTCCTCAAATATTTCATTTTCATCACAAGGAAAATTGCATTTACATTGCCTACCTTACAAATAACAAAGGCAAAATTTCTGGCATTGAGTGACTTAGTGAATAAATTGCAGCATTACTCCTCAGAGCACAGTTTGCTTGCACCAAGCCATAGGGAAACAAAAGAATTCATATTAATTCTTCCCTACAACTTCTTGCTTGGTGGCCCTTGTTCACCTCCCCCTGCTTTCTGTGGGGTGGAAGTGTTTATGGTACATCTGCTGGGAACTAACTCACATAAAAAATAAGTAGAACTTTTGTGAGTCTGAGAGAAGTCCTGGCCCCATTTCATAAGTGCCTATTTTGTGTGAGCATGTTCCAGAAGCAATGTGGGGAGGGCTGAAAATATCGAGACAAATTTGATAAAGTCCTATTATTTTGTCTGGATGTTTTTCTTCTGGTCTCATTTTGAGGCTCACAAAAATAACTGGAGTTATTAGGGTAATGTCTCCCCTGCCTGCAATGGATTCTCTGCTTGCAATAGAAGAATAAAGACAAAATGTTCAAAACTAAGATAACAAGGACAGAAGACAGAACAGAGCTTTTGGAGATATTACTGCTCTGTAGCTATCAGTCTTAATTATCATTGTTACAACCCACTGTACTGTGAGTCAAAGCTCTCTTCAACAAACTCTCCATTGTCTTTTTTTCTGTTCTGATATTTTTATTTTCATATTCCTGTTGGAATATTGCTTCTGATTCTAAGGGCAGTAAAACAATGATTGTCCCCTCACCCACCATGGTTAATTCATCAATACCACAGCTGCAGTGACAGGAAAGATTTGTAAGAACAAAACCTTTTTACTAATACAAAATTATTTACATATTTTGTTACCAAATGGAAAACACAATAATTACGTCAAGGTTTGCCCTTTGTCTAACAAAGTAAGTGGACAAGCTAATCCAGTTTTAAAGCCAACAGTAGCTTTTCCAGTTTTTTAGGATCCTACAGTTGATACTATGACAAAGCACAAGTCTTAGCTGCACAGTTCCTATTAATTTAATTGCAATTTTGTAGCTAAATACACTCAATAGCATTAAGTAGCTCAGCCTCCATTACCAAAACTCACACATTAAAATCACTGCCCCTTGACTTCAGATGGCTGATATTTTCTTTTCCATAAAATAAATGAAGTGTGCACTTAAGACCATAATAGTAGGCAACTCCTCCTTTAATTTGAAATACACTTTTGCTCTGCTACAAGAGACAAACTCGTCTGTTTCTGAGTGCAGCTATGCTATATAATTTTCTTATGGTGCAGTTAATTATATTTAAAATTCTTCGTTAAAATGAAAGACAATAGCATGCAGTAAAAAATGAATAAAAGAAGAATTATAACTTTAAACAAGACATAAAAGGAATGCTTAGCTGTTACCCTAAAGGTGATAATTTTACTGAAAAGAAAAACACTGCATATTTTCAGCTGATGTAGCATTTTGAGCAGGTGAACATGCCTTCATGCTTTAGAATGTCAGTAATTTACAGCAAACTGCCATAGAACAAAATAATTGGACAGAGAAATTAGTGTCAGACTTCTGAAAGTCTAAATAGTTGAGCCAGAAGGAGGGCTATAATTTTCAGGAGAAGACAGTAGCAATTGCAGACATGTTTAAGGATTGGCTAAAAATCAATTAACATAAATAGCTAAAACGTATTTTTATAGTATTGAGTCTCTCGAGACATGTTGTCTCATGCAAGATTCATTTATTTCTATAATTTAATTCTCAGAAGTGTGCATCAGAGTGGAAGGTGTCATGTCAGAGACCTGTAATGGAATTATTTCAAAATCTTAAGTCTTTGAAACCTAGCTGTAGAGGGAAAACTTTAATAGTAGCATTAAAAAAGCTTAATGTCTTTGGCAGAAGTCTGTGAAGTCATCCGGGTATAATCAGCCACAAAAACTGCACGTGACAGTGTGATCCTGTGATCTGAACACTGAGCAAGAATGTTGTTTTCTGCTTCTGAAAGGGCTCAGATGAGTTGTAGTGCTCTTCCATTTTTTAAAAGTAAGTAATTACATTGTGAGTGTTAGTGTGTGTGGAAGTAGGGAATGAATATCACCTTCTCTAATACTACTGACAACCTGTGTTTTGTGTTGAGTACATGAAAAATAGTCTTCCTTCTTTAAGTGCTTAAATTTAAATGACAGAAAAAGTTGTGCAGTAGAAGAAAAAAATATTGAAAAACTCTAAACAATTAAACATTTTGTGTTTGCTCACACACACATATACATATGTAACATGAGGTTTATACATTTGCACTCAAACATAGATGTACACAATTTTATTTAAATATTAACTGGATTCTCAACTAAGAAAAACATTGAATCACACATTTTTTTAGGAAGTGTTTGGACATCATCTGTGCTTTCTAAGCAAGAGAGCTTCTTGCCCTTACCCATTTATACGTCAGCAAATGAAATGTCAGCAAATGTCTTTGGGAAGAAGGAGGACTTTAATCACTAGATCCATCCAGAATGGAGTAGTGAGTTTCTGTCTTCTCACAATGTGAAAAATACATTCCTTGCAGCACCACATCCAGAGAAGCTCAACAGGGAAAGGTGTGACTGAGCAACTCTTTCAGACATACATGCAAGCTCCTTACTCGGCAAATTCTAGTCCATAACTGATTCAATGTCAAATAAATTAATTTTAGCAATCTTTTCTCTGGGAAAGCTTAGATGCTTTTCTGACTTCTGTTTTTCTTCTTTTCATCTTTTTTATTCTTTCTTTTGTCATTTTTAAAAATCTTGTTTACTAGACTGTAAGAAAAAAAAGAAATAAGAAAACAACAAAACCAAACCAAACCAAAAACACACACACACAAAAAATACAACATAGGAAGGATGTAAATGTGTGATACCAAAGCAGCTGAATTACTATCAGGAGCATGGGAGCTTTGATCATCCTGTGTCAGGAACTCAGAGTTCAAGAGAGGGTGCCAGCAAGGCTCTTGTTAGTGTTGTCCTTTGGGTTCACTCAGGCTGTGCAGTTTATTTGGTTTCCAGGAGGTTCAGTACCTCAAACTTACTTGGCAGGCTGTGAATCAAGGTAGCCATCAGTCTTCCCCCATAATAAATCATATTTAAATAGTTCAATTGTACTTATAACCCAGACAGCTTTTAGTTATAGTCATTAGGCAGTTCTGCCTCCAAACATCATAAAATATAAAGAATGACTCCTCCAAAGAACAATATCTTTTAAAGTGAATGGTACATTAAACTGCATTAAACTACTTCCAGTCCCAGACACTTGATTTCTATTCATTTGAACTCTGGACTTGAGCAGTTTTAAGCTTGCTTTGGACAGAGGAACCTGTCAGGAATATAATCACATCAGTTATGCTTTCCTTCCAGATTCTGAAGGTGCTTTCATGAGCCTACTTAATTAGTTACTGTACCCCTAGCATGGAGAGGATAATTGCTATCATGAGTCACGCATTAAGTGGGGTCTGGAAATATCCCAGAAAGCATCAAGTTTTCTCAGATTTTCAATATTTAATGCTTCATAACTGTTTTGAGGTTTTTAAGGATTTGTAATTTCCTCTAGGAGTGAAATGAGGCAGAATATATCACATCTACTCACAACAAACTAAAGGCCTCAGGAGCCCAGCACTAACTCTGCAGAGATGCATCTTATCTTTCCTCTCTTTTCCCTCCAAACTTTTTCAGTTATGTTAATTTCTTTCAATGTCCTCTGCTCTGGAGCACATTTTTATGCTATCATATCCAAGAAGTTCTTTCTCATTTCACATGCACCCAAGAAGATTTAGTTCCTTTCCTTTGAATGAATGGTTAAATCATTGGATATTGGGAGTTGACAGAAGGCATCACTTCAGTTTGTCACTTCACAGCTCACTCATCCCTCAAGCACCATCCATCCTCTCCAGTGGAAGGAAGTCTTATTAAACAAGAGTGGTATTTGATCATCCATGTAAAACATTTTTTATGTAGTACATATGCAACAAGGCTGAATGTATGAAAAAATGCCATGATTAGCTTTTAACTTTTCAGGGCTTGACTTTGTTTCAGTAAATTTAAATAAATAAAATCTATGCATTGATAAAGCTAACTCACTGTCTACAAAATATTGTAATTATTTTTTTCCCTTTCCATTTTTCCCCCCTACTATGCAGATACTCCAGACCCCTTCTCTTAAAGACAGTAAGTTCTTGGAGTACAAAAATGCTGGACATTGCAAGTTGATGTTGCAACAAGGGTGGAGTGTCACATTGTTTGTACATTTAACAAAACTTAAATGTGCAGATAACTAATGTTAGTGGATATCAAGACATATGAACTACCATCAATGCAAATTCTTCTGATGTTTGCTTGGGTTTGAATATATGCATGCCTGCTGGCATGCAAATTCCTATGAGAATGTAATACATATTGTAAGTACTTAAATATTTTGGAAAAGTTAGATAACTATTTTCTAAAGTACCAAGGAAATTTTTTTATAACTTCTCCGAATTTACATGAACATAGTAACTGTGTCACTTTTTTGGCATGTGCTATTTGGATACACCTAAAAAAATCAATAGAAGAAAAAACACTGAAATAATTTATCTTTTCTAGGACCAGAAATCTTTTGTTATTACATGGGGAGAGGCAGTGATTAAACAGCCTGAAATACCAATTGTGATGAGAAAACACATGCATTTAATGTACTGTCCTGCTCTTTGTATGTGCTGTAGTGTCCTACTGTTTCATTCCTTCATTGTGGCTTAATCCAAAAGCTATTGAATTCAGTGGAAAACCACCCAGTGACTTCAGTGGGGAGGAAATCAATCTTAAAAGTATTTAACAGTACAGGATTTAGTACTTCATGTTGTACATCTCTCTTCCACAGCAGAATTTGTAGCCCTGTCTCAATAGCATTAAACCAGAGTAAGAAAGTAAGAAAGAGGCAAATTAACTTTCAGCTGAGGAGATCTTGGCTCTAAAATCTCACAATAGTACATTTTTTATTTTTTTTTTCCACATTGTATCCAGTATCCACAGCATGGAGTTATGGGCAGAGGGGCTGAGTTGGAGGCATAGACAAGTCACAACAAGTCACAACACAGTAGCTCTGTAAAAACAAGCAAGTTAAAAGGCAGAGATTCAGAACACAGATAAAATTGCTCATCATAATTTTTTGGGGAAAACATCACTGCTGGGTAGGTTTATGTTGCCTTTTCAATGTTGAATCATACAAGGTTATCATTGTCCTGAAATCAGTGTAGTTTGATTTGCCAGCTTCTCAGCTGTCCATCCCCTTATTCACATCTTGCACTGGGGTTGGTTTAAATTGTTAAAGAAACTGGGTCAGATTTCAAATATTTTTCTGTATGATATATTTGATAACAAATTGGGAAAAAAAAGATTAATATAAATATATGCTGGAAATTTTCCCTCAGTAATCTGGGCATGTCATGCAAAAACAATAGCTATCACAAGTTATGAGACATTAATAGAATCCAATAATTATTAAAAATTGAAACTTTTAATTTTATTTTTATTTATTTTATATATTTGTTATTATTATATTTATTTTATTTATTTTTATAAATACTGTCAATAGCATGAAGGATTAGCTGTTAGATGAATATAACTCCATCAATTTTTACACAATCTCCATTCACATATTCAGGGAAAAACACCTGGAGAACAACAAAACTTCAATGCAGTCTTTGCACTTCTAGGAGCATTTAATTTCCAGAATTTCAGCAGAGATTGAGAAAGTAATATAATCAGCTCTAATTTCTGAATTTACCTATCTTATTTTTTTTTTCATCATTTGCTGGTTACTCAGAACAGGCAACAGGGAAGAAAAGTTTGAAAAGTACATGTCTCTTTGAGCAAGGTTAAGCTTCTGTTCATGTTGCTCTAATCAAGAAAGAAACCAGGTTCTCCAAGACAGACTTTGTTATACTGGGGTCTGGAGCTCTGATGGATGGTGTTCTTCATGGTTTGAGCCCTTCATGGATGGCTATACTTTGCATGAGCGAGCTCACAGTACAGATGACAGAGACAAATTGTGTGCATTCGTTCTACCTGGACATTCCAACTCCTTGATTTTCACTTCCATTCCCTGTTCTTAAATATGTTAAATCTAAATCTCTCTGTGATAGTTATGGAGCGCTTCCTGTTACAATGGGAATTACGATGAAATACAGAGGAAATTAATGAGTAAACTAATCTGGATGAATTCCTCCCATCTGCCAGGCTGTTGGAGAGCACCAGCACAGCTGCAGTTGCTCCTCCTGCAGCTCACACTGCTCCTATCTCATTAGTCTGGCTGATATTTGCTTGCATGGCAGGAGAAGTTCAGGACAAGATTTTTGATTCACCTGCTTTCACACTCAGGACATTTTTGTGTCTCCCTAGTCACAGTCTCTGGTCTTCAGGCAGTCTGTATGACAAATGTCTCACAGTGACTCCCTCACCTTGGGAGCTGCTGTAATGGAATTTTTATGAGCCATCTAACACAGTCCTCAGCTAAACTTGCCTCAGATATAGAAATAGAGAGAAATAATAAATTACCAGGGTCTATTGACAAGTAGCAGGGACAATAGGTTGCCATTATTGTCCCTGCTACTTGTCAATGATGTTGCTTACTCCAGTAAAACACAAGACTTATAAATATTGCATTTGTCTTGAGAGAAATTAGGAAGCTGCTGGAAATCACAAAAAATCAAAAACAAACAAACAAAACCCAAACAAACCCAGAACAGTTCAGATCCTGTCCTGCCTAGTGACTATGCAGTAAAGCAGTCTTAACTGAAGAGCAAAAATACTTAAAAATACATTTATAATATTTATATCTAAGTGTAGATCTCACTGTTATCTATGGAGAAGTGAATAAAAATCAATGTAGATGGTAACAGTGTTTCTAAGACAGGAAAGAAGAAAAAGTTTCTGGAAATTAATTTCCATGATCTATATTGTGGTGTGAGAGAAAGGACTACATTAGAACCATATAATCATGAACATCGGAAAAGACTTCTAAGATCTTTGAGTCCAACAATTACCCAGTAAGAAACAGGTAAATTCTTAAAAAATATTTGGGTTATCTACATTCTAGAGATTGTTGCCTATTTAATCACTTGGTTCTAAATATCATGAATGTTGTATATTTGATATGCAGAAATTTCAACAAAACATGGTGTTTAATTCTACAGGTGAACATAAAATTATGATGAATGTAGCAGTCAGAAAGTTCATGAACAGAATCTAAAACAGAACAAATTTCTTAGCAGAGATAGAGGAAATGTAAATCTGTTTGCCTTTATTTCCGTATTCTTTAAATAAAAGTGACACATAGGCAAATAGCAGAGGTGTGCAGACATGACCTTAGTCCGACAGCCATTCCCTAAAGACAGCACCTCTTCCAAGGGCAGTGCTTAAATAACCTTGCAGAGCACAAATAGTGTTGCCCAGTTAGCCCTGGGCACATGCCTGCTTCCTGGTGTGGAGCTTGAACTGTCAGCTGAAAGGGAAAAGGGTGGGTAGAGTCATGTGTGACTTCATTTCTACATACCTTTTATTTATGTTTGTTAAAAGGGCCTCTTGAACATAATTTTTGTTACTGAAAACTACAAAACTCATTGTTCCGTTTCAGGGTGTTTGGGTTTTTTTACATAATGAATACAGTGAACAATCAGTGGTATGTGCTAACAGACCATCCATGAAGTCCTTGGATAATTCAAACCCAAATAATTTTATGGCTGATGTTGAATTTACGTATTGAAGTGTTCATAACATCAGTGAAGGAGTCAGGCAATTGGTACTGATGTGACTTAGAAAGACCAGCACCCAGCTGGGTGCAGTGTAGTCATACTAGAACATAAGTAAATACAGCTAAGTTTGCTTAGAGCCCTAACCCCAGGTTGAGCTGTGAAAATTGCCATGGTTCTTATGAAATGTTAGCTTGGCCTTTTGTCCTCACTGCAAATAAGGTAGTGACCGAAGCCTGGAAATAATTGCTGTCTAATAGTTAAGGCTTTGAAGTGGCCTGAGGACTCACAAGACAAGAGAGGATCATAGAAATGGGATAGAGCAGCTGTTAAAGCACCAAAGATGTCTTTTTTAATTCAAAGGAGAGTACCTGAGATCTGGAATGACAAATGTGAAGTAATCAGCCCTAACCTAGAGTCTGACCCATAGCACTATGAGTGAGGCTGTAGGTGTTTATCAAGCTTTTGTTTTTGAGAGGTAACAAGCCTTACCAAGGCACCATTCTGCACCATCTTGTAGTCCTGCAAATATATGTGTCATCCTTTATAAAGCCAAAATGCAGTGATGCCACTCTGAGGGCTTGTTATAGCAAGCTTCATGTAGTCCATAAAGTTTTGGATAGAGGAAGGAATATACTAATGAGATTAGAAAGGGAAAGGAAGGTCACAGTGGCTCTCAAGGCATATGTGCTATCACAGAGTGAAATTAGCATGAGTTGAAATAGAAGGAAGGAAGAAAAAAAGTGTGAAGGTTATTGAGACTGATAAAGTCCAGTATTTTTGCATAAAAACCAGTATTATGCAGAACTACTTGGCCTCGTGCAATTTCCACTCAGGGTCAACCCTTTTGTTGACTCAGTGACAATCACACAATAGCTGTGGGATGCGGTTGGGCTGGACTTTTCCTGAATTACCTAGGGTACTCTGTCACAGAAAAATTCACAGGGAACTTGAGTCACCTTTGCTGTTACTGTAATCTAGCAACAAGACAATTCCACCCAATTAAAGGAAATCACATAGCAGTTCTCACAGGAATAAATATATATAGACCTCAGCCACACAGTTTGTCAAATATGCCATTGTGAAGCCGAATATTCACCTGGGATCCAAAGTTCACTCCAAGCAAAAAGAAACATTCCCATCCAAAATTATTCTTGGAAAATAAGCTCTGCCTCACCAGTGCTAATATCAAAGACCCAATATCAACCAAGCAATGTGACACTAAATCTATTCCTTGATAGCAGCTTGATAGTTATGGATGTCATATACATGGATTTCTGGTCCCCCACAACATCCTATTCTCTAAATTGGAGAGATATGTATTTGATGGATGGACTGCTGGTGGATGAGGAATTGGTGGATGAGGAATAGGTTGGACAGTTTGGACACTTTCACCTAGAGTGTCATGGTCAATGGCTCAATGTCCTGAGGCATGCTGGTGACAAGAGGTTTCATTCGGGGATCCGTTTTGGGATCACTGCTGTTCAGTATTTCCATCAATGACGTAGATGAAAGGATCAAGTACACCCTCAGTAAGTTTTCAAATTAACCAAGCTGAGTGGGGCAGCTGACATGTCAAAGGGGTGGAATGCCATCCAGAAGGACCTGGATTGTTTAAGCAGTGGATCCATGGGAACCTCATGAATTTCAACAAGGCCAAGTACAGGGTCCTGCAGCTGGGTCAGGGCAACACATTATATCAATGCAGACTGGGAGTGAATGGATGGAGAGCAAACCTGCCGAGAAGGACTTGGTGCTAGTCATGAAGCAGCAATGAACTCTTGCAGCCCAGAAGGACAACCTTATGCTGGATTGCAGCAAAAGAAGGTGATTCTTGCCCTCTACTTGTCTCTGGTGAGACCCCATTTGGAGTACTCAGTCTGCTTCAGGTTGTGAAGAAAGGCCAGAGGAGGATTATCATAGGGTTGGAACAGTTCTGCTATGAAAACAGGCTGAAAGAGTTGAAGTTGTTCAGCCTGAAGAAGACTCCTGGGAGAATTTATTGTGGCCTTTCAGTACTTAAAAGAGACTTAGTAGAAAGATGGGGGAAAAATTTTGTAGCAGGGCCTGTTGTGATAGGATGAGGGAAAATAGTTTTAAACTAAGGGAAGGTAGATTTAGACTACATGTAAGCAAGAAGTTTTTCCATTGAGGGTGGTAAAACACTGGAACAGGTTGCCCAGTGATGGCCAGTTTAGGCCCTGAGTAACTTGGAACCTGGTCTAGCTGAAGATGCTCCTGTATATGGCACAGGCTTACACTAGATGCCCTTCAAAGGTCCCTTCCAGCTTCAGCTATTCTATGGTTCTGTGATCGTGTGCCTGCACTTCAACAATCAACTAAATGAGGTTTTAAAGAGCAAAGTTTCTGGTTTTGTTCCTACAAAGTTACTACAACGTACACTAGGTGAAGAAAGATGCATTAAAATTCTGAGCCATGGGCCAGCTTGTTGCATTGCTCCTTTGGGTTTCTTTTTGTTTGACATTATGCTTGTGTGTAAATAATTCTCCAGTGAGATCATACGTGTTTTCCAGTTTGATAGGGAAAAAAATAAGAAAAGTGTACAGTAAATGGGTTTTGGCAACAGCTTCTCCCAAAGCCCTATTTCACGCAAATTCTGTGTTCATTGCCTGTTTTTGACAGTGTATGAAGGAAGGAAGATCTGTTTACTATTTGATTTCATTACTGACTTTACTTGAGGAATAAGAAAACCAGGTTTTCAGCTAACTTGCAGTTCCATTAAACTCCATATTGAAGAATTTGTTTTCAGCTCTAATTTTAGAGGTCATTCAATCTCTTTATATATATATATATATTTATATATATTTATATATATATATATATATAAAGGAATATTTTTTCCTCCAGTAGGGATAGTCTTTGAGGCTTATGGCAACTTTTTTGATGTAAAGTTCTTCCCTCTATTGTATCATTTCACATGTTGGAAAGAATTTTTAAAGTATACCTTTTACTCACTAGCATGCAATTATAGAACTTAGTTTAAACTAGTCCTTTTCTTTTAATAATGTGTTGTGCATGGTTGTGGCTACTGCTGTTTTGACTTTGAGAACAATAGAAAGGTTGTGAGTGATCCATAATCCCAAAAATGTTTGGAAAGGCTTAATTAGAGGTAGTCTTTAAACAGAAGCAGTACATATTCCAAACTTCATGCCATCTTAATACTACATGGCAAATCTAGATTTGCACACTGAGGAAAAATTCTGACCTTTATTCGTGAGATTTGTATGACACACACACAGAGGCATTGGCACCCCAGCATTCTTCTATAGGCTGGACCACAGCAGTTCCCAATCATCCCCATGAATGGAATGCTGCAGGAGGTGGCACAGGCTCATGGCACCAGGTTTCTTCTTACTAAAACTGGGTGCTAGGCTGAGGTTAGGTCTGAGCTCCACAGTCTAAAGATAACCTACCTCTTAAAAAGAAAAAAAGAGATCATGCTTAATTAATGATTTTATTTTCTTTTTTCAATGGCCCAAAATATGCCTGTGTAGGCAGTCCTCAGCAAACAAATGCATCCGTGAACTCAATTTATGTTTCTGCACTAGGGAGGATTTCACTCTTCATGTTCCAATTTATCATTCCTGGTCATTCTCTCTTGAGTGCTATTAAGTAACCACTGAGGACAACAAGGGTGCATTGTAGGGCAGAGGAAGAAATGAGAGGAACGAGGTCTTAATCTGAGCTCCTCTTTGGAAGGAGCTGGAGACTGGACATATTTCTCCTTGAGGAGACAACATTGCAGGTGGGAGCCAGACAATGAACATACCTTGGCTGTAACCATGAGGAGACAAATGGAGGAGTTAAGCTGTGCAGCTGCCAGGACTATTCAGTACTGAGATACCTTTATATTCCAGCTCAGCCTGTGCACTTTAAGCCATACAACATTCAGCTTCAAATAAAAAGGCACTGGGTTTTCTCCATGTAGGAAGCATGTTATCCGCTATGATACACACCGAAATCAATATAAAGAGGGAAAAAAGGGCAAATGCTTTGTTGATATTGTTTCCTTGTCTGCAAAGCCCAGTGGGTCCGGAGTACTCAGCTGTCTGACACATCCAAAAGATGATGACCAATTGTTAACAATCCTGTGAGCAACTTCTCCCGGCAGTTCTCAGAAAAAGTAGTGCTGTGACGACGGAAAGGCACAGGATGTTACAGGATCCGTCTATGGCTTTTGGGATGTGGGAAGCAGAGAGCACTCTGTTTTCGGAGGATGCATGGCTGTAAACAGGAAGCTTTGCAGGGCACTCAGCTTTGCTGAGTCCTTGGGCTCTGTGCAGGACAGGGGGAGAAATCTGCTGAAATAGGTAGTGGTAGCCAGCATGGAGTTGTCAAGGCATAGAGTATTCGGATTTCCTGAAAGCACATCATTCAGCCTTGTCACTGATAGTCAGCCCATCAGGCCAGCTTATGCACTGTTGTGTTTCCAAACCACTGAAAAAGAGCTGAGCTCTGGTATCCGGAGGATTTTGGAAGCATACTAAAGGTAAACATCTGCTCCCTTAAGACTTTCTACTTCGGAAAACACCTAAGTTAACAGCGAGTTGTTAAACCAGTATTATGCAGAACTACTGCCAAAATTTCATTGAATTAATTTACTACTAGTTTAGTTAATTAGAGTCCAAATCATCTCAGCCAACCCCCAACATAAAAGATTTGCCAAGCTGCAGGAAAACTGCACAGAGAAAGGGAAGGAATGGGGTCCCTAGAGTGCTTGAGCAGATCTCCTCTGAAACACCCAGCAGTAAAAAAATTCAAATCAAAATCACTTGTCAGAAGAACCTCATATTTTGGCTGTGCAGTGAAAAAGAGCCAGGGCACTTGCATAGAACAGATTTAACCTTCTGAGCCCTGCCCCTCCCTCTTCCTCAAAAATTGTGTTGCAAAATCCATTCCCCAAATTATTCTAGTTTTGCTGGCACTAAGATGTATGAATTTAATGGGTTGACAAAGGATCATGGGAAAAGATAAGTGTTCCAGCACGTCCACTATTGTGTTTTGTGGTTTGGGCAGTCACTGTTGCCAAATGACCACTAAAGAAAGCAGCATCTGACAACAATGTTATACTGCAGCATTAACGAGTAGAGAAAAACACATCAGTTTTGGAGTTTACATATTAATCATTACCCCAAAGAAAATTCCCTAAGACCAAGATAGGGGAATGCAGAAAGGAACTGCAAGGGTATGGCTTATAATTTAAGTTTAATGCATTCACCACAATGCCCTGTGTTTTTACCTTCTAAGGCAAGCAGATAAAACTCAGGAGTCTAAAAGGACCTTCATCCTGAGCTGGCCACTTCCTGCCAAATTTTCAGTAACAAAGGCTGGCTCAGGGAAGAGGATCCTGCAGGTTAGAGCTGAGTATGTACAAATGCTCTGTTCTCACACCAGCAGCTCTCACATTACAGCTACCATGGATCCTCCAGGGGAAACCTGGCAGAAGCTGGCACCCAGCACCTTTCCCCACAACTTAAATTTCATATGCTTCGTTGCCATTCAGTAAGACCTTTAAGAAATAACGCAGCCGTCTTTTGTTCAACCTGTGTTATAAATAAAAAGCTTACATTATTTGGGAGAGGAAATAACAACTAAATTGTAAAGTAATTTTTTTTTATATGGAAGGTAGTTATCCACTATGATTTATATACTTTTCACAATAGATTTTGAATTGGGAAATAGGAGGCAGAGAGGGGAGCAGCAGAGAGCTTAGGAATGGAAATAATGATTAATAACACACAGCTTGCTCTAATAGAAACTGAAAAATATATTGTCTTTTTAAGGCAAGAAATATTTTACAAAAATAATGTGTTTCTTTACGAGTAGTCTGTTTAGTCAGATCTGTCTCCTAAAAATTGTCATATCTCTTGAAACTCAAGGGTATTCCTGAAATCCTTTTTTAAAGTGTAACCCTCAAAAGGCAAACAACAAATGGGGACGGGGCATGAGATGAATCCTGGAACAGCAGGAACTACACAGAGTGCATATTACCCCATGACCTTTCTTCAGGTTTAAGCAAATATCTAGGCACCTACTTACTATTTTAGTATTTTCTGCACAACAGCTCCTAGTTGGTTTAGGCCCTACCAGTATCTCATTACTTACAGATGGAAGAAGAAAGGAGGTTTTTGTCTACTGAAGGAGCTCATAAATCTCTCTCCATGACTTCAAACACCTGGCTCTGCTTACTGCACTGACAACTAGCCCAATGCTGTCTCTAGCTCATTCTCTCCTACACTATAAAACTTTCCTACTTTATCTCTCACCTGTCTCCCATAACTACTCCTTAATAGGTACCAGGTGGCTCCAGGGACAGTTGGGGCTGACTCTTCTTATCACAGATATTAACTCCTTCCTTGCTTGACTCTGCATTAACAGTTTATGGATTCGGGTATGCTGTCCTGTGATGAGACCTAAAACAAGGTGAAAGAACTAGGAAGAGTTTTGTGATCCCACAAATAAGATGTTAACATCCACTTTCTTTCCACCAGAGTAGTGAACAGATGAGTGGATTCAAAGGCATGACACCTCCATTCGCTTCTCTGTTCTGCCACTGAACTGCATACAACACTGTATGGAAAGACTTGATCAACCAGAACATTGATAAATTAAATACTATTTTCACATAAATTAAATAAAACTCAATAAAGCAGTGGTATGGGAGCCATAAAATATTCTGAAAAAACACATATTCATGATCTACAACAACAACAAAAAAACATCACCACCACCAACAAAAAAACATCACCAACAAGAGAAAACAAAAAAACACAACAAAAAGCAAACCCAAAACACTAAGATAAGATGAAAAAGCATGATGAGTACTAAAAAAACACAAAGGATTTATTTTCAGGTAATTGGAGCAGTCACATGCTGCATTCCTAACTCCCAGCTTCCATTTCCTTGTAAATTCAGAGCCAAATTAATTTTTAATTGTGATCTGCAGCTGACATATCCAGGACATGAGTGATTTCAGTCCTACCTATACTGACCTTTGTCAGATTCAAGTGAATCCATCCTCAGCATCTTTTTCTTGCCATGTTTCACCCTGTTTTTTGTTTATGATGTTACAGTTAATTTTATCCTCTGAAATCAAATGCTTCTCTCACTCTGCTATCTTTAATTCTGTTTAAGGAGGATGAACTCTTGGATGCAAGACACACAAGAGATCTAGAAGACAAATATTCTCATATATTTAAATGTTATATATTTAAATTTTTTCAAAATAAATGAGAGGAAAAAACTCCCTATGGCTAAAACAAATAGACCATAACTTGATTTAAATACTCTGCAAATCCCAAATGGTCTACAGTGAGCATTTATTCAATGCGAGTGAAGTACAAAAAGTAGACACTCTCTGAGGGTGAACCTTTCTGCAAACACACAGAGGGAAGAGTTGCAGGGAGCTTGCCACAGTCCTCAATAGCTGCCAGCCCATCAGCTGAGCAAGATGTGACATGTGGACAATGGGGTGCTTTCCTCTCCACACCAGACTCATTTCCTCCAGATGTGAGGAGGGCTATAGAATTTTAGTGTCCTTGAACCCCAAGATTAAAAGTCACTAGTCTGTTGGCTTGTGCAGGAGTTTTTTGGCTTTGGCTTAGTGGCATGAACCATCTGCTTGAATGACCACATTTCTTTTCCACTTTGAATCTGTCATCATGGCAATTAGGCTGGAAATAGCATATATGCTGCCCAGCACGGAAAGCATCAGACTGCTAGCAAGCCATTGGCTAGGATGGACACTTGTTTGGAATGTATTTCACCTTTCTTCTGAAGGCAACCACATATATCATCCCTCTTAAGAAAAGAATAAAACTCTAATAGTTTTCCCCTGGGTTTAGGGGAAAAAGCATGGGAGATGAGTGGTGAGGCAAAGATGACTTTTAACTTTTTTGTTGTTGTTGTATTTTATAACAACTTGTGGAAATTCAGTGGTTGAATTTAAAAGAAAAAAAATTACACAAGTTCCTCTTACATGCCCTTTGCTAGGAGAGAAAACATACCCATGCTAAAAAAATTTGAGAGTTTTAAGGGAGGACAAAAGAGAACTCTAAAATCAGGAACAGTTTAGTTCAAACATATAATCTGATACAGGGATGTGTGCGTTTCTGTGTGTATGCATATGCAGGTATGGGTGTGTAATTTATGTCTTTCTGTGTATTTAGCTACCACCCTTAGCTAGAATTTCCTTTGGTGGCCTTGATGGAGTATATTTGTGAGACTGAATCTTTTAAGCCACTTATCTTTTTTATTTTTTTTCCTTTGGGCTGGAGTTTTTCAGTTTCAGTTTTGTGTGGTTCTTTGCATAAACTCTTGTTTTCTGTCTGATTGTGCAAAGAGACAGAAAGTCAAGGCTCTCCTTGCTGTATTCCACACCTACATCTATTATTTGTTGTCATGTACTGTGCTCCAGGTATCCAGATATCTCATATAGCAATGAAGATGGAGGAATGGAGGAAATCATACTATCCTGGCCAGCTGGCTTGCAAAGTTGCATATTTCAAGCCACACATTACTTTAGAAGTGACTAAAGAAGTCTAGTGTTTTCCCTTAAAGCACGAGCTTAGAACTATGGTTGGCTTTTAGGGTTAATTGATTCCATAGAAAGCACAAGAGCCTCCTCACAGATCTGAGACCAAATGGCACAACATGAAAAAAAAAAATTGCATAATGCATCTTAAACAATAATTCATTCTGAAATGACAATTGGCTATTAAACAAAACCATTTGCTTTTGTGTGTGGTTAAATGAAGCTGGATTGAGACTTTCCTGTACAATCTTTAGTAATGAGTCCCAGATATTTCAACCAAAAAAACACCAGTTTTCCAAAGAGAGGTAAAAGATAAGGAGAATTTTGTGTTGTTTGGTGTCACCAGTTGCAGCAGCTACCCTCCTAAACTAAAATGTAAGTCATGCCTAGTACTTAAACATGCAAACAAGTTTAACTAGGTAGTAAATTTTCTTTATGCTTGGGCACAATGCAACTATGTTGCACTCAGTGATGTTTATGGGTGCCTTACAACTTCAGATATTCTATGAGTTTGTATAGTTTGCATTCCATTCCGAAGCTGTTCAGTGTCATATATGTTTAGTATGTCCTCAGTAAAGGGGACCAGAAGATATTATCAATTTTAGAGGAGTGGAAGGAAAAAAGTAAGCTTTTTCTTTTGAATTATTTGTATTTTCACTAAAAAGAGAATCCTTAAAATGGAATTGTATGGCTCATAATTTACTGCATATTTAATGCAAACAAAAACATAGAAGCAGCTCATTTTTCCATTAATAATTAAAAAATCAAGTGATGTGTTTTCCTAGATGCGTGCCACAGAAATTGGGGAAAACAATCACACTTACACCAGCAATGAATGGGTGAAGAGGGCATCACTCTCCATTCAGCTTTTATAGTAACCCATGCTCTTCTCTGCTGCTCACAGTTAAGGGATCTGTGTGAAGTACCTGTTCCACTGTATCCTGAAAAGGAAATAGCTGTAGGATTGTGTTGTTCCACAGACATAAAATCTCTGCTGTTTTGAGGTATTTTCATACATGTGCACAACAAATTTTTCCCTTAAAAGAGTGGAGTTTAAAAGAGACTTTTTTTTAAGTACACAAATAACCTTACTTTTTAGAATAAGAAATATAATGAGGAGTATTAAAACAGCCTACAACACTATAAATATTATCCTATTTTATTTGTTAAATAAAGGGCTTTCAACCAGTTTCAAAAGCATAAATATCCTTAATGATCTATTAGGGTATATTCAGATGACCACCTATAATGAAAAAAAGATGAAAAAAATATTTTTAAAGAATTACAGTTTTATAAAGTACAAAGGAAAATTCAAAAGGAAATCACCTGTTCATCAGTATATTCAGATGACCACCCATAATGAAAAAAAGATGAAAAAATGTTTTTAAAGAATTACAGTTTTATAAAGTACAAAGGAAAATTCAAAAGGAAATCACCTAGATTACACAGTAAAACTAAAATCAGTATTTTATAGCATCTGAATACTATATAGTCTATGTTACTACTAACGATTAAGGGAAAAAGAAAAAACTATCATCCAAAGTGCAGGAGCTAGGCAGGCAAAAACTGAAGTCCCATGTTCCTGACCACCCAGGAGCTGGTAACACATAATTGGTGTGGTATTATGAAATGCTGAACAAGTCTCAGACCCAACAAAACCCTGTTTTTTTTTTATTTTTTTGGTGTGTGATTGTGTCCTGCCAACTAAGAACAAGCTATATTAACCACTTACTACCCAACAAAACCCTGGGGTTTTTTTATTTTTTTGGTGTGTGATCGTGTCCTGCCAACTAAGAACAAGCTATATTAACCACTTACTCCACAAACCTATTAGGAAAACATACGACTCCCCAAGTTTCTGTGCATTTCTTATCTATTTATTTGGGAGGTTGCTTCTTTCCTCAATTCCTTGCCACAGCAGTGGGATGAAGGGAATGATCTTGCTGCCTTTTGCTGTGGTAGAGCTGCTCCTGTGCCTTTCTAGGAGTGAGCTCCAGGGTCATGGGTTGTCCTTCAGGAAGCTTTGTTTCCTGCACTGGCAATATTTACTTGAAGATGACAAGTCCGTCCTTCCAACAGGATGTAAGTGATGTGGGAGTCACACAGCATGAAATGCACTTGGTAATTGAAGCCAGTCCTGCTTAGGGCTTTGAAAGGAAGCACAAAGCCTTGCATTCAACTGAGTTGTCAATGGGGCACAAGTGAAGAGAAAAAAGGCAGACTCTCATGTTCTCTGTGGTCTGTGTCACTGGGTAGATGGGCTGCTGTGATTTGAAACAGCCGTAAAAGTGATCTGAATGCTGCAGAATTCTGGTTGCAGTTTCAGCCTCTGTCTGGCTTTTCTCTGTGGTCTTACAACAAGGCAAGATGGTGTGAAACAGGAAAGAAATTAATGAACAATATTGAATGCAGGAACATTCAATCTCAGCTGACAGCTCTTGTATATATCATGAAATATCTTGTCACCTGTTTTCAGATTTCTATGCAGGTAGTCTATAAAAATTTACACAGAGAAAAGAATAATTCTTCTAGTGAAGATTCTTTTCTAAAAACATGCTGCTGCTTTTAGTGTCACATATACATATGTTGTGTATCACCTACATGATATTTATTCCACTTATTTCCTGGCTGGAAGCACTATCTGCTCAGAGTAATTCAGAACTAATGTAAAACCTTAATTACAATCTCATGCTTCTAAGAAGACAATAAATAGACAGAGGAGAGGTTATACTTTTTTTTCATTCTGACTTATCTTGACTCCCCCACTGAGATGAGCAGCCCTATGGACTTGCTCTCAGGGCTTGACCTGCCAGCACACTGAAGTCACTGTCCTCCATAAACATATCACAGTCTACATTCAGAAAAACACACTGGTGTAAACATTTGTCCAGTGGAACTGTCACTCACAGAAGTATTTTTACAGACTTAGAGTACTTGATGAATTATGGGTACTCCCATAGACCATTTAGTTGTAATAGGTAAGCCTGAAATGAAGAGCTTTCCTGGATCAGGTGCTGCCTGGGTAAAGAAAAGAAGTCAGCTGAACTAATGCTGGCTCTGTGACATCTCTTGTTTAAAGTGCGCCATAATGCTGGAGTAGTAGTTCTGCCAGCTGAGGCAGATGGATTTGGAAATGTCAGGGTTTCCAACCTGCTTCCAGCCTCTGCTCCTTAGCTCACTTTACCATTTGTACCATGTGTGAAAATTTCCACATCTACACTGCAGATCCAGGAGGCCCCAAGACAGTCACCAAATGTGAGGGATCTATATTTCCCCAACCCTGGGTACTGATATGATCTAGGTCTTAATGCTTATAACAGAGGCATTCAGACAAGTTATGTCTTGTATCACCATCTGAAGCGATAATAAAAATGAAATCTACATGTGTAGAGAAATTGTGTGGAGCTTTTCAGAAAGTGTGTTTCTCACTGTGATGAATAAAGTCTGAGAGAAACTTAGAGAAAGGCAAGAAAAAAAACCAAATACCCTTCATTTTTCTGCATACACCTTTGTTATAACAACTAATCTTGATCAAGTACGTATCTGACATTTTTCTGTGTTTTCTCTCCTATGTTTCATAGTGAGATCATCTGTGACTTGGGTATTTCTGCAGCTATTTCTTTTCTCTCAGATATTATTTGTTTTTGTTAAATGGAAACCCACGCCTTATCTGGTTTGCTGAGGCAGCTGCTCCCTTATGATTGATAGCATTTGACTTTTATGTTTGCATACCTGAGGCTGATGTCTCCTGTCTTGCATGACATCAAAGGGAGGCAGCACTGGCTGGTATCTTAATTCATGGCTCATGTTCTCCGTGCTTGGCTGGGCCTGGAGAGCTGCATTTGCTGAGTTTTCTTCCTGTCGCCATGTGTGTGCCAAGCCACCTTGGCCACTGGCATCCTCCCACACAGGGAAGGTTGCCTGGTGTCAGGGGAGTTCCTCTGCTTTCATCTTCTGATGTCCATGAGATAAGGCCGGGCACACGCCAGAGCATTATTTTCGCTAAGCCTTTAATGATGTGCAACACTTTTCTTGGGGGTGGGCTGGTGTGGGGGTGAAGACCTCAGGTGTGTTCAAAGATTCAGGTGACATGACAACAACTGGGCTTGTCCCGGCTTGTACAAATCAGGCCGTGCTGTGATATAAAATGGATAAAGTGTTACACGTGCACTCAGATGTTGAGAAGAGATTTCCAGGAAATGTCAGGATCATCTTTTTATTTACATTTTGGTAATGATCCAGGCACCAGCAATGACTTAAGCATCTTCTCAGAGATGATGCAAAGAGTGTGTACTGTGAAAAACCCTTGAGCACCACAAAAAAGGTATTGAAAAAAAGGAATACTGCTCCTATGCTGACAAGCTATTCTAGGAACATAGGATTGGAAAGGACCAGCTCAGTCACTACGCTGAGTGCACCACAGCCATGGGCAACAAGATGTTTTGGTGTACACAGACAGCATCTGCTTCAGAGTTCAGCACATTAATTTTGTGCCTAAATGCCCTTAGTGTGAAACCCAAGATCCAGCAAAGAGATTTAGAAAAATCTTGTCTAGTATTTCAGGGAAATGTTTGTCCAGGGAAGAAAAATCTCTACCTAATGCCCCGTCTACTGAATGAAGGTGCTGCACCTGTGTGAGGGCAAACCCAGATATCAAACAGGCTGAGTGGAGAATGGATTGAGATGAGCCCTGGAGAGAAGGACTTGGGGGTATTACTTGATGGGAAGTTCAACATGAGCTGGCAAGGAGCATTGGCAGTACAGAAAGCCAGCGTCCTAGGGGCCATCCAAATCTGCATGGAGAGCATGTCGAGGTGATTCTTCCACTCTACTCTGCTTTGTAAGACACCACCTGGAATACTGCATCCAGCTCATGGGCCTCCAACATAAAAGGACATGGATCTGCTGGAAGGGGTCCAGAGAAGGGAAACAAACACGATCAGAGGACTGGAACACTGTCCTATAAAGACAGGATGACAGCGTGGGGGTTGTTTGGAGAAGAGAAGGTTCAGGAAAGACCTTGTGGCAGACTTCCATTATCTGAAGGGGACTTACAAGAGAGAGGGAGAGGGACTTTTTACAAGGCACTGTAGTGGTAGGACACGGGTTGATGGTTTTAAACTCAAAGAGAGTAGATTTAGGTTAGAAATTAGAGAGAAATTCTTTCCTATAAAAGGTAGTGAGGCACTGGAGCAGGTTGCCCAGAGCAACTGTAGACACCCCACCCCAGAAGTGTTCAAAGTCAGTTTAGTTGGAGCTCTGAGCCACCTGGTCTACCCATGACAGGAGGGTTGGAAAAAGATGATCTTTAAGGTGCCTTTCAACCCATAATATATGTAATCCTAAAATGATGGATGAATGGATCGGGAACATCTCACTCTCTTCTAGGCTGACTACCTCTACAGCTACTTACACTCAAGAAGATGGCAGGGATGATAGGTGGAAAGTGGAAAACACCTCCAGCACTTTCATCTCTGGTCCCTGCCTGCTTCTTAGCTTTAGGAGGTTTGCATCCCAGTATGAGATACCAAAAGAGTAAATTCTATGAGATTTTCTGTGTGAAAACACTGTTCATATCTCCAGGGTCAGTCAGCACAAATTGGAATTAGAAAGACAGTATTTCTAGTCCCTGTGTTTGCAGATAGGGAAGACACTTTCTGCTCTATAGAATACATTAGATATTTCCAACAGTGATACAGTGCAGAATACACAAACAATTTTGATGGAAAACTGTAGCTGAGATAGATAAACTGAAGACAGATAAACCTCAGACTGTGAAGGCCAAATCTTTATTAATCCTGATTAACTATGGCATTGAAGCATGTACTCAGTCTGGAGAGGAAATCTCAAATCTAGGCACTTCCTACTGGCTTGTTGAAGCATCCCAGTTCCTGGCTGTGACTGCTGAGTGTCCCAGTGCAGAAGCCTAATTCCTTTCAGTAAGAGATATTTCACACAACTGCCTGTAAAAGTGAGGTAGCTCTGCATAATTAGTACTACTTCTGGAGCTGGGAGGCTGCCTCATAGGTCCTACTATACTGTTACAGCATCCTAACTCCCTCTGTTAAAAGTTTGTTTCTGCAATTAAATGACTAAAAAAGTTCCATTAGGAGAAACTTGAAATTTTGTGAGAGGATACCAACCAATTACATTAGGCAAAGCATCAGTTTTCCTTGAAAAAAATCCCAAAGCCTTGATCAAATTCATTATTGCTTCTACAGATGCTATTTGGGTGTAGAATTTAAAGTTTTAAGTTGTGCTTCCATGCAAAATATTTAAAATATATATGTGATATGCAGTTGATAATGCATTCACAACCAAAGGGGCTTGGACAGTATTGTTAGTTTCTTATAATCTTGGAGTATAAAACTAGGAAATCAGTGGTCTGTGGATAAATACACAGTCGTCCTGTTTTCTCTGCTGCTAGAGCCTGATGGTTTTGGTTGTACAGCATCAGGTTTTGGCTAGGAAATCAATGAGGTTTGCCTAGCTGTGAGTGGAAAGATTTTGGCCTAGATTTTGTGTTTTGTGTAATCTGAGATTTTTGGTTGAAACCTTCAGGATGCAAAAATTATGTGGGAAAGAAAGCCTCTTTACTTTTGGTAATATCTTCACATCTGTCCCAGACTACCTCTGATTAAACATCTTTTCTGTCTTCTGATAGCTGTTGAAATTTATGAGAGAAATACAGATGGAACCTGCTGAATTTGGGCTGGAGAAAGCTCTCAAAGATCCACCTCTTTGGTGATCCACCTCAAGGCCGACCACAGCAAAAACCAGAACTGCTCACTCTGCCAAGAGTGTGGGATTCTTCATGGTTACTCTCAGGAAAATGTTCATTTGCCCTCTTGGTGCCCTTACTGGACTTCTGAAATAAATATCTCTGGTTTCCAAGATTCTGTTCATAAACATAAACTTCACTTTACATTTTGTAAAAATAGAGACGAAAAAAACCCCAAATATATTCCAAGAAACCACAAAGAGAAACTGAGATAGCATGTTACCAGAAGAAAAAACATAGCATCTCCACATGAATATTGGTCTTGGCATTGCAATGCAGTATCACTGATCTTGTTAAAATATCTAAAATTACTGCTCCATCAGTATTATTACCTGCAGGGGAGGAGAGAGAGAGGAGAAGAAGTTCATGGCATAGTACAGAAAGACAAGCTGTCAGAAAAATTTTAATGCATAAGGGTAGAATTTTTAAAATTCAGATTATCTGATCCATTTTATCCCTTTTAAGTCAGAAATGAAGTCCAAGCAAATCACGTCATCTGCCTTCTCATACAGTGATAAAAACCCCAGGCATTCACATATTGTAATTTATTCCATCAGTCCTAAACAAGATTTACTGTTGAGAAAAGCTTGTTTCTACCACTTGAGTCTAGGAGGTTAATGCAGTGTGGATGGATAGTTTTTAATTAGGTTAAGTTTGACGAAATGAATGTTACTCTGGATGATACTAGAGAGTTCACATTTCTTCCTACCAGTGGTATTTAGCAATCAAACTAACTTGATGGGGTAGGTTCAGTTGTACAATAAGCAGTTTAGCACAGAGAAATGCACAGTCATTCTTTTAAATATATACCTTATTTATAAGAAGAGGGATTATGACGAGCACAGTAGTGATGCTGATATAGATTTCATGTTCCTGGTAGGTAACACATTAAATGTGAATTCCTACCAGACAAAAACACTTAGGAAGTAAACATCAGTTTTAAATGTATATACAAATTAATGCCTTGAAAATGTAGCAGATTATATTATCTCTTTAGAGAGTATTATTGAGACCATTACTGCTGTTTCCAGCTCTGTTACCTTTCCTTCAGAAAGGATAAACAAACCTAAGAAAAGAAGCTAGCAATGCTTACATTACTGAGTAACAAATAGCATGCTATAAGAGTCAGGGGTTTTATTTTGAGTGCATCCAGAATATGATTAAAAGATTACTTCCTTACCTTTACTGAGGAAGAAACAAGGAGGAAAAATTAAACAGTGGGTGAAGGTCAAAATGAAAATCTGTAACAGCAAAATATTTTTGCCATTTAATTTACCACTGCTTCTTTTGGGCTAGTTTATTTGAGATTTGGCAGCTTTCCAAAGGCTGGTTTTCCTTAAGAAAGGGCTGATAGTGTGACAGAGATGTTGGAAAAGACACAGATCATATCCCTTTACAGAAGTGGAGAGACTATTTTCCAGTCTAGCATTTGTATGCATTCATTTCTCCAGAAAAATAAGACTAGTTCCAGGCTGGTTCTAAACTTCTAAAAAGCTTTGGTAATTAAAGGCTTACTTCAGATCTGAACTGTCTGAAGTATTCTCACTTCTCTGTGCTGATCTCTCAAATCCCAGTGGTCCTCACAGTAGATTTTTACTGTTTCTGATATGTTACAGTGCCACAGTACTGAGCAATCCTCTTGTCCAGCTGTGCAGAAAGCAGATGCCCAAGAGCACTGCTCCCATCCCCTCTCTGCCCCACCATCTAGACTTCTGTCATGAAAAGTGAGCACATCTGTCTCCTTTCCTGGGCAATTAGAGCATCTTAACATCATGAAACAAACAATTGTGTGCATGTATGTATACGTATAGAGGGATACAAACACATGTGTGCATGAACTTGCAGGTATCAGTAGCTCCTCACAGCAAAGAGAGGACAATGAACATTACTTTCATATTCATATGTTTTCCTATTCATACACTTTGCATATTCTACAATCAACCAAGGTAATAACCCTGTGAGACAGATATATTTTCATCATTGTAATCTACCCACAATGTCTTGGAGTAAATATTTAAAAGCAGAGAAAGGGTCAGGAATTACTTCTATTCTTAGGGCCCTTTCTCAGCCAAACTTTCTGAGATCCTTCTCAACAAGACATATGTATCTTTGTTTGTAAAACTATGCCAGCATTGGCTGTTTTAACTAATTTATCTAGCATATAATCATATTTTGTACAGTATTTCTTAATAAAGAAACTTTTATATAAATAATGCTAAATAAAACACAAATCAGCACATATCTTTGAACTCAGTAAAGAGGTAATAAGGAAAAAATATTTAAAGAGTCCTAATTCACTTGTATGAGAAGAGAGAAAAGAATTAAGGGCAAAATAAAAAGAGGAGATTACTGTAAGTTTTAATTTTTAAGGGTCTAATTTAATTCCCATGCATATCAGTTAGATTCTTTTTTATGGCTTTGAGATATGGACCACAGATAAGACTTCCACAAAGACTGTACTGAAACAAGTACGATCACTGTAACAAGTTCACGGTAACAAGTTCCTTTCCGATTTATATCCTAAATTAACATCACCAACAAAAATAGCCCAGCATAACATCTGCAAAGGTCAGGGACAGAAATGCCCTCCATTGGGAAGGCTTGTGAGGCTGCCTGCACGTGGTGGACATCCTGAGCAGGCACAAGGGCAGTGAAGTAGCTCAGCTTCCCATGTACTTCATCAGCTATTGTTCTAAACACAATTAGCTTTCTCCAGTAAAACAAGCAGAACATGTTGAGTGGTAGGAGAGATGCAAAAGGTGAAAAAGTATCTTTTCTTACTTTTTCTCCTGCTAATAACAATTTTAGAAGCAAGATGCTTTTTAATTTTTTTTTATCTGACTAAAGGAAAGTGGAAGCTTTTTTTTTCTTCCCCTTCTCCATAACAACAATTATGCTTTCTAGAGGTCTGTTCCTTAATTATCAGCCAAGGACAGATAAGAAAAACATGTAACATCCACAATGCTACAGGCATTCGTTAGGACTAAATGTTTATTTGAAGGACAGTGCAGAGTTCCTTCAACTGCTCTGAGTATCCAAGCTGAATTAAAATCCTAAGCACTTGCAAATGAGGAGATTAATTTGCTCTACAATTATTTGCTGCTTCAGGACAATAACAACAATGTGATTCATGTAGTTGTATGTTGATATAACCATTAGACACTGACTTCTTAGCCAAATTCTACAACTGTGAAGAACTAATAGAAATTCTTTACTGCCAAAGGATTGCCACTGACAAAAATGTAGTCTTGGGCTTCTAAAAGTCCTTCTGCTAAAAATACCTGAGAGTGTACAGGTATCCTCAATGAGGAAAGCACAAAATGAGGAGGGTAAATTTTCTTTGACTTTAGTAAGGACCTATGCTCTCAGAAACTTGCTTGCAAGGTTTTAGAAAGCTTGAGAACTTAAACATAGTTACTGTTATGATTTTTACTGCTTCCTGTTTAAGGGCAAGACAAGAAGTGGAAATTGCTCAAAAATAGCTTCTTGGAAGTTGCTTCCATACCAGACTGAGTGTGTTTTTGCAATATTTCCAGTCCTATTTTCTGTATCAACAAGTTCTCATAAATAGTACTTGAACAGCATGTTGCTGATTAGAAACACACCAAATTTGTAAACCTTGGATCCTGTTGCAAATGTGATTTTAGTGTTTGAACATTAAAGTGTAACTGACAAATTAAGAGCAACAGATGAATATAAGTCCTTGGAGGTATCAGGGTGGAAGATAAAGTTTTTTCAACACAAAGTATGCTCACTTAGCCCTAGCCTGAAACATACATGGCTTTTTGTATTTTCTGAGTGTCCAACTGGTTGCTAAAAATGCTTTCTCCTGAAAAATAGTATTTTGTTTCCAGAAAATGATTTAAAATATTTGTTTTTCAGTTATAAAACTGTGTAATATGGTCCTAATTAATAGATGCATAAAAGTGAGTGATGATATTTAAATAAATCACCAGCAATATCTGGCAAGATAATATAGGGGAAGATATATGCAGAGATGTTGGAATCCAATTGTCCTTTATGGCCTTTTTATGTTCACAATTATCAGAGAGGCAGTGTGGCTCATGCAATCCTTCTACACCTCACTGCAACACTGGGAATCAAACAGGACTGACTCAAAGACCTGTCTACCCCATAACACTATTTTCTTCATAGACATAGAATTCCAATTGTTTATTTTTAAGGTATTTTCCTCTGTGCATCTCTTCAGGACACTGAGGCAAACTCAATTCAAAGCAAATGGTAAAACAAGGAGAAGTAGAGAGAAACACACCACCATGGTTCTGGTGACTGCTGTATAAATGCTGTAACAACTAATGTCACCCATACAGCAGCCTTGTACTAGAGCTTGCTGCCTGTGAAGATGCACAATATTTTAATGGACCTGACCAAAACCATTTTTATCACATTATTCTCTGTCCTCAAATGCTCTTCTTTCCTCCTCTTTGTTCTTATTTGTTTTTCTGCCTCCTCCACCAGAGCAAGATATTTGGGGTTTGAAGTCCATGACTGCTGTTTCATGGTATTTGTGGTAAAAACCAAGTATGGCAGCTGTCTTAATATTCAATCAGCTTAGTTTTTTGTTTTTTTGTTGTTTTTTTTTTCCAGAGAGCACGAGGTGACGAGGGGGAGAACCCCAACAAAATATAAATGTCTGAAGTGAAATCTTTTGGCAGGCCAACTTTATTCAGCATTTGTTTGTTCAGTTCTGATGCTCAACCAGGCATAGTAATCACTAGGGTGACTTTGGAGGATTAAAGTCTTAAGGACTAGTGGATTAGTATGTTCAAACCTACATCTTTCAGCTGTCAGATAGAAGAAGGGTTGCTTCAGGAGTAGAAATTTTTTGTAAGTGCTTGCATGCAGAGAGCCCAATTTGTCAAAGTATTGAGCAGCTCCCAAGAATTAACGAATTTGTCTTCCAGGCTGCCTGGAGAAGTGGAGAAGGATTATCTCCAGTTTATAGTTGTGGAAGCAAAGCACAGGAGGATTAAATTACTTGTTTCAGGTCACATACAGGGCACTCAGGCTGCAGGGGCACTTGATGATTTGGAGCAGAAGCAAAAGAAAGTGGTCCTTTCTTCACTAAGAAGAAAGGGAGTTTCTTCACTAAGAAAATGGCCCCATGAACTTCTTCACTTCCCCCCTTTTACAAGGTGGGAGAAAACACCTTCCTTGTGCCCTTGCCTACTGAGACTTTTGGGAAGGTTTTGGTGAACTCCAGAGTCCTGATCTCTCCATCAAGGACTTTTCAGTAATGGTGCTGATACTAGCCATTAAAAACAGCAGAGTAAGGAATTGGCTTGATGCCCTGGATGTAAAGAAGTACATCTTGGCTGAAAGAGGTGAACTGGGCAATTCACCAGAAGGTTTTGATTACTGCCTCAGCCCACAGGTTTTCCTCAGTTAGACCTGTTAAGGGAAGGAATGCTAACTTATTGGTATAGACCAAAGCCTTTGGGAAAACTAAATTGGAGGAGTTAATCTCAGGAATTCTGCATGTCATATGTGAATCACAGCACTTGTTTTTAGTGCTGTGAGTAAGGGAGGTGTGCTGAAGTGCTGAAAATGTCTTTTGTTCTTCCAACTGTTCTTTTTATCATGTCAGTCAAAATTATATCCTTCCCACTTTTGAAATAGTTGACAAGAACTGGTGATCATTCTGAAAACTCTGGAGATCAGACAACTTTTCTCCATGCTGTCATTGTTTTGCTCTTTCTGAGGTTGTTGAGATTACTTCAAAATATTTGGAAGATTTGGAATCTTCTTCTAGAAAAGAAGCATAGGAGATGCACCAAATATATGTACTGTAGGTAGTTACAAATTTTCTTTCAAATCTAAAATATACAAGGGTTTTCAGGGCATCCTTTTAAAAGATGTATTAAAAATGAGATAAATGAGATACTGCATATTAGGAAAAGCAAATAGAAAAGAAAAAAAAAGGAAATCCTGATTATGGATATTTAAAACCCTTTGTCACCAGAGACTCCTGTACTGATGGATACATACAGCCCTGTTGACACTGTAAAACTTCCTCTCCCTTCTTTCTGTGAGACTTCCAAAAAGGAAACAAAATGACCTGGATTATCTGGAAGCCAAGAGCCTTAGCATATCTCTCTGTATTATTTAGTTAAAGCTTGAGAACACACTGATAACACTCCGCTAATTTTCCAAGGAAGTCCTGGTAGCATTAGGAGAAATCACAAATGTTTCATTTCAGCTCCTACAAATGATGCAAACATAGATAAGAGCACTCATCATCATTTGAATCTGAGAAAGGAGTCCTACATCTGTCTCTCCACTTCTTCATTTCCTTTCTTCTAGCTTCATCTAGCCTCACAGGCATGAAGTCATGCATCTGGATGTTCGGTTCTCCTCCTAAAACAACCTCAGACCTGTTTTTTCCTGACTATCACCATAGTAGAGTGAAGAAAAAAGCCATGATCATTCCCCATAGTGTGATGGTTGTCTAATCTTTAGAAAGAAACATCACTAGTCTGCATAAGAGGTGTATGAAGCAACTTGTGTCACATCAGGTAAGAAATACCCAGAGAAAGTATAATCTTAGGAAGGTAATATATTGGCCTTGTCTTCTAATACGTTAATCACAGAGAAAGTGAAAACCACATATTTTGACCCATCCACACTTGTCTGGGTCAGAAAACTCTTATGGTTGCTGAGATTGCTTTTGGGGCTTCCTTTAAAAAATTCAGAGCTTTACTGTAGATACTGCAATGTAGCAAGGCTGAACTACTTTTCTTTTGTGTGTGCAGGTAAGAGGTACTTAAAAATGTGGAAGGAGGTGAGCAATGAAAAAAATTCTTGTAACTGTGTGTCCTGCAGGGATTAAAGTTGTTCCCAGTAATACAGCACTGGATTGCTTTTAAGGATTTATCTTTGCTATGGGTAATCTATCTCTCTGCCCTTTACATGAAGCTGATTTTGGAAGGTGTTTGTAAAGTTTTATACGGGTGCTGGAGAAACAATGGAGCCATGCAAATCTTCACTTACACAGGCTTCTTGCTTTTGGCCTCACAGATGCCCTCAAAGCCTAAATTCACTGCATGCATGCAGGGAGTTTTCCCGCATGGCCAGTCTGGATCCTACCCCTTGGAGCACATGGCACTTGTTGCATTTAAGCACAGCATGGCATTCATTGCATTTAAACACACCACACTGCACTGACAGTCTTTAGTCTGTCTACAAAGAACTCATGCAGTAGGAATGAAAGCAGGTAGTAGAGCCCCTCTCTCCACCCTCCATCAGATTTTTCCCAGATGTAGTCACAATTTTACCCCACCAGTTGCTGATGTATTTGATCAGCACCAGTGAACAGGGTATATCCTTCAAGCACTTATTAACAGCAAGTGCATCAGAGTTTCATTTTTTGTCTCAGTATAAATCTACAAGCATAGAGGAAAAAATAGGAAGAAAGCAAGTTTCCTCCTCCACCATGATGTTCATTCATCACAAAGGTGACACCAGGAGGGTATTCTGATATATATTATTTATTATATATTATTTTGTGATGCAGAGATCATTTTTCAAATAGAAAAGCAGCCCACATAGTAATTTATTCATATCTGGATATAAGTCTTTTTCAGTCTGACTGAAAATCACCTAAGCCTCATTATGGACTTAGGAATGATTCCAATGCATACGTAAAGGGATGCTGCTTCACTTTGGTGTTGTTTCTTTTTCACAAGGCTTTGCAATATCAAGCATGTTTTTCTATTAAAAGACTGAAATAAATTTACCTCTAAATGTGCCTCCTTGGCAATATTGTACTTTTGCCAATACTAAGATTATGTGAGCATATCTGGAGCTTATTGGTGTGCTTTCTGGACAAACAGAAATAAGTTTGTGAGAAAGAGAAGTGGCTGAAAACAGTTGATTCTTCTTTGTTGCTTCAAAGGGGCCTGTTGATCTAAATAATAACATGTATGTCTTATGTACAAAAAAGTGTCCTCCCTCTCTCCAGATTTTAGACATCCAGTTTTTAATTGGAAATTGCATGTGCGATGATGTGGCCTCAACCTATTCCAATTGCAGAGAAAATGCAACTGTCAAGTGAATCACAAAGGGCAAAATTTGATATGAAATATGTTTTCAGGCTAGTTCATCAGTGAGCTGCACCATATATCACTTAAGTACAAATTTTAATTCATGAGCTTTTATCAGACTCTGGCTATGGGGCAGTACCATATTGACAAATCTTTCTCTCAATCCATGGAAATTATACCAGTATACATATATCAGAAATTTTTAACTTATATTAGGAAGCAAAAAATATTTTAGTAGTCACTGAAGGACTGTTTGGAAATATGTATTTATATTACTATATTTTGGATTATATTCTCTTGTATCCTTCAAAGAATCTCCAGAAATACTAAGGCCCATATCTGGGGATAAAAAAAAAAAACAAACCAAACAAGTAAATCTTTGGGCATTTATTTCATGGGCTGAAGAAGGGGTGGGCTAAAGATTAAGGTATATATGCTTGTTTTCTTCCCCCTTTTTTTGTTTTTCTACTGATCTTGCCTGTCCCACTAGTGTAATTCATCTTTCAGCAAAAGAGAACAGTATGTGGCAATGTAACAATGTAGTTACTGTAAGAAGGATGAGAACAATTCCTTTTTAAAAGCACCTAAAAATAAATATAAACCTAAAGATCTCAGACCATCTAGAGCCCTTTTCAGTAATTTAACAGCCTCCCTGAGAGAAAGGTTTCAAACTGGATCTCAGACTCAAGCTTTTCAGGTGGGACAGGAATTGCAGATGAAGTTTCCACCTGGGCATGCTTCTAGGATGATGAATCATCTAATTATTTTTGTCACTTCTATCTCTCCTCATTTTTCACCAGCTACAGATATCCATGCATCATAAGGAATCCCAGCTGGGTGTAAACAGAATTGATTAGCATAATCTGTTGTGCTATGTAATTAAACAAACACTGTAATTGTCTGAAATTAATGAAAGTAAGAGGAAACGGAGCCTAACAGATAGAGTCATAAGTTTTCACTGATGCTGAGGTAAAATGTTAAAGAATGTTAAATATCCACAAAGGAGTGAAGAGAAAAAATTGAGAAATGGATTCTGCGTCTGTCAAATTATCTGAGATTTCATACATTGGATAGAAAGAGATTTCATATATTGGGGGAAAAGAAACTCAGTAGGGAAACCTTGACCTGACTACTACTGCACTGCAATACATGTTACCAGATCATATATATATATATGTATGTATATACCATACAACATTTTATTCTGGTCTATGTTAGATATAACTATTAATAAATTGTGACTAGGAATGAAAATACACAGCAACCCCCATATTAGAAAATTAACAGATGCTTACAGAATTTTCTTTACAGAGTTTGCCATATCTAAGAAAATATTATTCTCCTCATGTTTATAGGCTGGTGCTTGAGGCTAGAATTGGATATGGAGTGAAGAAAGAAGGGGAGGAGAGAGGGAAGGGGAGATAGGGTTGGACAGAGAAGTAGAACATCTCTGTGGCTCAGAGTGCTTTCTGCATCAGATGATCTCAATAGGGGCACATAGTCTCAGCAGTGATATATCTATATGGTTAATAAGGAACTAAACAAATAGCCTCCTTATATTCATGTAGACTTTGGCTGTTCTGATAATTTTACTCTGAAGATTTGAGGTACCTTGATAGCAAAAGCAGTATTCCTTACAAATTTAATTGCTTCCTCACTTGCCTTGTACTTTTGTCCATTTCCTCTCTTAATCTCTATATCTCTGCCTGGATTTCCTCATACTGCCTTTCAGTCCCTACAGCCATAACACAGAAATTCTAGAACTAAGATTTTGTGCTATGGAACACCTGGGCTGCTTCCCTATTAAGGTTTGTAGGAAAGAGTTGTGCTTGTTATTTATACCTGGCTTTCATGAAGGCAGTTGTTCTTTTATCCATATTGCACGAAAACAGAGCTTATATTAGAAACTACACAAGATGAGGGCCAAGGGAAAAAGTAAAGAAAAACGAGAATGGGAGCAAACTTTCTACACTTTCTGTATAAAAATAAAATCCAAGCAAGATCAGCCAGGTGTACAAGTAAAACAAAAATAAGAGATATAGAGATGCAGAAATCCAACAGAAGAAAAACTACAGAAGATATAAGGAAAACAGGAATAAAGAGTCTAAACCATTGAGAAGGAGCTCTAGTATTTAAAATGGAGATCAGTATTGAGGCCAGACTAGGAATAAAGAAAAAGGGGAGTTTTATGAATGATAGATGGAAGCTAGAAATTAGAGGGGGAAAAAAAAAAAAACTGGGAAGATTTTGTACGTTTGTGACAAAGGAGAAAAGGAAGGCAGAGTTGTTCAGATATCTGACTGAATGGTTTGGAACAGGAACAATTGAAAGCATGAGTTGAATGCAAACATGTTGTAAAGAATATCATATGTGATGTCTAAAAAACATTTCATAGGCCTTTTGTTTTTTCTCACACACATTGTCACTTAGTAATTCAAGACAGAAAGTTTGGAAGTACAGTGAAAAAGAGGATTCTCACAATATTTTCCAGGCAGATACCAGGAAGGAATGGAAGACCTCTAGGAAGGGTTGTATTTAAACAAATTCAGATGAAAAAGATGAAGATATATAAAAAGCAGTTTTGAAATTCCACTTTCTGAGCCAAATTTGCCAACTTTTGGAGGATCAAAAAACATGCATGAGAATAACAATACAGAAGAAAGAGAATTCACAGAGATAAAACTGCACAGATCCTGCATAGAGAAAAATAGAATATGGAAGAGAAGAGAGTAATGTAATACAATATAAAGAGTGATAAAATATAATTACTCCAGTTTGATTTGTTATGCATGTCTCAACACTGTGTGTACATATTCCAACCTGTGCATTATGGTCCTTTGCTTTCACTTACTGTTGGTTTTCTGAAGCAGTTATGAAGGAAGAAATAACTGCATTCAACAATATAAAAGTGGCCATAAGAGAAGTTATCTGAAATCTGAAATTACACTATTCAGTCACTAAACCATCTAAAGCTACAGAAGACATGATCTGAATGTTGGACTGAACTTATTTTGGAGGATCACAAATAGAAAAGGAAAAAACTGGGAAACTAAAACTGGATGACCTGAGTAGTAGTGGGGAAAATGTAGGAAAAATATATGATGTGTGTTTGAGAATATCCAGAATATTCTCTGTTAAACTGCTGTCAAATTTTAAATTTAGAAAAAGAAGGAATTTCCTTGGATGAATACTTAAAAATAGAGCTACATATCACAGACTTAATATCTGTCAGGCTTCTGATTAAGAGCTATGACAGTGCCTTCCTTCCAAAGATAACCTGAGCCAAAGAAATGTAACTTTTTCTTTAGAAGCCAAGGAGAAAGTTAATGAGTCTTTCATAGCTTTGCAAACATAAATCCTAAGATATCAGGATCAAATGATATGACTCCTAATTGAGCAAATCTCCCATGTATTTGCCTTGTGATCAATCATGACCACAACACACGAGCAATCACCACTTAATGATGCGAAATCTGTTTCTGGACAACTTTGAACTCTGAAGGGGAATGGTACCGATATATCAACATTCCTTCCAAAAGGATGTTTTGGACAAACTCCAGGTTGGCAGATTTTACACAACACTTGCTATCTGATAAATACAATTAACAGAAAGCAACCACTCTTTGCAAAAGAACATTAATGTCAATGTGCAAGGATAGCCTGGATGGATAAGTATGAGTTTATCCACATGAATAATGTTAGTTATAAAACTACACAGAATAAGCATTCTGTGTAAATAATCAACTAAAAATCAGGTTGCAATGACTCCTTTCTTCTGCTCCAGTTGCCTATTGAGTGGAGCAGTATCCCTGAAATCCTTTGCTACAGCAATTTAAGCTAGTTAACTCATATTTCTTATTAATATTTCTATTCTGTATAATAGTATATTTATATATTTTATTCAGATATGTAGTTTTGTGGAGTCATTACTCTGTGATTTGCAGTAAACTCTTCTGTAATAGGATAGGTTGAAACATACAAATGAACATGCAGAAATGACAGAATCAAACTCTAAAAATAAGGATGACTTTTCCAAATTTAAAATTCTGGGCTTTTTCTCTTCATGAGTGACAACAAAGCTACAGGATTACTCACAATGTGCCTGATACTCTGTTGTAAGTGGTTCTGGGACCTGTTAGTCTTCTACATGATGCATTTCCTAAAAAAAAATGAAGGTGTCCTCTGGCAAGGACTGTACACTGACAGAAGCAGGCGAAACACTGAAGGGAAAAGCTATTTGCTGCTTCCAATAACACTTGATAAAGTGCTTGATAAGAATATATGCATGTAATGATCTATCCATCCCAACACAATATACATCTGCAATTAAACTTCTGAGAAGTTATGCCTCTGATCAACATCCTGTACTCAGTAGTGAGTAGTTTCCTTTTGGCTTTTTACCAAAAAAAATAACCAATCTACAAACTGAATGAAAGCCAGTCCAAGTCAACTGCACCAAACTGAAAATGGTTATTAATCTCATTTCTCACACGGATTTCAGGAACTTCGCATCCCCTCTTTGAACTCTCAGAAAGGCAGAAGCATTTTCCAGTAAATATTTCCCATAATTGTTCAGAAAATGGTACATTGAAATTCCAGACACCTTTACTCATTGAAGCCAACAATGTTTCATTTGTGTTGCAAGTCTCACTGGAAATTAAAGAGAAAGATCCTGGTTACTATGCTCAGAGGTTACCAGAGTGAGATGTTATATGTGATTCATGATACACACTCTCCAGTGTCATGAGTCTGGTTTATAGAAGATGAGATGTAGCATCATTGTAGAAGTGGCACTAATTTTCAAGATACAAGAGCAAAGAACCACTTTATCTTCTATGAGTCCCTTTTCCCCCTTTTGTCAAGGAAACTCATTTTGAGTTTTGCAAAAGCAATTGAGTTGCGGTCCATTTCTTGACATCTAGACTAAGAAAATTCACTTCTGCTGTATATACTGAGAACACTTTGAATTAGGTGATTCTAAATTTTCACTGAATACAAAGATCCAAAGCATCCAAGCTGATGTTATATCAGATGGCCTTTGATCACTTCCAAAGATGGTTCAAAAGGCATAAGACCCACAGCAACCACCAGATTCCTCAATAGACAGCAGGCCATATATACATATCAAGAAGCACACTCCTTCTATAATTTAGAGCATAACTTTGCTGACTAGAAATGAAAACTTTATCTTACTGGTTAGTGTGCAGCCTGGGCCAGTCTCAAAGCCCAGTTTTCATATAGGGAGACAAGTCTAGGCAATGTCTATCAATGGAGAAACAGAGGCTCCACTAAAATTAAATCCAGGGTTCTTATTTGTCCTTCTTTTCCTCCCTCTTTTACCAACAAGTGTATTATCAGTCTCTGGCATGATCAAGGTATTGACACAGAGAAGCAATACCTCCTGCTCTGCCTGAGCATCACCTTATGTTTGGCTGATCAGGGCAAGGCAGAGTAATGTCCATGAACCAGCCAGTTTCCATTCTGCAGCTATTTCAGTTCTACAAACACATTTCCTTACCAATTATTTTTCTGTTTAAGCCAATAGGAAATTGTGATAGCTATTTGAAGCTGAGGATCTGAGCTACTATCTTAGGTATGAACTTACTATCCAAGAGTCTTCCAACTTCTGACCCCAGAGCCTTTCTTTCCTATCTGCAACTGTCACAATTTATGGCCCTAATAAGGGCTGTACAAAATCCATCCAACAGCTATCCTTAAGGTATCCATGTTTGTCATTGCAGTCTTGCCTAGTAGAGAATTTATTATTTACAGAAACATAAATATTTGAAAACAATGTTAAAGTGACATAGCTGGGGATTTGTTTATAAGTTTTTCCTGTAAACCAGTTTCCTCTCACCATTTGCCATATTTCATTGTGGTCTTCAGCACAGATTTTCCCACATTTAAAACAGCAAAACATGCATTTCTAGTTGATATCAGATTTCAATCTCTTGGGATTATGTTGTCAGGAGACAACAGATTAACTGTCCAATTTTCTTACTGCTCATGGACAAAGTATCACAGACGCCTGAAGGGACCTTTACTTTGAGATGACTAAATTAATGTCATTCATTTATAGACTGGACCTAACTTATGAGAATCTAGAATAAGTCTGAGCTAACATTTTGGGGAGGACATGAAAATGGCTTAAATACATTTAAATAAATAGGAAGCTTCCTATTTAGTTTCCTAAATATATTTAAATAAATAGGAAGCTTTCTGCAAATAAATAACATTGACTCCGATTTCTGTATGTTTCATTGTAAAGGATAAAAAATATTATTCCAATAAGTTCTACGTCAGGATTTCAGCCTTGTCAAAACTGAAAAATGAACAGACTTCTGACAAACAGAAATTTTTGGTAGAAAATGTATTCTGTAAACCATGCAAACAATTGTACATGTAATCTAGTAAAATGCTTCTTAAGCCCCAGTCCTGTCCCATATCAGGCAGTATTTTTTATCATCATGGCAGAGCTGGTAGAGTTGCACTTCTTGCACAAAGTAAAAAGTATTTTGAAAACTGACTAAAGTGCATGAACCCTACTTTTCTGATCTTGAGATGAAAGGCAGCCCCTCATTTCTTAGGTAGTGTTATTTCTATTGCTGGCATTCCATCAACCACTGGAATGTGTGGCACACAAAGCAAATAAGTTACAAGCATATCTAAACACCACCTTCTGCCTCCCCTCATTGTTATGAGAATGGATTGTATTATACTCTGCTGCCCTTTGATGAGACAGATTTTGCTCTTCATGCCAAAAAACTTGTTTTGAACAGAAAAATAGAAATAAAAGCACTTTTTTAATAAAAGCAAGATTCTGCATGTTGGTGTTGGAAGTTACGGCAAAACAGAAAGCCCTTGTATAACAAGTTAGTACTAGATCCATAGAGGTGGAGAAGAGAGTATGAACTGCAGGGAGTTGGGGCTTGACCTATCCTGTGAAGCCGTACCAAGAGCACAAGGATGAACTTCTGCTGGGACAACACAGGCCTGATTCTTCATCTTCCATCAAACTGTCAGCCACTCTAACAAAGATGTTATTTGGGGACACTCTGCCTTAAGACATAACTTGCATTCTGGTCTCCTTTAGAACAAGTGTATAAGGGAAATGATAGAGGTAAATTCATATCTGTGTGCAGATTACTCCATATCCAACCAGATGATGTGTTTAACTTGCAGCTTCCCTCTGGCTTGTATTACACAATCTCCATTTGAGTCAACTTGAACATTTGGCTTAAGACAAGCACCCCGCATAGAAATATTGCTTTCTTACACTCCTACTGGGCAGAAAGAGAAATGGAAATATGACCAGACCCTTTTGAATATTTACTTTAAAGGGAGGAATGAAAAACCTCAATCATCCAAGCACTGTGTGCACTTTAGGCAATAACATCCTCTTTCCAGGAATGCTTGGTACATTATGAAGAATTTTCCTTTCAATCTCACTGAGAGATACTTTATTTAGCAGATGTTATCTGGTGGCTGAGAAGGTTAGCAAAAGAATAGATATGAAGATGAAAATGGTTTGCAAGACTTGAACACATGAGCAAAGCAGTGTTAGCTAATGTAACTTTCATAAGTTATGCAATGTTAAAAGGTGTAATGGTATAAAGAAAATAAAACACTGTCTCTAGATCCAGCTTTGCTGTGCATAGGGCTTACTACTCTATTGAGAGATAAAATACAGGAATATCATATTTTCTGAACAATACTTCAGCTAAAATAAAGATTAGTTTTGTCCTGATTTTCACCCACTGAGACTCTGGCCTGCTGGGAGCTCATACACACACGTGAAAGACAAATCAACCTGACAGTAGCACAAAAGCATCTTGTAGTAAATATCTGTTGAGCTTTCCTTAGCAGTCAGGTACTAATGTAAAGATTGTTGAGACGCATGGTGACAACAGAACAGAATGTTCCATGTGACAAAAAGTCTTCCTCTCTTGTGGTCAGTAAACCCAAAGAGAAACAAAGAAGGTGAATCTGTGTTTCAACAGCTGAAGTTCACAGTAGTAATTAATTGTATCACAAGTTCTTCCTCATTGAAGTTCTGAAGGACCAAATATATTTGGAACTCTCCAAAAATAATACTTCTCTAATAAAATATTTATCTGCTCTATTGCATTGGATGATACTGTTATTTAACTCTGTGCCATTAATATGAGACTTTTCTGCCTCTTGCCAGGAAGGTTAAAGAGAGTGGAAGAGGTAAAAATGTAAGGAAGAAGGTAATACCTCTTCTGTTCAATCAGAAATGAAGAACTATTTTGGGAGTTACCATCTTACAGCTTCATTTCCAGTTCCAGTTGTTTGGGGAGTGGTATGTACTACCAAATTAACTTCTGCACTGAGCATACGCCTAAATATAACAAAATACTTTCAACAACTGAGTTCATGTCCTTCTGGGAGAAGATAAGACATTTCACTAGCCCACCCTCCCCAACATATGCTACTAATGACAAAAAAAGAACTCCCTGTCAGCTCTAAAACTTGGTTTAAATGATGTCCCTATCATGGTCCTCATACTTGGTCCTGCACCATTGAAAAAAGGGAAAATTTCTCTTTGGCACAGAAGGCTATCTTCAGGCTGGAAGAATGTCTTGGATTCAAGGAAAGCCAAAAAAATGTTTTGTCCAGCCAATTATGTTTGCCTTTAAGGTCAAAAATTCTGATGGTTATCAGGTTATGAAAGTTACTATTATTAAATGGGTTAATGGCTTATTTTTTACTGCTTGTCCAAGCAGACAAAAGAAGTGACTCCATACAGAGGAGTCCAAACTTGTGGCATTGCCACCTTCATCTCACAGACTTGGTTATTTCAAGTGAATTTTCAGAAACTCTTGTGAAACTTTTCTCCACCTTCTGATATGTTTCTTAAAAGTAGGTTTAAGAATAGATTTTCATTGTAGAGCACATTGAAACTTTGAGTGTACGTTTGTTATTATGTTAACAGATGCCTGATTTCTTAAGCATCTGGCAAATGCCAAGGTACTTCTTTACAGAACTTTTTTTTTTTTTGCACCTGCTCTTAATTGACTCATTTACTCATGGAATTCAGTTTTTTGAATGTACAGACCAAACCATGGGTTTCAACGGACTTGAACAAAGAGGTAATTTTACTTGCTTCATGAAAATTGGCAAGAGTTAAGAAAATTTTCACATTCTCTCTCAGGACAAACACAAAATTTAATGTCTGTCTGATTTCTCCCAATCACTCATTACTGGAGGGAATGAAAGAATGCTATAAGCAAGTCAGAGTTGCTCGATCAACCATTCACTATCCAGTAGATATTTATTTAGCTAAAGTGCAAAAGCCACAGCAGCAGGTGCTAAGGATGTGAAAGACCCTGTTCCAGTTTGAAAAGCAGAACAGCCACAGCAGGGGAGTAATGAGAGATCCCACTCCTCACAGTCACCCGGTAACATTCAATATGTGTATGGCTGAGTCAAACCACCACTCCAAATCCACCACAACAAAAACTTTGACTGCTGTTTACTGTATCTTAGCAAACATGTCAACTGCAATCTTCTCTGCTTTATATTCTGCAGAAAATACATCTTGACAAAATATTTTGCCAAAAAAAATCTCGCTATCTCCAGTTCAATTGACAAAAGTCCAGCTATTTATCATAAGTTCTTTTCAGTCCCATTTTCCTGAACTTTAACAATTCCTCTCTGACTGCTGGGTCCTCCATTTCACTGTCTCTGTTATTACCTAATTCTGCAGGCTTCATTTTCATTATCCTCTCTTTTACTGTATAAGCAAGAGAGGACAATAGTTACTTCATAATTAACTGATTTTTTTCCCCTCAGGATATTTCTAATGCTGTTTTTTCTAAAACAAAGCAGCTAAATAAAAACCAAAATGTAACATTTAAATGCCCACTCTTTCTTTCAGAGGTCTTGGCTAATTAATTATTTGCAGATTCCAAGTGTAACAGGATTCTTAGTCTCTTGTACATAAACTTTCTCTAAAAGTTCAAACTCTCCTAATGATACCGACCAGTTTCTAGGAACTCATTAAAGGATTTTAAACAGATTTGAGATTTTCTCTGTGCTAAATCCTATCATGTGGGCCTGAGAGTGTTTTTACTACCAGATTATGGCATGAGAGGGATCATATGACTTAGAGCCCACATTCTCAACACTGTCCTAATTCTTCAAAGAAGACCTCCAAGAAAAATCTCCTGTCTCCTTGACTATAGATTTTACTTTGCAGAGTATTGTAGTTTCCATGGGATATTTCTGAAAACTGTTGATTTTAGTTTAGCTAAAAGCTGTATTTGTTTAAGGTTCAGTTCTTCATGATATATGCATACCTTTAATGAAAATATAATTCAAGCATTTAATAACATGAGAGCAAGGAATGAAAGACAGCAGAGTTCACATTACTGCTTTTGCACATTTAGTAGATGTGCCAGTCCTCTGATTCCTCAGAAAGCCCTGTATATATCTTCCAGCTCTTTAGACTTTTTTCCCTTAGACAATTGTCCAAACTCAATAGTACAAAAATTGGTTTAAAAAAGCACACTGTGTTCTGTCTACTTCACTTTATCCCCTGCATGTTCTTAAACTCCTCCCGTAAATGTCCAAGCGCACAACTCACAAGAGCCATGTTTCTGCACTAGGTAGGGCAGAAAGCTAACAGAAATTCCTTTCAGTGAAACAATATCCTCTTAAACCACCCCAAAAATAAACTGTGACCACTAGGCAACTTTTCCTGATAAGTTGAATCAAAACTCTTTGCCTAAAATAACAATTTTTCACATCTCCCAAAATCTTATGGTGAGAAACCATTTATGAAGCAATACCTCTGAGAAGTTAAAAACCAATTTTTCATGTAGCCAGCAGGATAAATTCCAATCCCATACACACACACACACACATATACAAACTTACATAACAGATAAAGGTAAATTCCCAAAAATCTGTGGACACTGGAAGATTTACCAGGCTCCAGAAGTTCATCTGGCCTGCCATTTGAAAACTGAGTCTCTAAAATAAGTAGATAATTTCAGTATGTCAGTTATGGATCAAAAATATCTATTATGTCTATCTTAGGCCAAATTTATATTTTTCCAGATCATCTTTGCTTGTTTTCTATGTTGAAACAGCAATACAGCTTCTGCCCTTGCAGATACACATGCAGTTTCAGGAAAAGCCAATACAAATTGTGGTTAGTGAATTTCAGAACAGTTTCTAAGCCTTAAATTGGGCTTTGAGGGGGTTTGGGTTTTATCACATTTCTATGGGGATACGGTTATTTGTGATTTTGTTTGTCTGTTCTTGCTATGAAAACTTAATGGGTGCTAAATTTTAAACTCCTGAAAACAATAACAAAAAAAAAAAATTTAAAATGCTATCTTTATTTAAGTGTACAGGAAATATGAAGCATAAGAAACACATACAATAATTCAAATTCCTTTTAGATTTTTGCAATGGTAAGGGGGAACAATCCATTCCAGATATCTGATAGCTTATCCTAATTATTTGGACACATAGTTCAGAACTAGTGCCTGGAAAATTATACAAGGTCTATAGAGTTTGGACTTAGGCATGTGATCTACTCACTGTTCATGTCACAGAAAAAAGTCCTTCAGGATTTAGCAGCATTTAGGTCATGTCCCTGCTCACTCTAAGAATACATGGAAATTTTAATTAGTCCTTTGGAGGCTCTTATGTTGGATTCTCTTTCTCAGTTAGATTTGTAACTTTGATCTGATCACTTTTGAGCTCCCCAGTGAGAAAATCTCAGCCAACATTTTTTAAACAGAATGCAGGTAAAGTTTTTACCAGCAAAAGATGCCATATAATTCTATGTAATTTTTCTTTTGCTTTGGTTAAAAGTGTTACTGAGTGTAATCTCATTTCAATAAACATTAATTTATGGGGCAGATATATTCCACAGTGCCAGTTAGCTGGGGTTAAACAAGGTAGAAAGAAAAGAATTTGCCAGCTGTGTTTAAGGTAAACATAATGCTTCAATGTGTTACTTTAAAAAAACAACATACCCTTCAAAGTGTAACTTAGAGTAATTTAACTGGAAAGTAAGAGTTTAAAAAGTCCTAAAAGGTCTGGGAGTTTGGGAGTGTTTTTCTTGCCACGAATGTAACAAATAGGGAGGAGCAACCTCTAAGCATTCAAAGACAAGAATAGATAATAATATTTTTATATGTACAAAATAATAAATAGAATTACCAGCTTGCCATAGGCAAAGTTAAATTTTTAGAGGCAGAAATAATATTCATTACTTCATCAGACTGTAAATAAAATCCAGAAGTGCTTCCTTTAAGTTTTTCAGAGGCAATGAAGAATAATTAGAGAAAACAATTACTACTAACAAACACAAACTGTGCTAATGACCTTGAACACATCTCAAAGTCACTGTGACATCTTAATGTCAAGAAGTAAGAACTCAGGCTCTCATCCTACAGTTCTGTGCTCATGCAAAATCATCATGCTAAAATATTTGATAAATTCAAATTATATTCCTTTGTAGAGAGGAAGGCAGTATTTTTCTTCCAGGAGCAGCACATTTCCTGCTACCTACTGTATTGAGGGTAACATCTAGTCCTACCATGATATCAGGTCAGAGACATGTGAAAAATTTTTTAAAAGGATGAGACTTGGAACCTAAGATGAAATTTTATAAGAGTATCATAAATTTTGTAAAGGAACCTAATACACAGGAAATAATTTCTTCTTCAAAATATTTGGAATAATTGATAAATATATATCCCTTGTATTTCATACTACATCCATGATCCTCATATTCAGTCAACTGCATATTTTGTCTGCTTGTTTCAATATAAAACTGGGACTGTGGTTTGACCCTCTAATTCTTGTTGCACTTGAGCTATATCTGCCCACAAATATTATGCCTGAGACTGATATTTGACATAATTCTGTATAAGTAGAGAGACACATTTTTGCTGCATAAATTTGGTAAATGCCAATTTCAGTGCTCTCATTCCAGAGAATGTATGGTGCCAATACACATTTTAAATGTCTTGTGAGATACTCAAATTACTTAGCAATTGACTGATTTTTGAAATTGTAGGGATTTAACTCTCAGTAAGAATAAATGCTTTTCCAGTCACCGAAGATATTTATATTTTAAGTAATGAAGTGTTTGGATATCTTATGACATACAGAATGATTATTGATACATGAAATTAAACACCATAGTTTCTCTTGTTCTCTATTTTGGAATTTGGTAAATGGAAAATTTACATGCAATCCTGTGACTGTATGTTTAAATACATAAAAATAAAACCATTGGTTGTGTATCTACATGTGTTGTAGATCTTTCTCCTTTGCACAGATGTGAATACAATTATGTAGTATAAATTGCTACATATCTAAGTTAGCTCTTTGGCTTTAAAATTCACATTTTGCACTTACATTGTCAGCTGCATTCAAAGTGTTTTAGAGGAACTCTTAATTTAGTTTTTTTTTAACTGCTAAACATTCCTAAATAGGTTATTTGATATCAATGTTTTCCTGACAAGGTTATTTAAATAAAGGTGGAAAAAAGAACATCGCTTTGTTTTATTATATACCTGCTGAAAGCAGCCTCATTCTCAAGATGGTAAGGTCAGAACACGTTAATTTCCTTGAATTCAAATGCACACAGCCATTATTCTGAAATATAAATACGATGGAGTAACATGAACTTAATAGCAAAAACACTTCCTGGGGTATCTGTTTAATCCACAGCCAAATGATAAACAGCCCTCTCAGAACGATCTGTCTCTTTGCCCAGTGGAGTCCATTACCCACTCAGTTTTCACACCTTCCAAAACTCCTCCTTGTTTGTTCTTTAGTGGGGACTCAAGTATATGTTCGTTTGATCTTTACAATGAGAAAACAGCAAGATGCTTAGTACTCTCAAAGATAAATTCAATTAGAGCAATCAAAGTGTTTGCTTGAGTTCAAAATTATTAATTTAGCCCACTTTCAAACAAAAGAGCTCAAAATTTTAAAAGCATGTCAGTCTACAACTCTATACAATAAGCATATGAAAATCAATGCCTTAGTGTTAAAAGCCATTTATTTTTCTGACGACTTGCTGTGAAGATAGCAGAACATGCAGAACTGTTCCCAGCGCTGGGCAGTTTCACTCCTGCAAAGGTTATTGCAAACATTTTCCTTGGTTTCGTTCTTTGTGGATTTACACCCTTCCCTCTAAAACTTTTGTTTTGGTGATGTTCAGCTGGACAGGAATGTTAAGCTGACCTTGATTTGATCTGAGGACCACTAAAAGATTATTCATGACCAGGGTTGACCTCAAAACTCAAGATCAAGGCATAACTGCTGAGTCTCAATGTTTTGCCATTGAAAACACAAATGTTTAATGCTCTCAGCATTAGAATTTCCATTGGCTATAGTCTTGTCTTAGAATGTTTTCTCATAACTAACCTCTAATTTATGAAGGCTCATGTAGAAAATTGAAAAGTAAGATGGATATGTCTTTTATCACTCTAAAAATATTGATTTTATGAAGATAGATAGGTGAACATGGGAAATAAAGGACATTGATAATAATTCAGAGCATTCAATCAGATGTTTAAAGTCAGCCTTAATTATCAGTCTGTAAGCCTGAGACCTAAAGGTCTGTGACTTTCTGTATTTATGACAAAGCAAGTACTTAGGTGCTCTGCCAGAGGCAGTACTGAATGCCCATGCAGTGCCAAACATATGCTTAGTTTACAACAGGAGCTGATTTACACTGAAATGAGGTCTGGTATCATTGCTGCCTGCCCCAGATCAAATTTAGTATAATAATAGAGATAATAATTCATCAAGCTGAAAATGTGCCTCTGACAGGAAAAGAGATGTACAGCTACCTAAATATAGGTGACAAGTGACCTTCTAGTGACCTTCAAGTAAGTCCTGCCAAAACTCCAGAACCTGTTCCAAAAATATAGAGGTCTCCCTTCCATAAGATCATGTGCTTGACCTGTGTTAAATAACATAAGGCCTCAAAAAAAGATGCATGTGTTCAGGCACCTGAATTTCTCCATCTAACAGAGTGCTGTGGCTTTTGATGAACTGCTAGAGATATTTTCCTACATGCCCTTTGGACACTGGTATCTAATCAGTACCATTCAGAAGAGCAGCATGGAGTTTTTTGGGACGTGGTTTGTTTTAAATTATTATGCTAAATCATTTCTGGAAGAGGCAGGTCAAGTGGGCAACCCTGTCAGTCAATATGGAAAACAAGATTTCTACTTGTACTCCTTTGCTATAAAGATATCTCTCTATATCTAGATATATCTGTCTGTATATATCAATCTTTACTACATAGTGGATTTCTAAAGCAGCTGTTGTCAACTGAAGAGTCAGATGGAAGAATCACCAACCTCATCTGCTCCATCAGTTCCTGTGTTTTTATGTCACATCGTTGAAGAGATGCAATGTAGATTTAAATTGTAAGAATAAGATTACCCACAAATAACAAACTTCTCTTGTATGGTTCCTTAATAAAGTTTTTTTTATGCAAAAAGAGAGTGAGATTTGTATTGCCGAAAGTAATATAAAATTAATCTATCCTAGGATGCATAACTTTGCCCTTGGGTTGAATGGTCTCCTTTATTCAATGGATATTCTTCTATCCTTCAAACAGTTTATTGCTGTTATGGGAACAAGGCTGGACAACATAATTATGAAAACTCAGGGGTGGGGAAAAATCAAAAAGCCTATCAAGAACAACTCTGGAATCATCCTGAAGGACAGTAAGCAGAAGTTATTTGTTGTTATTATTATCTGGCAAAAGCTGCTATTAGAAAAAAAAAAAAAAAAAAAAAAAAAGGTATGCCATTTTTTTCTCTCAGAAAACAAAACCTTAATGAAGAATGTCCTGTCTGTATCATCTCTATAAAACATCATCTTATCTCAGACCAAAATCTGTGTGTGAGATGACACTACTAGTCAAGAAAAACAGGCTCAGACTTAAGCAAACATTCAGAAGAGCTGGAGGCTCATGGCACCAACCTCATATGTGGATGTGAAAGGAGCTGTGGTCATTTAGTGGAGAATGTAGGTCAATGTCCACTGCCTTCAAACTCACAGTCTACATGAAGCTGCAAAGAAATTAACTTGTTTGCTTTTCATAACTCATGCTTTCTTTAGCCTTTTCTGTCTGTTATAGCCAAAGGCTTAATTCACCAAGAATGTGCTGATAGGCCAGACCAAGTAAGAAAGAACACAAGCATGCAGATTCTTCCCATCCAATGATCAAGAGGAAATGTAATTAACAAATGCCTTAGAGAGGCCAAAGTTGCTGTCATGAGGATGGTGCTTACTTCCATTGTGAACAAGGCAAATCCCACAGACAGTATGATCTCAGGTCTGTGGCTCCACAAAGCCTCATGGAGGGTGCTAGATGGAGTGTTAAATAACAAACTTATCCACAGGGACCTGATGATGAACTTACCCCACAGGGAATTAAAAGTGATGAATTAAAGCATGGATCACTTGCTCACAACTTTAATCCTCAATTTACAAGACCACATTTTAGAAATTATAAAATAAAGAAATGTCATCATGCCAGGTGAAATTATTTTCTGTGTAACTCCTTGCAGTCATGAAATGCAAAAAAATACAGATCACATTTTGTAATCCTGCCATTCAAGTGCCTTTCACTTCCAGAGAAATATTGCCTTAAAATGTACATCTTGAATTATCTTATATGTGCACAGCTCTGTACAAATGACAGTATTTCACAGCTGACATTTGAAGAAATCCTAATGCTTGTTCTCACAATTCCCTGAGTATCTGTATTTCACAAATTTTTTAAATTTTTTTTTCACATTTTAAGTTTGGGGTTTTTTTTGGTTTTTTTTGGTTTTTTTTTTTTTGTCCTGGGCCAACTTTCTCACCAGACCTTCCTGACATTTTAGTCTGCAGTTGTACTGAGAATAGACTTGATAAGTTAAGTACTTGCAATTTCAGATGAGGGAGGTGCTGTCCTGGACCACATTCTAGCTGCTCCATTTTAGATCAGACTGCTTTTTTTTACTGTAATACCTTAGGATTAGAAGGTACAAATTAGAAGGTACAAAGACCATTAGTGCCATTCTTATAGACATTTCCAGCAGGCTTTGCTTCTGAGTGTGCATTACAAAAAGTCAGACTACGGAGTGACAGCTGTCATTTTAACTGAGCCATCACTATTTTCTTACACTCAACAACAGCAGATTGAGTTCAGGAACAGAGTTCTTAACTCTACTTGCTTTCATTTTACTTACATTTACCTCCAAAAGAAAAAAGCCGTGGCCATAAAATATGATATTGTGTGAGATCCTCTCATTGAGCCCACTTCATATTTGCTAACTCATTAAATTTACACCTTCTGCTAACATCTTAAATCCCTCCTGTCAATTCTGTGACTTTTATATAGTTCTGACTGTTGCTGTAGAAATGTCAAAAAACCCTCCCAACCATCTTAGCTGAAAAAAAACATAGGCTTAGAGAATTTTAAAATTATTTTTGTTTTTAAAGAAGATGTGAGGAAACTATAAAGAAATGGAAACAAATATTTGAACATGATTTACTGTATAAAGCTTAATAAAGACCAAAAGATAATGTTTATTTTTTTAAATGAATGTTTCTGAAATTGGAAACAAGCCTTCTGTCAACAGGGTGGAAATTATAGTCCATGTAAAGGAACGAAAAACCAATCAAGAGAACACTATTCCCTTAGGGTGCATAAACCCATATTTTATTTGAGGTTGGGTGTTAGAGACAGTCCATTACTGTCTCTAACAAAGATCAGCTAAATGCTGGCAAAAGTGTGTGAGAGGCAGAAGAAACGTTGCATAGTACTTCTCCCACTGTGTCCTCCCAGCTTCTAGAAATCTGTGGTGATGAGTTCATAACAGCATTTCTTCTGTAAACTAAGCCTTGATGGGCAAAAAGTAACTATATCATTTTCAGTAATATTTGAACTTCAATTATTACATCCTCATCTTCTCTAAGCAACTCATAATTCAAAGATTGTCATCAAATCCCTCCCTTTACATTGCTTACATTTATTGGATTTTATCTGCCTTTTTAGCTGCCAGTTTAACCTCTCTCAGTTAGGAAAATATCTGTTCATTCCCTGTTCTTTTCTTTCCATCTTTTAAGTAGCATTCTGTCTCTGCTTGTCTTTTAAATTCCTAAGAGGGCTTACTCTTTTTTCAACCTGTGATAGCCTAATTTGTCTAAGGGTTTGCGGTGAGCAACCACCTGAGAACCTTCTGGAAACCTATGTCAGCTGTATTAACATGATGTAATGACCACAAGCAGCTTTTGAAGCAAAAAATTGCAAGTAATATGTTGGCTCTTTTATGGTGAGTTAATTTAGCTACATCCATACTATGTTTACCTTGATGACAGACTTTTTCCAGTTTTATGAGTACAGAAATAAGGGTTAATGGGCTATGATCTGTATGAGACCCTGTTTAAGAAACAATTTTCTGTTTTGTACAGGTGGTGATTGAATTGATAGAATGTATACTTTTAATAGCTTGAGAATGTGATATTTCAGCCCTTTCAAAGATCTTGGATTGCTGTTATCTTGGCCTTGAGGCTCATCACTTTTCATTTAACAAACGTTTTTCTGAGCTTCTGCTGCTGCTGCTGCTCAAGATGACTCCTCTGACTCATCCTGAAAAAGTAACAGCTCCAGAATGAAATTTCCTCAGGTTCTTATAATCAGCAAGAATGCAAGGAATCAATATAGCTTTTCTCTTATGGTCTTTTCTGAGTGGACCTTTCATATCTTGACTCCTTGTAAATCCTTGAGTACTTTAATACTTGTAAAAATTTTATGCCTACAATATGTTGATTCTAGAAATCTGGTTAATCTCTACTATATTGTTTGCATTTAATTCTTTAGAATTTATATTTTCTGTTTTCCTTTTCATTTTAATAATTTGGATTTTTGAAGAATAATTTTTTCTGTTGCCACTCCATCTCTGCTGTTTACTAATGTTTTTTTTGCTGTTCTTTTAAAGTTCTTTCTGATATGCATTACACACTCAATTTGAACTCCTGATAAAATGTCTTTAAAAGGTTTTTGCTTCTATCTGTAAACATTTGGCTGCCTTCCCTGTTTGCTTACACTAAAAAAAAATTGTGGTTCCTAATTTCAATTTTTAATTTTTTTTTAATTAAAACCCATTGGATTTCTGTGTGTTATAAAGTTGAAGGAAATTTGCTGCCACAGAGAAGCTACCATAAAAATGTAGTTTCAATTGTATTTGTGTATCTTTATTAGTAATTACTATCACAAAAATTACTTGTCACAATGGTATCTGTCTAAAGTATCTAGCAAAACACACATAATTTGGCTGGAAAAATCTGACTAGATGTCATTAGCAAAACATCTGCTAGCAAGTCACTATCCCTACGAGTAGGTTATTCCTTTCCATGTAAATACCCAAAGAGTTTCACAGGGTAGCCTCATAACAAATATACTGCAGTGTATAATCTAACTTCAGTGACAAGGTTTCAAAGATGGGTGACAATCTCTGTACCTAAGAAGAAAAGTCATCTTGCCAGGCAGCAACATTGGTAAATCCTGGCTGAGCTCTGAGCATGAATTGTTATCAGGAACAAACTGGGTATTACACCAAGTTGTGAACAATCTTAGCTATGGAAGGCTTAGCTCTCTCACTAGAGAGGCTGAAGCTACTTTTGCCATCTCTGCCATCAATTTCTCTCAAATTTTCTTCCTCCTCTCATTATATCTGAGCTGAATTGCCGTTATGTTCACATGCACCTTGTGTCCCTAAGTCAGATATTTGTATGGTGAAATTTTGGGTTGAATATCTTATCAGCATATCACTGTAGGAAACCTTTGAGTACACAGCTTGCACATCTGGCTAAATTGCTTTTAGGATGAAACTGGGTAAGAAATTCAATAAAAGAAAGGGACAAACTTGCTCAGGTTCATTGCCTGTAAGTTTCTGTGCCTGTTGCTTTTTGCCTGCTACCTGCAGAGAGATCAGTTTTATGAGAACTTCAGGGTCTATCACCGTGTCAAAGTCAATAAATCAAATTCAAAAATAGGAAGACTGCTTGAGGGGCACAGTGAATTAGTTCATTCTGGTGACTTTTTTGTTTTGGAAGTAAGATGCAAGAAGGAGTAGAAATTGTGGAGTAGAAATTTTAACAGGTAATAATGAACTCAGCCATAGGACACAATAGAAATTAGATAGTGAAAACTTTGCCCATATAAATTCCTACATGATTTCTTATTAAATATTTGCATAACTTTCTTTTCCACTTACACAACTCCTCCAGGAAGCTGTCAACCCAAGACATATAGGCCTTTTCACCTTCTTTCTGCTATCATCAAATACTTTCTCTCTATCCTGCATATAAGTGTACTTCTCTCTGTTTTTATTTGGACTTGACCAACCTGTTTCTCATTTAGGACTCACTTCCAACACGTTTCTTGAAGTGTCCTTCTAGTGATCTCTATCCACAGCAGTTTTTGGGACCAGTTCCTATTCACAGTCTCTTTGGTCTTTATTTTGTCTGTCCTGCCATCCATTGACTTAGGGATTTCCATTCTTCCCTAGTTTTCACTCTAAACATTTTATTAACTTTTTGTCTGTGTCTCATTCACATGCATCTTACTTTTCCTGCTACTCCTCCTCATGGTGGTCATTAATCTTGAATCCTTGCTCCCCATTCTGTAGATTTTCTCTAAATTACCAGCCAGTGAAATAGGTCTGAATTGTGAAGGTTCATTGCAGAGGTCTACAGACTCACAGAGAGTGAGAAAGTCTGTGAAGATGAAATGTCAGGAATCCATTTTAAAATGAATCCGGTCCAACCCTGTACAGCACCATAACCCAATGGCAAGTTTCTGAGCTTCTGCACTGTTGATGGATAAATACTGAAAATATGTAGCTCTCTATGTCCTTTCTTTTTGCCTACAGGTTTCCTTCTTTTTTGTATATACAAAGTATTCTGGGTAGTGAAAAGTATTTCTGGTTCAGTTTCTCCACTGAAGACCCCCTTCATGTGTTTTCAATATAAAACATAGCAGATTACACTGCTCCCAAAAAGGATAAAAGGTTTTATAAGGTACAACATATTTATAGAAAGAACTAAAATCACTTGCATTATACATTTTTTTGAGCTAAAATGAGATAAAATATTGTAGAAAAAGATCTATATTTCCTCTGAATCCTTCATAATCCCTGTGGGACACTCGCAAATTTATTTGCAAATAGAAAACACATGCATTGTCAAGTAGTGCCAGATAAGTTTGCTTACGAAGACGTTGGAGCATTTCAAATGTTCATGTTTATAGCAAACATAATGCTCTTCCAATAGTGAATCTATCCAGGCATGCAACTGTCATACACTTTTCAATCCCACAGGATCTGAAATATTACAGCTCTAAATCGTCAGGCTTTTATAAAAGCAGGCCCTGTCTTTGGCTCTGCAGATCCAGGGAGAGCTGGAAGGCCATGGCTAACTCTACCAGAGGAGGTCTGGAAGGCAGAGAGGGCCAGGCACCACTTCCCAAGGGACTCTTTATACGTGCCCATCCTGCTTCTGAGGTCTGGGACAGTCTAGAAGCATGGAAGCAGTCAGACTGCTTGGTGCTCCCCAGTCACTTGGTGTACTTCCAGAGGCAGCATCAGTAGTCCTGCACTGATGGTCACTGTGCTGCCCATGCCAGCAGCTCCCTCAGAGCCGTGAGGAGGGACCAGGGGATTCCAGAACTGGCAGGACAGAACCTGGCTACCAGGGTCGACTCCTACCCAGCCAGCCAGGAGCAGAACAGCTGGGGGGATGAGGGCAGGCCAGGATTCAACATGACAGGGTCCATGGCAGGTCAGGGCAGGGCTGTGGGAAGCTGGAGACTGACCCGGCTGCAGCATCACTGAGGCAGAGGCTGATGGCTCTGGGGGACTGAAATGGAGTCCAGGGCCGTGGCTAGGGTTGGGGAGACTCCAAAGGATAGAGCTGGAACAATCAGGCGATGAGTGTTCTCATGACCATAATACTAAAATTTTGCTTACCTTATTTTATGATTTAGTTCTCTTCTACACTCCACTGTAAAATAGTCAGGTTTTTTTAGGACAGATGAGTGGTTGCTTAAAAAAAAATGGTACACAACCTTAAACACCTACAAATACAGCTACAGCTTAAACACCTACAAATACAGCTACAACAAATAACGTCAGGTTACAGCAGCTATCTCTTGTCCTGATCCAGCCCCACAGCAGGTGTCTGTCACCCTGCCTATCTCACTACCCCATGTGGACACCGTGGAACTCTGAGGAAAATGGGTACAGTATTAATTCAGAGCAGACTTCTGCTGTTTTCTGAACAACTACTGAGCAGTGGGACAATTACACCATACTGTACGGACACCCTTAAAACCCCAGAAAACTGCTTCTGTCTATATGGAAATATTGTATTAGGCAAAGGATCTAATTTTTCCCCCAGCTACCTAGAATATTTGAAATTTGAACCTGTACCTGTTTTCATAGCCCTGAGTGCCTCACAGGAAAATATTTCATAAGCAAGAGCTCAATTCTTTTTATCTACAAACATCTGCCTTAAACATCTGCTTTTAATCAAAGTGAAACCAATGCACTCCTTCAGTGGACAATGTGGTGCAGATAAAAAAGGCCGATGGTGTATTGACTGTAAAGCCCTCAGCTTTCTTATTCCCCACTTCAGATCCTTTGCCAAAGAACCTTTGGTGTCATTTCAGTTTTCCAGCAACAAACCAAATTTAATGGTCAAAATTTCAAGGAAAAACTATGCATAAATATAGTCTTTGAGATTAATTTTTATCTTATTCTTTTCCTACAAGCAATGCTTCTTTGAATGAAAAAAGTTAAATTTGTTCATTCAAGAATAAAATACATTTTATCATCTCTAAGGGAATTGTAGATGATTATTTAGTGTGGTATGTACTGGGGGGAGTTTACCACGTAATTCCTGTTAACGATGAAAAACGAGTAAGCAGTTCAAAGTATACCAATTTAAAAACTCTCTGAATGTCACAAATATACATGTGCATGGTGCTTCCAAAGGACATATTATTGGGGGATATAAATCATTTTGCACACATGTGACAGCTCGTAAAATCTTCATTTCTGTTTCAAGAAGCACTTTTTTCGGTAAACCTAGATTTTTTCAAACTCTATTTAACATAAATTGCATATGCTGTTTACATCATAGAATAAGCTATTTGAAAATATCAGATTTAAGCCAATGAAAATAAGAACATGGCCTGAACAACTAATTCTTTTGAAATTAGATGCTAAACTGGTGACTGAAAGTGGGTGAAATCAGTGGAAAAACCTCAAATTAACATTAATGAACTTTAGTCTACCAGGTCAAACACTGGCCTCACTGTGCCTGTTTACCATTGTTGCCAAGTGAACCGAGAGTTCACACTCAAGCACTGCTTGCTCCCATGGGATTACTGATGTCCTGCTAGCATGGATGGGAGCAGTTTTCTCTCAGCCAGCTCAGTTCAACCCTGGTTACACTGAGATGTATTGCTCACGTAACCACAGCATGTTTGTCAACTGAGCAGCCAGGGATGTTGTAGAAACTATCCTAGATCAACAAACTAGGTAGTTTTGGCAGTTTTATGCAAGCTGTGTGTTTGTCCCACTACTCCAGCACTATTTTTAGATTTTTGCCCTTCCCTTTTTAACATTAATCTTTAGTCTGGTTGGTTGACTGGTATGTTATTTTGACTGCTCTGCCCTCTCCACTGCTGTGTTGTGAAGGCCAGCTGGAGAGGCAGTGCAGGTCTGACTGCAGCTCAGGATGTGACCATCTATTACTCTCAAATGAGTCAGCAATTTTGGCTAGGGAGTCCTGGAAAACACGTTGTTTTCCTTTTTCACTTTTCCTTGTTTCTACACACAGAAAGAAAAAGGATAGCTGATTCTGTTGCTCTGGTTTGAAAATCTGACAATGACAGGAGAGAATGCAGATTTGCTTTTTATGTTGTACTCTGTCCTAGAGCACGATTGCCATTAGGAAAAAGTCCTATAAAAGTCTATAAAACTCAGTAGCTATAGATCACTATTTTAAATTCTGTCAGTTTCCAGAAAGACTCCTGCAGAAACCTGTTTCAATTCTGTAGATCTTTATGCCTTATCCTTTTGAAATTCTATCCCTATCATAATTCCATAATAAGGCTCTAATCTTTGAATATTGACTGAAATATTCTGCTGATTTTTCCTATATCTTTTGTACAGATCAGTTCAGTGCAAAGAAAACAGCCCAAAACATGCATTTTCAGGTGACAGTGAAAACTGACAGGTGAAGTATATTTTCCATTTGACTTTGCAAGTATTTGCTCTGAATATATATATATATATATATATACACATATATATATGTATGTATGTATGTGATTATGTATATGGTTAAACTCTGCTAAAATAGAAGAGAGCAATGGGTAAAAGGAAAATTAAGAAGAGTGTCCCAGAGGGAGTTCATGCTTGTTTTAGCTTCTCAAGTTCCTTTGTCATTTTTTCAGCTGCTAAGCAAAAATGCGAGAAGCACAGAGATATGAAATATCACCTTCCCCTTCTCATCCCCTACTCCTGTATTCTTGTTCAGAGTACAAGCTTAGGGGAAGCCTTACACAGAGATTATTTTTTGTCTTTGGTCAGTTCCCAAAGGTCGTATTATTTTGAAACAATAGCTCAACGGATAATTAGTGGCTGTAACTCTGATCTCACTTATTAACATGTACACCCAGAAAAATTCCCTAAATGTCTATGTAGTTGCAGTGATGAAAATTTGGTTTATGCTGAAGGAAGATTTCTAAAAACTTAAGGCAACTTATTTTTAGGAAAAGAAGAGAGACATTAGTTCTACTCACCTGAATTAGATTTTCTCATTTCTCCCTGTTGCACAATATCAAAATTTAGTTCTACAACTACAGCAAATTTTTAATCCAGAGACAGTATGTGATATTATTGTTTTAAGGAGAAGATAGGCCAGATAAAATTTGCCATTATAGGATTGCACATGGAGGCAGGTGCTCTTTTTTCCCAATTATAAATTTTATCAAGTTTTGAAGAAAATTCAAGTATTTATCAAGCTTTGAAGAAAATGCAAGTACAAATGCATTAAACGATAGTGACAATAGCACAGCAGGATTAATGCTTCCTTAACAACATTTCAACTACATGCTTGCTGTTTATATCTTCAGCATCTTGTGTTGCATCACATTGGCCTCCCATCACATTCAGCCAATTTCCAACAGGCTGCACTGCCACGTGTCCAACAGCAACAAACTGAATTGTGCAACACAACCATTGCCACGCACTGATGGCCTCTCCTTTTTCCATCACGGCATTTCTAATCCCACTTCAAAGGCCATAAAATGAGTAACCCAAGGAGGTATCCAATGTCTTAGCATCTTTCAAGCTGCTGTATAGTTTAACAGACTGTTAACCCCCAAGTAGCCTCTTGGTTGCTGACCCTGCTCAGAGGTTAGCAGTCTGGATTTTGGGGACTGGAAGCACTTCCCACTTTTGTAGAAACAATGTTGACTTTTGATATCCTTGTACTTTCTGTTATTCCCTGCTGTTTGTGCTGAACCCAGACAATTTTCTTTGTATTCTTTTAAAATTAGGAGTGGATCAAAACAACAGGAAAAGTAGCAAAAAACCAAGATAATGAAGGGTCTGTGTATTTAGATTAAAGATTTCACTTCATTTGGATAAAGGCTGTGAAATAGGCCTTTTTTTAGTGAGTGGTCAGTGATCAGACAAAATGAATGTACTCATGCTATTTTCTTACTTGAAAGAAAGAAAGCAGAGCCATTTCATTGTATTTATTCTGAGAAGTTAAATTTTGACAGAACTGCAAATGATGTCATCATGATGAAGATTCCTGTCATAGGCAAACACTTTACTCATTTTCTCCTCACACCAGTAAAAACACCCTCACTTTTGATTGTTTTTGTAATAAAATCTACCTGAAAAACTAGGAAAGATTTTCAGAAAACTGTTGACTCTTGTTGAAATAGTTTATAGTAAGGATGACATCTGAGAATAGGCTTGATCTAAAATGTTTTGAATTGGAAATGTAAAGCTCTTTTTTTAGGGTCTTACTTCACATGAGATTTTCATGCCTTCATATCCCAAGGTGGTGGAGAGGGAGTGAACAAATAAAATCATTGATTAAAACAGTTATATTTGCATCCCAAATGTTTCCACAGAGAGAAGAGAAGATGTTACTTCATTTAAGCTAAGCAGGTGCAAGATGCATCAGGGACTTGGCAGTTAAAGGATAGGTTACCAATATTACTTTTGGCCTTAACTAATGTTTCACACAGCATTGGAGAAATTGAGTCAATTATACTCAGTTTATCATTCTTCACATTTGATTAGCATGGATATCTTCCTCTGAGTGACATTTGTCTATGCTCAGAATACAGCAAAATTTTCATAGAGCACTCAGCTATTAAAGCAATGCTTTAGCAGGCATCACTTCTAAATTGTGCAAACCAGGTTTGATACAGACAAGGATTGTGAAGTTGCCACCTTCCTGATGTGTGATCTCTGTGTAAATCCATTTCAGTCAGTTCTAGCAAATTTACGAGTTTTGAAATTTACTTTTTCAGCCACATTTTAGTCATAGTTAAGGTGAAAGATTTATTCACCCAAACTACAAAATATTGTTTGTTGCTGGCATCTCACTTGATAGGTGAGGATAATTTATTTTATTTTATAATGGAGGTAGAACTTATAGCAGTTTCAAGATAATATAGAAACATCTTTCTTAGAACATATATGTGTATAAACATGCTTCATACATTCACACCATGCAAATAAATGACCTTATCTACTGCAAAAAATAAAGTGTCCAGTTACAATCAAAGGGAGTAAATCTCATTTATTCTAAGCAATGAAATATGTTTTTAAGAATTCTTTCTTATTCCAACAATATGGTTTATCTTTAGATGATGCTGAAAAATTGGTTCTTACAGAGTTGTTAAAATAATAAAGATCTCATCAGCATTGCTTTTAAAATCATAAAACCTTGCTCTTTTCTAAGCCATGAGCCACATGGATCTTTGAGGAAAAAATATCCACATTTTTTAAGTTGCACTGACTCAGAATTATGGCAACTGCAGTTTTCCTTCAGAAGTACTGGTTTCTGAGTCAATGCTTGTGGGAATATATTGTTTCAAAGTACTTCATGGGATATAATTTTCAAAGGGATATATGAAAACCATACACTTCCGATTAACATTAATGGAGAGTTGTGTGGCTGCACAGAGCTTTGAACATTCTGGTTAGAAGTTTATATCTTAGTGAGCTACACATGGTTCCCCTGCTCTGAGCAGATGTTTTTTTATAGATTGCAGAAGAGCCTGCTGTGGATCAGCAGACACCATGTTGAATGCTTCTCTCAACTATATACTTCATAGGTAACTCCACTAGGAGACAGGAACCTTTTCTCTATCAACTATCATATTTCATAAGCCTAGCTCTTGAATTATACATTATAGCTATCTATCATGATACAAGAAACTTCCTTATGGAAAATCAATATTTCCTTAGCCAGTAACTCCATCATGCCCAGCCAAGCAGCCCAAATTGCTGTTGTGTTGCATTCTTTTCAGAGCCACAAACCACTGTGAAAAGTGCTCAGTTAGCTTTACTCACAATCTGCATGCTCTGTGAAAGTTTTTTACTGTTTGTCTGTGCTCCAGGTGATATATGACGATAAAGCATTACGTAACTGCAGCACACATCACTTGAAATTGGGAATGGAATAATGGGAAGCCATGCAATGCTGCGTGGAAAGAGGCTAATGGCCTTGTGATTGCATAAGTGTATAGAATGAATTCCCATTTGCATTTGCTAGTCTGAGCTGGAAGCTGTTATGAGGAATCTCTAAACTACCTCAGATAACATGGCATATTAGAATTGATGGCATTAGTTATCTATATTTGCCTGCTAGATATCTGGGCTAATGATCTTTTTGAAATATCGATTTATCAATCTTTCTTTTTCTCACTTCAGAACACTAAAATGCAACATGTACAGAAAGGCAAGTTGCCTCCTGGTGCTGACCATTTGCATGATTAGGATAACAATCCGCACTTGTAGAGTTTCATGAGGCTTTAAAAAAAAAAGAAAAAAAAATCTACCAATCTCCTTTCTCCTGATATCTCTGCAGGTGTTCAAAGACTCCTACTTATTTTATTCCAGATATTAGCGTTGCCAACTTATTGTTTCTATAACAATAGCTTCTGCAGAGCGTGGGAAACCAGGCTTTTATGTTTTCACTGCCTGTGTCCCAGTTCAGGACTCAGCACAGAGATCCAAGATGTGCAATAAACCTCTGGTATAATGACTAAACTCCAAGCTCTGTAATACATGATAATGCATAACAGAGAGATGAATTTAATACCTCATATATTTACTGATGGGGACAGTAGAAATACAGATTTAAAAAAAGAAAACATGTTTAAAGAATAATTTTCAAAATAATAGTTTTAAAAAACGTTTTCAGCTCTCGCCATCTCTTGTTTACTGGTTGATTGTTATTTTAAAGTGCTTTTAAGCTCTACAAAAGTAATAGAGCTGAATGCAGCTTACCTCCAACTCCAAAACCAGGACAGTTTTTCTAATTTGCTGGAATGACAGAAAAGATGGATGGAATAGCTTCACCAGACTTGTGTTACTCTTTCTTGGAAATCAGTGAGAGTCTTGTATTAGAATCTGTGGCCTTTGGATCAATCTCCAAAGATGACATTTTTACAAATCATCCTGAGTGAACTGAATCATGACTCTTGACCACTGAAATCAGAAGGATTTAAAATTTTTTTTGTAGTGGAATCTCAGCTTGTATCTCATCATAAAATGTTGCCTTTATTAGTAAATCATTTCTATTAGCTACTTCAGGAAAAAACCTAAAATTTTCACTCACTTAGCAGTGCTGGTTTTATGATTTTATGCAATATATCAAATTGAAAAGGTGTCATTTCTTCAAGAATCTTTTGTTCTAAAATTGTAATCTTTCTTTTTAAGCATCAATAAAAATTATGACAACTGAAATATGCTTTTTAAAATGTTCTCATTTTTATAGGTCAGAAGACGTTATTGGAAATAGTTTTACAAAACTTAAATTTTATTACATATTTTGCTCATAAATATTGCTGAGAATTACCTTGAGCAGATAAGTAATATGAGTGCCTATTTTTAATTACATCCTTTCTCTAGAAATCAGGTAACTTGAAAGACAACTGTAAAAAAATGCGACTCTCACTTTCTAAAATGTAGAAGGAATATGACACTGTAAATCCAAAATAATTAATCCAATAGACAAAATTTTCATTTACATTTTTAATTCTTAGCTCTTGCATAATCTAAGAGGAAAAAAAAAAACCAAACCAGCAAATGGCAAATGGCAAGCTTATGTTTTAAATATTTGCAAACTGTTAGAGCTTAAAGCATCTTTTTAACTTAAATTCATGTATACTCATGGTCCAAAGAATAATAGACTCTAATGTGCCAATCAAAAAATAATCAGAAAATATTCAGGTTTTTGCCATATTTGTTCAATCAGTTTGTTGTAGGTGTTACTGGTAGGCAAAAAAAAAGTGAGCTTTACAAAGTCTTTCCTAGATATTAATGTGATATTTATGTACATAAAACCTTTATAAAATAATATAAAATTAATATTTATTTATGAAGACAGTTAATAATACATGTCAACATAATTGTTTTCTTTTCTGAAGAAAGTCTCAGAAATCAGGCAATACAATCCTAATATAACAAGATCAGTTTCAGTCTTATTTAGTAGTTTGTTCAGTTCAGTTTATGTGGATAAATCTCATAAGACAAGAGAGTGCATATTTTTGTAACTCATTTCTAATGAAATGGACCTTGCACTTCTGCCCTGTTCATTGATATAAGTTAGCTTTCCAAATTAAATTTTAGTTTTGGCACATAAGAATGAACAGATTGCTTTGTGGTAGAGAGTATTTCTGACAAACAATGAAAAAACATGGACAAGAATAGGTGAATATCAAATTCTGAATATGAAACAGCATCTAGAGGTCTCAAGTCTGGAGAGGTTTAGCTTATTATGTTGATTAAAACACATCTAACAAAACCACTGTCACTGATATATGCAGATCTTTGCTCCTTTGGGAGTACCTGACTTTCAGAAGAATATCATAACAAGTAAAAACTCCCAATTAATTCTTCTCTGTATATTCATATTATAAGCTGTCCTACAACTCTAATAGAACTTTCCTAATTATTTCCCAGAGCTACCTTATTGTTCTTTCTTCAGCCAAATATCTTTCTTTTATTGTTTGCTAACAGGGCATTTCCTGCATGCACATTATAAAAGATCAGACAAAATTATGTATCCTGCACAGAGTACTCGCCTGATTTGTTAGACTGAGCATGAATAAAGTTCAATACAAACAAAGACTTTAAAATTGAAATAGCTAAAATGCCATTGAGAAACTCTTGGCCATCAGTGGAAAAATTTTAGATGCCAAAATTATATCTATTAATCTTGCAACACACAAACATGCAGTTGGAGCAGTATCGAGTATTTTCATTCTAATCTTTAAAATCAGATCAGACAGTTCAATGGCTGAGTGGTTTGTTGTCTTACTAGACAAGAGAAACTTGTATTATTTGTTGTGAGACTGTTTTCCCCAGTTCTCCTTGAAAAGACGGTGATCCAAAATAATATTTCCTTCATGGGACCAAGCAATTTACAGGTAAGTTATGCAGAACAGATGAAGTATACTCTGTTCTCAATCCCTTACTTTGCATTTATTTGTCTGTGCGATTGAAAGCTGAAAATTCTTTGAAATTACGATAAGTCTGCATCTTAGTATGATAACATTCAATAGTTATTTTTATGACTGCTGTATGACTTAGACATGACTATCAACTTTGTTTAATATATTTATACATTACTTTAATATACAAGAAATAGCAACTTCTAACAGAGGAAGAATTTGACTGACTCATTTTAGGCCCAAGCTTCAGCTGATCAGTGCACTGGCCAGTACATTTTGTAGTCATACATAAAAAGTAAATTATATAGAGACTCTAAAAATATCACATCTATAAAAATCATTCCAACAATTGGTGTCATCTTAGGCTTTTACCTGGAAATGTTGTAGCATGGTGGCCTAAAACACTGCTTAGGGTAGAAGACATTTCATTACTGGTTTTATGAAAAGTTTCAATAAAAATATTGTGGCTTTCCATTTAAACATCTCATGCAGAGCAGTGAAACCAAAGATAACTATGCTGAGTTCCTGGCAAGAGGCAGGAAGATAAAAATCAACATTAAATAGATCTGGAAGAAAAGTGGTTTTATTGTTCAGACAGACACAAAGTGTAAACAAGAAGTTCAAATACTGGAGGGCATATTGGATTGTAGAGCATGGTTTTATTCAACATTTTTCAGTACTGATTAACACAGTGATCTCTTAACATACTTTTAGTAGTGTTTCTTTTTACAACCATTAACCTCTCAGGGTTAAGAAATCACTTTATCAAATGTCAATTTTGTGCTGCGGCAGACAATGGAGCTGATGCAGTCCCACAAAGATTTTACCTCCTGACCTTTAGAACAGTGATTTTATTGTCTTAGGCAAACCTTAAAGTTATGCCTTGGCATTAGAGAGTAGTACAGATCTATCTCATCCTAGAAAGCTGGTGCCTGGAGGTACACATTCCTTATTAACTAATAGAAGAAAATTTTGTGAAGTTAGTCATCTTTGCCTATAATATTCACATGACAAATCTCTGTATTTTTTTCAAATGTTGGTACCATAGTGCTTAGAAAATAACAAGATTTTAGGCATTTTTCATTACTCAGAATTGAGAAGACAACGTATCACAGAAAACTTGTTTTATTTCCTAACAAAATACTTACTTCCAGTTTTTGTCAAACATCGTTTCAGTGGATTTCAGTGGTAATCAGTGAATATGGCAGCTCTGACAGAGTATTTCATTGCAGGAAGTAACAGTTTTGGGGACCTGAAGTTTGTTTGTACTAGGGACACTCATCTCTAGATTTAGACATGAGGTCTAATGTAACTTGTTTATCCTTAGACTTTCCTATCCTGTGATCAGGTCAGTTTGTAGCCTGTCCCCTTCAGATGCAGGTTATTTTTATACAGTAAAACAGCTCCATCAGAAAGGAGTGCAAAAAATCACACCATACTACAACCAAGTTGTCATTTTGCACAGCTGTCAGGGGAGCAGAGAATGCTCAATGACTCTTTGAAAGAGGTGAAGTAGAAGTCAAGCCTTTCACTTGGAGGTGAGTGCTTCCAAGTAGCTTGAAACCTTCAGCCCTGTGGTTCTAATGAAAGACTCCAGCTTGCCTAAAGTTTTTCATGCAGAAATTGCACCTTCCACTCTCCTCAGCAGAAATTGACACCTCTTTATTTGCCATACTTTATTCTCTACTTACTGTTCTGCTACAAGAATGACAAGCAGGCAAAGTCTTACTGCACCCAATCTTCTCCTTCATACCTGCTCCAAAACAACCTCAATTAACTTACTTGTATATTATCAGCTTTTAATTTTAATTCATTCTGAAGCTATGCAGCATGGGTTCAGAACAATTAAGCTGTCCTGGAACTGGGAGCAGTGGGGATTGCTATGGATTGCCATGTCACCCAGCTGTTATTTCTACAGAGCTGTGTTATGAAAACTTAGTACCTTCTAAGTGCTCTTGTTCAGGCACTAAAATAGCAAAGTTCCTGTCTGCCCCACAGGGCTACTCTGCACTTTCCATATTATCTTAATATATTTTAGCTCAGAAAACCCTAATTCAATCTCAACAGAAATTAGGTCAGCTCTTAGCATTCTAAAAAGGAGGATAATAAATAGTACTTTATATATCCAAGTTTGTGGTGTTTTTTGCTAGGTACAGGCAATAAGAGGTAGACATTGAGCCTCCCTGGGGTTTTTATTTCAAAGGGGAAAACTGAACAGAAGGTACTGAAAGTCTTTGCTTTTCAATGTCTGCTAGAATGTGGGGGGATATCAGGTTGTTGCTGATGGTAGTGAACTCAAGAAGACAGGAACAATCTACACTAAGTTTTAGCGTGCCTAGGAAATCTTCCCTGCATTAAACTGATATCACCTGTGCATGCAACACTAAATTCTTCAGTGACACAAAACTGTCCTCTTCCTATTAGCCCTTTCCCTGTACAGTTCCCTTTGTCTGAAGTCAGGATACACCAGAAGCTGTCCCCTGTAGGAAACGTGCACAGTATCACCCTGTTTTAGATGCTTATATAGCCTCCATGAGCAGAAATCCTAGTGATTCCTTGTCTCAGTCCTGTGCAGCTCTCATTGTCTTTATTAGAACACATGTAGATGTATTTACTGACAACAATGGTGAGATAATAAATACATAAATCTTAAATACATAAATACATAAATCTTAAGTTACTGTGGCTTATTTACAAAATTTTGGTACCACCTTTACATTCTAAGTGCATAGAGTAGGGGTAAAGTCTGTGGTTTTTCAATAACCCTTTGGATCACAAAAATTTTACATTCCAGGTATGAAAATGACACAGTGTTGGATATGCTTGAAATTATGAATATTTCTTTCCTTGAAGATAGAACAAATACACCTTGCTCATGGATCTTGAGCCTTTCATGTTTAAACAAGTCAACCTGAATTATTTTCATATATAATATTAATATTTTCTATTGAAAAAAATCCATGAAAACTGATAAAAAATTATTCTTCAGGACTTTTTTTCTTCTTCCTTTTTTTTTTTTTTAACTGAGGAGCTCTAGATAGAGCTACATTATCAGAGAATAGCTGAGATTGTAAGTGTCCTCTGCAGATACCTTATTCAAACCCTTTGCTCAGAGTAAGATCATGTAGACCAGTTTCCTCAGGCCATGTCCACTCACCTTTTAATTAACTCTGAGGATGGAGACACCACAACCTTTCTTGGCAATCTGTCATAGTGATTGAACATGTGCAAAGTGAAAAAGGTTTTTTCTTCTGTTTAAATAGAATTTCATGTATTTTAATTTGTGTTGACTCCCTCTTTACCTTTCATTACCTACTGGAAAGAATATTTCTCTTTACCACCCCACACTGAGTGCTCAAGTGCTCATACATATAGATCCGATCCATCAGAGCCTTCCCTTCCCCAGCCTAAACCCTCAATGCCTCTTCATATATCAGGTGCTCCAACCAGTATGTCCATGTCACTTTTGTACTTGAGAGTCAGCATTGGACTCAGGATTCCAGGTATCTTTTACCAGTGCACGGTGAAGGGGAAGGATCACTTCATTTCCTGAGAAGACCTTAATGCAGCCCAACGTGCTGTTGGCTGCCTTTGCAACAAGAATGCATTCTTAGCTCATGGCAAATTTGTTGTCCTCTAGGACCCTGAGAGCCTTTCCTCCTTTCCAATCTGCCTGTCCCCAGACCACTGTCATATCAGGTTATTTTGGTCCAGCTGCAGGACTTTGCACTTCCCATTGTTAAATCTCATTATATTCCTACTGGTGCATTTCTCCAGCATGTTTGAGATTCCTCTGAGGTGCAGACCTGCCCTCCTGTGCACTGACTATCTCCCCCAATTGATATAACCTGTAATTGTTCTGAGGGTACATATCAAGCAATCTGCAAATACTGCAAGCATCCACGCCCTCTCTTGGGAGTCTGGTTTTATGTTGTGTTTAGCTACCAAGGGCCACAGGCAAGACAGTTGGGTTATAACAGTAAATGTGTCATAAAGTATAGGTGGGTAGCTCTTAGTCACCTTTGTCACTTTCCTGTTTAATGTTCCTCAAGGGATTAGCATTAGAGATTTGCTCCTGCACATACTAACAATGTTCCAGTGCTGAGAGCCTGAGATTGCAGACTCAGCACCAAAGCTTGATCAGTATCTACACACTACGTGCTCCTCTGACACATCCCCCGTAGGACTTGATCCAACGTAATCTTCCAGAGGACACTCGTTACAGATACCCTTGCTCCAATTTATATGAGATGTCAGAAGAAGACAGCAATGTTACCAGTCTTGCTTATATAAAAACTGAATGGACAGGCCAGTCATGTCTGAGAGAGGGTCTGGCAGTCTGCATCTGCATTACCCCTAAGGCATCAAGTACAACTCAAGCTGAGTTTTCAGTTTCACCTCTTATTCAGAAACAAGTATTCAAAAGTCAGTGAGCTGGACACAAAACAAAACAAAACAAAAAACACACAAAAAAACCCCCCAAAAAAACCCAAAAAAAACCCCCCACAACAACAACAAAAACAGGAAAAAAAAAAAAAAAAGAAGCCAAAAAAACCCACAAACAAACAAACAAAAAAACCCAGTGATTTCCTGTTTTCCAAAGCAAATGAGATTGTGGAAATCACCCTGGAGGCAACTGAAGTTTCTAAACCCAGGCTGAGCAGGAAGGTTGTTAAGTATTGTGCAGGACAGGTACAGCATGCATTCTCGCTGTAGCTAAAAACAAATGACTACTCTCTGCTGCTGCTTTAGACTGTAGAGGATCTGTTGGACTCCCTAGTGCAAGATTCTCTATGGATGGAGGAAAATAATTATTTACACTGCTCAAGTCTAAATGTGATGGAGTAATGTGGGTTTCTAAGCCAGAAGAAAGAGTCATCAAAGAAGAACCTTGGCTATGGAACCAGTAGGACAAGGAGAAAAAATAACCAGCTCAAGGTTTGTTTTTTTTTATTGAACCCAGTGATTTTTTCAGTTTTTTCTAATAGCCTTGCAACCAGAATTTCTGAACAGTACATTAGAATCAGAGTGAGAATAACAGGAGGGAAGAACTAAATGCTGAAAATTGTAATCTGCAGACACATGAGGAAAAATAAAGGACTAAAAACCAATGGCCATAGATAGTGGAAAGTAGATCCACACATATAACTTGTTTATGCATATTAGCTTGATTTTTAAATCCCCGACACATACTAATGACCCAGAAAAGAAAGAAAGAGATAATAGATCTCAGGGGGCTTATGTCTGGAACACATGAAGTACCTACACAAAGGCAGTGAGTAAACCTAGAAATCCACTGAAATTGTTAAAGAAATTATGTAATCACCATTTACAGGTTAGTCATCTGTAAAAAAAAAAAAACAACAGTGCATGGCAAAAATGGCAAAAGATGATGAAATTAAAAATAGCAGAATTAAATTGTCACTGTCCCATGCTACACAGGCCAGGAAATTTTTACTTTCAGAAAAAGAGGGGTTCAAAGGTCAGCTGGTGTTAAACCTGAACACTAATAATATTACTGCTTATGCCATAGAGGCTGATGACTGGGAACATGGCCAGAGCATCTTAGCTAGTAAAATATCTCAATTAGCTGCAAACTCTTTGCCAAGTTGCTCAGACACATAATACGGCTCTCCTATCTCATTCAGTCAAATGCTTTTTGGAATTCAACAAATGGGACTAGACAGAGGCAAGTGGAGGCAAGCAATGATGGCAGAAAACTTTTCTAAGGAGAACAGAGAGTTTTTCCTCTACAAGGTACTGATCACAAGTATATAATTTAAATTTAGACAATTTTTAAAAGTTCTTACATTTTGCTTCATTGTAGGCCAAACCACCTCCAATCATTGCATCTCTTTGATGCTTCTAACTAACTGTAACTTTTACCCTTCAGCTTGCTGGTTCAGATCCTGGGTCTGTTTGATTATTAAAAAATCCCAGCTCTTTCCACATTATGCCAAGTAAATCTGAACTTGATTCTTTTATCTTGTATCTGACACTGTAGCTACAAAGCTATAGTTTCTTTTATACTCATCTTCTCCCTCTCTGGTTCTGACACAAATATCTGTCTGATTGTGTCTTCACAAAACATTTTGGATTTACTGAAACAGCATACTTTGGCAAAGCAAAAATGCTTCCAGGTCTAACAAACAAAACTATTTTCATGTGGGCACTTACATGTACATACATGGATATATTTCTACTATGCCTTGAATTACTGGTATTTATCTTTAAATATTTTCTTAGATCAGCTTTACAAATATCTTGGAATAATTTATTATAGGCCTTGTTTCAAATTTTCTCATGTAAAAGGAGTGCCAAAAGTCCTATCTCATTTCTTTAAATTCTGCATCTCATGGGTCAATACCTGCAACAGAAGGATTTTGAACTAATCTAACATAATTTAGTCTTGAGAAATTTAAGTCTGCTGTTTTCACTCATCTTTAAGCATGTATAAATTGATTGTTCAATGTCATGTTTCAATATCTCGCAAAGTGCTATCATTCATCTGACTAATGTGCTGGATCTTTACTCTTCCTTTTTAACCTACAAGACCTAAGTTTACTTTCTTCAGCCCTCTTGAGTGCCAATTGCATTGAAATTCAATCTTCATTCCCAGACCTTGTTGAAGGATTTTGGATCATTAAGCTGTGTCTTCATAAAGTGATTTTTTTCATGCAAAGCTATACTGGATAGTCACAGTCCTTCTCCATGTTGAAAAGTGGCTTGTTTGGCCTTTGGGTAGATGGTACAAAAGAGACATTTACTGATGTAGTTTTGCTTATTTATTTGAAGGGGATCCTTGTACCAGTTATACTTACTTCTTTTGAAACTGAAGACAAAGTACCAAGAAGGCCATCTGTACATTGGCTTTAATCTCAGCACCACCTTCTTTTTGTATATATTTATATCTATAGATATATATATAGATATATATAGATATGACCTCACTTTTGCATTTTTTTGTTATTTTTTTGTAGAAAAAGAATTTTTAAATTGATTTTGATATTCTACATAGCAGGTAATTCTTTATGTGGGTGCATTTCCTCTCTGCCAAGTCCTCTCTTGAATGATAATTTTTTATTATTACTTTGTTGTGAAGATGTGGAGTCTTATCTTAAAAGACTTTTCTCAATTTGGAGACAACTTGCAGATTTCTTTGTGTGTATGTGTCTATCTTTCATTTAAAGGAATCCCTATGATGATCTCTATCAATTCATTTAAGTGCACTAACTGCTGTGTCTGAGGATATTACTTTTCATATGAGTTCTTGATAATTTATGAGCTGTACTGTACCTAGCAAGCAATGAACATTTTGCTAGTCCCCCAATCTCTTCTTCCCAATTGCTACAATTTTTTCCTTTCTCTGTGTATGTCTGGCCTGCAATAGATTTCTCTTGGATCCAGCTGGTGCTGGCTCTATCAGACACAGGGGAAGTTTCTAGAAACTTCTCACAGAATCACATGCATGTGAATGTGAAATGAGCACACACATACATACACACACATATCTTTCCACTAAACTATGTCAACTGATCACTTACAGTGGAATTTTTCCCCTCTAGCAGGGGTTTTTCTTCAAAATAACAGGCAATGTTTGAAGCTGAACAAGCAATGGGAGCATAGAACTGAGACTTTTTTGAGTTTGGTTTTTTTTTGTTTTGTTTTGTTTTTTGGCAGAAGTACACCTTCCACATGGGCAAGAACCTGCTGAGTGGTTACAAAATTGCAGGGAAACTTTTTTGAAGTAGAGATAAAAGGAAACTATGATGCTATGATATCAAGGTCTGCATTCCACTGTCATCTGGACCCTCACCTCTATTTGCTACAGAAATGCAAGGCTTTTTAGACATACAGTTTGGGTTTGGTAGGTCTGGGTTTTACAACAAGGCAGACATGTGACTGGAACTGCAATTCTTTTTGAAAACTAACTTCTACTTGGAGCTCATATATGGCCCTAAAAACACATTATTTGCTTTAAGAAGGCTTATCTTTAGACCAAAAATATTACTATTCTAAACAGTATTGCTTGTTTCTAGGTAGAGTGAAGAAAACATAGATAGTTACTAGAGTTCATAAAGTCTATACCAGGTAAATCTGTAAGAGGTGAGCAGTGTCTTGACTTGTCTCAGCTTCAGAGTGATTTTTTTTTTCACTGTTTTAAGTGGGCTGTTATAAGTACATATAATGGACTCATGAGTTTATTTAGTCACAAAGTGTATCGAGAGATGAAAAATTTCAGAAAGCTTTGTAATACAAAATGCACATTACAGTTTCTATCCAGCATGCGTTATAAGACCTCTTAAAATATTTTGCAACTGTTTTATGTCTTTCCATTCCCAGGCTATGCCATCAATTAAGTTTATGTAAGTAAATGAAATTATGTTAGTGCTGAAGTAGTAAGGACTGTATTTGAATCCAAGCCTTTTCTTGGTCTTTGAAGCTATTTGTGTACAAAACTGTTTCTTCATGTGCATATGGCTACAGATTTGACTGACTCCACACCTGTGCAAACATGTGGTATTATGTGTGGGGATTATCTAGCGAATGTTTGAGTGCCAGATCTCCCACTTGTGTACAGAATAGGTAGTGTTGAAGAGCAAGTCAAGTGTGGGTGCAAGTGTTTGCACTGCTGGATGTGAGAAGGTATAACTGTTGGTGCAGCTTCACAAGTACATAAAGGAGCCAGCAGGTTGAATATCTGGTCTGTGAGGCTGAGTGGCAATGGCTGCACTGGCATGGACATCTCAACTCATAGCCAAACTCTCAAAATTTATTGTGTATATGCACCTAAAATACCTCACCCATGTCAAATTTGAGCCCTGGGAAATCACAGTCTAGGTCCCTGGAAGACCAGACAGTGAGCAAGAACAATTTTCTATGTCTCTCCACAGTGTGCCCTCTGCATGAACAAGATACGTGATGTAAAGCAGAAGTAGGAAAAAGCAAACAAACAAAGAAAAAAACACCACCAAGCCCCCCAACAAACCAACAAAAAAGAACGCATGTTTTTCTTCAGCTGTTTACCCATCTCACACACTTTCATAAGTTCCCAGAGCTTATCTTTCTTCTGCCTTTTCCTCTCTCTTCAGTGCTCATTTAGCTGCTTGGAACCATTTTTAACAGAGGGAGAGCAATTGTAAAAAAGGTAATTTTTCCCAAAGGATAAAACCACCTGTAGATGAGTGGTGACTACTGCTCAGAACTTTCTTTCAAAACTCTATTTGGTAATGAGGATTGAGTTAGCAGTAAGCTGTGACCTCAGCAGAGGCATCTTTAAAATGGAACTATTGATGAGTGTATAAGCTGGGACATGTTGAAGTGCATTGTCAGACTCAGTATGCGGTGTCTGAAGAAGGTTAACAAAAGGACTCAATTAGTTTAAGATGAAGTGAATAAGAAGTTGAAATACCATGATTCTTTGACTTAGAAAAAGGAGATTATTGCAGAAACTTACCCTGCTTGACAATGGTGAGATTAGGAGGTGTAGGTCACATTCTTACAGAAACAGGCAACGATAGTTCCAATAAAAGTTTCTGTGTTTGGAAAGCAACCTAGGAAAAAAATTACTGAATGGAAAACACAATAAGAAACAAGTATACCACTTGTCTTAAGCCTATTCAGGCTTCTGAAAATGTCTAACATATTAGAAGACTGCCTGGAAAACAACATGTACCACAATACCATCAGTATGCACTGCTGCCATGCCTCATTTGCACTGACAGCTTCTTGTTGACCTCTTCTGACTGGGGTCACTGCCATCTCATCCCTTTCTTTGGGAGGAGTCGTCTCCTTGCACAGTGTTGATGGCATAGTTAGGGTCCCCTTAGATCTACCATATTCAGCAAACTTCCTTTTCTTCATTTTCCCACTTACTCCCTTTTATTTTCTTTATGTGTGGGCACTCTGCACTTTCTGCACTAATTCCCATCTTGCTTGTTGATGGACTAGCTTGCCATAAAGTATGACAGCAAATGGTAGGCAAGCCCAGCCTACTGCATTTCTTAACCTGTGGACTGGAAAACAGGTATTTTTGTTGGAACAGTGGGCTTTTGAGTAAGCAGCTCTCTGAGGAGATGGGAAGGGTTACTGCACAGTGACAGGAGACAGCTAGATATACTGTGACTCCTGGCTAGTGTACTTTAGTTTTCATTAAGGTGTTTTTAACCTAAAAATATTTTGTAATCTTACAGTTTAAAGTTCTTTTCTGTATGATTTCTCACATGCAAATAATTCACTTAAGTGCAGACACACACCAACTCTTGCAATTTCTCTATATTGTTTAGGCAAATTAATGAAATATCTAATCAGTGTCATGATTACATTTTTTTCCCTCTTAAAAGTCACATAAATTAGATTGTTGCAATAATTTGTTCTAGGCATAAAACTTAAGGTCTGTAAATAATTAACTCAAAAGTTATCTAGTTACCACACATATTAAATCAGTAGGAGAGAAAATATTTGAGTATACATTTATCAAAAAAAGTCAAGCACTTTTCTGAATGAGTGATAGTCAAATGTACAATTTGGTCACAGGTTTTCTAAATCTCTAAGTGAATTTTCAGCAAATGCAATTTTAACTTCTAATGTTGAATGTCATATATCATGCATGTCTGAAGAATGTTAATTTTGTAAGTCTTGCATTTTCCTGTTGAATTAGCTCTTAATCTGGCACTTACTTAACCCAAAGGCATTTCTGCCAAACCTCATCCAATTTGGTGACACCAACAGACATGATAAATCCCATAACTGTACTGTCTCCTTTCTTCTTCTTTATTTTTATAGGAATCCGTAACAAGAAATGGAGACATTCTTTTTGTTTGAGCCAGTTTTAGCACTTGAACTTTAAATAACTAAGATTGCAGGAATTTTTGTTTGGTTTCAAACTGATGATCTCTTTATTATTCCTTTGCTTTCTAACTTGTAAAGAATGAAACAGATGTGTATTTACGAGACAAATTCTTAGAATAAATTAAGGACTGGCTTCCAAGAGTTATGAGCAGCTTTTATTTCTTGTCTAGACATATTTTTAAATTGGAAAAGAGAAAAAGAATGTTTATTGTTTTTATAGTATGACAATGTTTTGATTAATGTTGTATTAAAAGAAAAACCTAACAAAACAGAAACCCACCTACTTGAGGCAAGCAAAGTTGCATTCTGCACCACAAGGTTTTATCTCTCATTGCAGCAATCTGATATTTATGTGATGTTCACACTCTGCTGACTGATCCCATCAGAGACCTGTCCTGGTGAAATAAGTCGGAAGGGAGTGGTCAATATTTTTGTCAATACATACACAAAAAAGGTTTCTGTCTGAAGTTGAACAATCTCCCTTGCATAAAATAATTTCACTGGAGAAAATTTGATATCCAGGTTTCTCCTAAAAAATCTTTCCACGTGCATTGACTCTCAATTAATTTCCACTGTTTTTCTTCACATATAGAAAAGGGTTCAATTCAGGCTGTTTTCCTAGACATGGTGTTTCACTTCAACTGATACTTTAACAACCAAACAAGAAAAATACAGTGAGACATGATGAGAAAATCTCCAAAGATTTAGAACGTGGGTTCCAAAAGTATGATCCAGATGTAAATTGTCACAGACATATAGACCTTAATGGAATTGTTCTGATACATGCCAGCTGAAGGTCTAACCCAGAATGTTCATGGGAAGACCTGAATGTGTGAAACTGGGCGTCCAATTGAGAATAAATTAACTTTCTTGGACAAAGCAGATCACATTCATTTGGAAAGGAGCCCCACCAGTTGGCATTGATTTTAAAACCATTTTTTAAGCACCTTTAATAGTGCCTGATTCAAACCCAATGAAGTCAGTGGAACAGCTCCCTTTAATGGGTCTGGAATCAGGCACATCATGAAAACTGTTTCACCATATGTTTCAATGACATTTAAGTTCACTTGTCTTGTTTGAAGAATTCTTTATTCAGCTACTCACAGCTTGAGATTCTCAGTTCTTTGGACATTTTTGGTCGATTTCGTTTTTGTTTGGAAGAAGCTGGAATGGGAAGAACTCAGGGAACTTTTTAGGCTAGGAAAAATAATAAGCATTCTGGGGTTGGCTTGAAGTATTGAGATTTTTTTTCTAATGCAAATTTAATTCTGACTACTTGAACTTTGATACAAATGAAGTTACTGGTATGCCAGAGATAGAGAAAGCTTCAAAAATTTTTTTCCAAATTTATTTTGTTTTGAAAGGAGGAACAAAGAAGCCGGACCCTACATTTTGAAAGATCATGGAAGACCATGTAAGATCATTTTTGGTGTTCATGGCAGCTTTACTGATGAGACACATTTATTACGGGATGATTATCCTTCAAAACTGGAATAATGTACCACCAGAAATATGGCTGTCATTACTCTCAGTACTCTTACTATAAAAGTGACAGCAATTTGAGATATGCCTCCAACAATATCAGTATGGTCCTGTAGGGAAGAAGACATATATACATATAAAATTTTCATAGAATTGTTCCATCTTTAAGAGCTTAAAATCTCCTGTGTATTGATGAACATCTAAAAAGAAAACTGGTTATTACTAGAAAGACCAAATATAAAAGGAAAATAAGAAAAATATGTGTACAAAATTCATGTCTGGAATCCGTTTTTCTGAGTTACGAGGCACTAGTTAGTCTAAAACTAAAAACAAAGACAAACTGAAAAGAGTCCTAATAGTGTGGCTTCTTTTGAACTGCAAATTGACACAGACATTTTATGGGGAAAAAAAAAATAAAAAAGAGGCAAGTCCTCTACCAGTGTGAAACAGTGAACGTATGCTGAGAGAGATATGAATTCCCTCACAGTGGTGATAACTTCCATATTCAGCAGAGGTAGATTTAAAATGTGGTAGAGTCATGCTAGTTTTTTGCTGTCAAATCATTGCAATTTCAAAGCCATGACCAAGGACTTATGCACATGGAATATATTACTGTGAAATGAGGAACAGGGCCTGTGGTAATAAAAATATTTACATCTACATAGACTTTCCAAAAAAAAAAAAAACCAACAAAAAACAAACCCAGACAAGCTTCTCCCTGCTGCAAGACACTGTCCGCTATAAAAGCAGCCTGAATAATAACAAAAAAAGAAAATAACAACATGGTTAATGAAAATTTTGCACCTATTGCCTAGTCACCTAATATTCTAGGGGTATATCTGTCCTTATAAAAAATAAATACTTAAAGAGGATTTTTTTTGAAAAAAAAAAGTTTACATTGTATTATCACCCTAGATTTCTGGACTGAGGAGAACAGCATGAGAAGACTTCTGGATAATTGTTCTTTATTTAATTTATTTTGTCTGTCAAGGCACCTTCATGGTTCTTCACAAAATTATTTAACATCCTAGCATAGTCCCATTGAAGGAAGTATTTGCATCTAAACACAAAATTTTAGTTGCAATAATTTATGTAAATATGAGTGTGATGAGATTTCACAAACTGTTTTATACCTAATGGGTATTCACAATCTCTTAGCTACCTTCTCCCTCCATAGTCAGATGTTGCATTAGCACACTAGCTCCCTGAGGCAGCTGGATCCCGGTTTCCCTTTGGAAAGTTCCCATTTTCACCTGTGCTGTATTTTTCAAAGCCTATGAAGTGTTTCAGGAAAATCAAGTGTATTCATTTAATCAATAGGTCTTTGCTAACCTAACTCATTTGCCTAAAATGTATTAGGAAACCACTGCAAGTGAAAAGTTGGCAAGTTCCAGCAGAGAGGGCCCGTGAGCGTTAGGGCTATCATATCTCTCAGCCCTTTTGTTGAAGCCAGCAAAATGTGGATATAGCCTAAACCTCTTACCAAATGCACCCAATGGTGTCCTCCAGATAGAATTGAAATTCAAATCTACTTAAATCTTGTGGGAAAGCACATAAAGGGAGAAGTTGGTGGATATTAGCCTGTTGGCTTGCACTGTTTTGTGTTGCAGTTAGAAGTCATCTTGATATGATACAGCCCAGCATAAGCACATATGGAATGAAACGTGACATGCAATAAACAAAGCATTTTAAATGAAACTTTTTATAGCCTTAAGAAATAGAAGAAACAGTCACACGCTGCTCATTAGCTTGTAAAAGTAGACACAATGGCTTGTTTTGTAGGAAATTTCAATTCATGCCCATAAATCAAGAAATAACGTAAGCACTTCTGATTCTAGTTTGTGGGAAAATGTTTAATTGCTTATTTATTTGATTTGTTGCTCTAAAATATATTCTTATATGATGTATTCTTACATCTTGTGTCTGCAAAGAGTAGAGAGATGTTTCTTAAAAGCGTTTTTTAGAATGACTTGGTATTGGTCCAGTACTCTGATGTCACTGGAACAGAAACAGGACTCTGTCTGGATTTATTAGAAGGGGAAAGACTCTTTTTACTTTTCTCTGTTTTATTGCATCTTTCTTGACATTAAACTCTGGTACTCAGTACAGCCAATTCCAGATGTAAAGTTTTTCTTTAAAGTACTATGCCAATTACTGACACATAATGTCATATAAATTATTGTAAACTATTAGATAAAATGTACTAATAAAATCAGGCCTATTAAACACTTGCAATTTGATTTCTTCTTTTAAACCAGTACATTAAAATTATGAAATGTAATATATTTATTCTATATAGCATATGTTTGCATAGTAAAAATAACAAAATCTAAACTTAACTCTCCTTATTACTGATTGTCAAATAAATTTTCAGCTAGAGAGACTTTTAATAGCTTCTGTAGGTTTTATTGCAAAATTACATGCTTTCTCTGTAGTATGGTTGCAAGACAAAGGACAGATGTCATAGATCTGTTCCCAAAAAAAACTACTTCTTTCCCTAAAATATCTCATTTTTATCTGTAAGCTCTAAACTCCAACTCCAACTTGTAATCTACATCCTTGACTTCAACGCCTCACAATATGTATTTTTTTATCTTATTCTGGTAGATAATGTTAACTTGTAATATTATCCACCATCATAGTGCTATTGGAGATTGTTTTTGCACATACTGGAGGATGTAACCTTATTTCCTCTCTTCTGTGCTTAAAAGCTAAAATGTCCACATTAGTTCATTTGCAGACATTTAGACTAAAGGCTCAAATATAGTATGAGGCTAATAAACTTATTAATCTGTTGCAGCAATCATAAAACCTTGTGCTCAAATAAAACCTTATACACTCATTTAACTCTTCTGTTCAAGAAGAAATACTTATATGCCTCTTGGAGAAATAAATAAATCAATAAAAATTAAATGAGGTCTCTCCAAAGCATAGATTATTTGGATTTGTAAAACCATTATCTCAAGAATTATCAGTACAAGCCATAAGTCATATGTTTAACATCAGATAAATGATCATGTGGGATCTCAGACATTAGAGAGAGAAATGTACTTTAGTCGTTTAAACTATATATAGAAAGTTTTGGCTTATTTACAGAAGGGTTTGAAGTGGTTTGTTGAAATTTCTGAAATAACTCTTTTGAATGATTTTGCACAAAATATGTATATACTTTTGAGCAAATATCTGTTATAGCTTCTTTTAAGTTCTGAGCACTTCTCTAAAGCCAAGAATTAGACTGAGGTGTGAATGCTAGGCACTTTAACATAAATAAAAAAAGGAAAAAATCCTATGTTGATCACCATAACAGAAATCATCATGAAGTAAGTAGTCTATTTGATAACTTTTTGAAAATTTTAAAATCTCTTTAGAGTTGTTAGTAAGCCATGCAGTGCAGTTGCTCCACCATGAATGGCTATATTGGCAGATCTAATTTTGAGCAATATGTCATAATCAGGGTACTGTAACCTTTATGATTCATTCAAGGCAACAATTAAGAACATGAATTTATAGTTTAACTGTGCTCAAAGAATTTGATTTAAAGCTCTCTGAAGAATATGGAGAGAATGAGTTTCTCTGCTGAATTTTTTTATTACTCTTTAGGCAGTGAATTTGAGCTCATATAATAACATTTTTACCAGCTACTAGGCTAAAAGGCAATGCAGGTAAAGGAAGGACATCAAAGACTGCTAAGAAATGTGATAACCTTTAGTTTGATCAGATTAGGAATATCTAGGAACATCTGGATGAATCACTGTTTCACAATTTCCCAAACTCTTGCACAACAGTAGAGAAGACATTAGCTGGTAGGAATATTTAGGAGGAAAACAATTACTCCATTCCTAGTGCATTGTAAGTTTGAAAAAAATTACAAATTGTATGGTTTCTCACAAAGTATTTTTATAACAAAAATAATAAAGGAATTTGTGTTTTAGGATAAGTAAGGAAAGAGTAAACTTACCATATGAAAAAGACATTGGCTTATTTAATATAATAAAACAAAAGTTAAAAAGGAACATGACTCTTCCTCATAAAATATGAACAGCTCAATAGTAGAGCAGGAAAAACAATGCTGGAACAGGAATAAATAGGAGAAAACTGACCATTAATAAATTAAAGCTGAAAATTGGAAGTGTGCTTCTTGCTTTCTCTAAACGCCCAAAGAAATGTACAAGTAAGGGCAAAAGGGCAAACAAAAAATATAAGTAGATTGAGGGAGAAAAACTTTCATACATTTTATTTAAGAGTTATATTCTTGTATTGAGGAAGATTGATCATTATACTGAATATTGTAAAGAAAAAAAAAGTGGCGATTCAATCAGGAAAGTAGATTTTGGTCCCTTATGCAATTAAAGTTAAATGACTTAAAAATTAAATAAAAAATAATTGCTTCATGTTCAAGTGTTTCATAGAGAGTACATAATTGCATTTAATTTCACACTAGATTCATTGCTTCATATGATTAGACCAAAATTATATTCTTGCACAAATTTCCTCCCTGAAAGGGTAAGAACTGCACTCTACCATTTGGCTTACTGAGACTGAGCAGTTTTAATGAGGAGAGTGTTTGGGACTGGGTTTTCATTTAAGTTCTTGTGTTTTCCTGCCTCATAATTTAAGGGAAGAAAACAAAACAAAACAAAACAAAAGGGAGAAATGTACTTACTATGTTCACTGTGTAATGAACTATCACTATGTAATGAACTTACTCTGAACCAGTAATTGTGATATTACCCTTTTTGGATTTGAAGTAACCAGAGACCTTCTACAGATTCCAATGGAACCCTTATAGTCAAAAATATGTTTATGAGCCATAAGTACGCTAATAAGATGTTTTAGAAAGAAGATGTTTCCATCCTCCCTTTAGGATGGAAAGGGAAAATATTGCAGCACCTTACTGAATGAAAATTCAGGCATTACACTGCCCTTTCTCCCTGCCAAGACAGACATCCCACTGGGAATACTCAGGGTTTTCCCAGATGAGATGAAAAGCTCCAAAGAGTGGGGTGCAACATCTGTACATCCAGCAGCATTGCACCAGGTCTGGATTATTCTTTCCCCATACTGTATCCATATCTGACAGTGCACAGTGCCTTCAAGTGTGTAATTTGACTGCAGTGTTCCTGAGAAAGAGCCATGGTTTATATTTCAGAGACTGCTGTAAGGCTTGATTAATAAACAGCCTAGGAGGTTTCTGGAGTGTGTGAAAGATAATTTGGCACAGCTGGTGAGTGAGCCATCTAAGGAAAGTGCCCTGCTGCACCTGGTGTTTGTGAACAGAGGAGGGCTGGTGGGTGATATGATGGCTGGAGACCATGAGACCACAGCACTCTCTCAAACACCCACCTGCTCCAGGGGGGTTTCCTCCACAGGCTGCAGGTGGGTCTCTGCATCCCCATGGTCCTTCACAGGCTGCAGGTGCTTCATGGTTTGTACCACGGGCTGTTGGGGAATCTCAGGTGCCTGGAGAACCTTCTCCTCCTCCACTGACCTTGGTGTTTCCGGGGCTGTTCCTCTCACATATTCTCATCCTCTTCTTCTCTGGCCACAATTACGTCCATGCAGTAACTTTTTTCTCTTCTTCTTCTTCTTCTTCAACATGTTATCACCATTTGTAATTGGCCCAGCCTTGACCAGCATGTCTATCCTGAGAGCTGCCAGAGATCGGCCCTGCTGGACATGGAGGAAGCTTCTATCAGGTTCACACAGAATTCACCTCTGTAACCCCTCCTGCTACCAAAGCTTGGCCACAAAAACCCAACTCTGCAGTACTACTCTGGGGACAGAGTGGCTGAAAGGCTGCCCAGAAGAGCAGGACCTGGGTGTGCTGGTCAACAGCAGGTGAACATGAGCCAGCATATGCCCAGGTCAACATCCTAACCTGTACCAGACACAGTGGAACCAGCAGGAGCAGGGCAGTGATCATTCGCCTGTAATTGGCACTGGTGAGGCTGCACCTCAAGTCCTGTGTCGTGTTTTGGGTCCTTCACTAGAAGGAAGACATCAAGGGACTGGGGCATGCCCCGAGGAACTGGTGAAGGGTCTGGAGCACAAGTATTGTGAGGAGTGACTGAAGGAACTAGGGTTGTTTAGCCTGGAGAAAAGAAGGCTCAGGAGGCACCTTATTGCTCTCTACAGCTACCTGAAAGTAGGTTGTAATGAGGTGGGAGTCAGTCTCTTCTCCCAACTAACAAGCAGTATGACAAGGGGAAACGGCCTCAAGTTGTACCAGGGGAGGTTTAGGGTGGATATCAGAAAAAAAAAAATTCTTCACAGAAAGGGCTGCAAGCATTGAAACAGTCTGCTCAGGGAAGAGGTTGAATCACAATTGCTGAAGGTGGTGCAGATTTGGTGCTTAGGGACGTGGTTTAGTGATGGGCTTGGCAGTGATGGACAGTCGGACTCGATGACCTAAGAAGTTTTTTTCTAGCCTAAATGATTCTATGATTTTCATCTATTCCTAATGTTATATGAAAATCATTTACCTATTGGCCCTAAAGTGGCTGATTGTCTGTGTTACTCATTTCAACTAAGCATGTATTAGACCCCATGGGTTTTCCTAGTTTCTGTTATGTGTTGCTGTTCCTATGAAAACTTGTGTAATTAAGGCCTTTCACTTACATATTTGAAAAGATTAACTTGATAAAATGCTGAGTGTGAAAAAAAAAATCTGACGAAGATAAAAGAAAAATGTATTCTCTTCATATGAATAGAAGGCATAGGTCACTAAAAGCACATGAGCATTATATTATAAAAACACTGAACACAAGTGAAAGGATTTCATTAGGATGGACAATCAGTTGCCATGTAATTTGGATTTGTATGTCACAATTTCTGTTTATTGTTTAACATTTGAACTGAGTATGTAGGGTAACGAGAGTAATAGTTGAACCCTTTTCATTTTCTTCTTTTTGTTTAGGGTTTTTTTGAAATTCACCACATGAATAGTTGAAAATTGGCAGTACCAGTTAGTAAAAACAGAATCCAACAGACAGCAGAGGTGAAGGGAACTTCTACTGATTCTCCAAAGATACTGTTGTCTTCTTGAGAAAGACATGGGAAAAAGTTTGGTAAAAAGAGGCAGCAAGCCTCATCCTAACTACCCAGATTTTGCTTTGATCACCTTCTCCATAGCACTGCTATTCCAGGATGTTTCCTTAGCTGGGACTCCAGAAAATCTTTTTTTTTTAACATCAGGCTAGCAGAATACAGTATATTTTGTGCTTTGCCCTCCCTCTCCCTTCACTTTTCAGAAGTGAAAAAGTTCCACTTGAGAAAACATATTCCTCTCTTGTCTTCTTTTTGGGAACTACTTAAAAGAAAAATCTCAAGTAGCCAATGAAGTAACAAAACCAATTTTGGTGTACTGGCTCTTTGAGAGGTTTATAAATCTGACCTTTTCAAAAGAAGAATTCCTTTAAGAAATAGAAAAAAACTTCCTTTAAAGTTCATTCTCTTAAAGAAGCTATTTGTCACCCTCTCAAATCTAGTTAAAACATTTTCCAAAACTGTTTAATAACAAACATGGCTTTTTTTCTTAAGCAGTAAAAGTATGTACTGCTAGCATATTCTCTGAAGCCAATAAATACCAGCTGATCAGCCTTGAATCCTTTTAGGAAGTTTAAAACAGCTGTGCTGCAAAATGAAGTGAGAAAAGCAGCGGGAACAGGCTTTGGCAAGCCTGGATTTTTTCATAATGAAACAAAGGTTCTAAATTATTTCAGTGCTGGTAACCTGCAAACTGTAACTCCAGCTATTCACTTTTCTGAGTGAATAGCACGCACGAATGACCCAACAGACAAATTAATTCAGCTGCAATTGGGACACAAATAAAGTGATGCCTTTATAAAGTTTATTTATAAAATATGTGTTTAAATACCTTGCAGATTTAAAATATGTCAGTTAGATCCACCTGAACTATTTGTAGAGTCAGAAAACTGACTGATAGATGACATGTGCTGATTTAATTAGCCTAATATGAGAGAAAAAGCTATTGAATGTATTCAAAGACATTGTACAACAAGAAGAATTTTGTCCTAAGTATTGGTTTTTAATCAAATTTACTAATGGAGTGTGTTGTTTCAAAAAACTGGTTGCAACCCAATGTGCCATTAGGTTTGACTTCATAGGCAGCCAATCTTTCTTCATTGCCCTCATTCCATTGCTAGGCATATTCAGTAGACAGCCTTACTTAATGCTTTATTTCTTTTGATAGTACAATTGATAATTGTTTCCTGTTTAACTACCATTTACATATTCAGCAAATGTTGGACTGTTAACTTGAATATTAGCTGTGGCTTTGGCACTTTCTTTTTTCCTGGATGGATTTTGGTCAGCATACATGGATAGTCTTATTCATGGAGATAATAGCTTTTATTTTGCTAAAGCTCAGTTTCAGATTCAACTTCTGAAATCGCTCTTTGAGAGAAAAGAGGACATAACTTTATTTGATACTCAGAGAAATAAAAATCTACCAGATTCTTACAATTCTGGAAAGAAATAGACAAGTGTTTGCTGTAATTCTAGCTCCTTTCTGTGATATTATTGAATAAAATTCCGGTGTTATTTCTCACACAAAGCGTTTGCATAAGAAATTTACTTCTGAGCATTGGCCAAAATGTCAAATCACCAAATCACCAACTTTCTTTGTTAACTAACAGACTTTCTTACAGATGCAGTTCTAAATTCAGATTATATAGTCTTTCTTCCAAAGAAACTTATAATTAGCCTATTCACAATTTTGTGCCAATCTGAAAGTGGTCCATCAACTCAAAATGCCAGTAACACCTTATTGTTTATTTCAAGAAAGCTATCAGTAAAAAAATGTTAGTGAACAGCACTTAATGCAACCATATACACTCTGTCCAGGTTCTCCAGGTCATATATTGTACCTTCCAGCTAAAATTTCTTTCTTCTCTTTAGGCTGTTTGCATATGTAAGAATTTTGACTTTTGGTTTTGATTCTCCCTTTCTGCTAATATTCTGCTAATATATAAAGTATCAAGTGAAATGATGCCATATGTATATAATTATTCAGGAAACTCTGGACAGACATTCAAGGAAATGTTTCTTGGCACTTTCTGATCTCCTCCCCAAAACATTTCTGCTCCTTTTGAGGGTTTTGGTGAAATGTCCTTAGAAAATAATGGATTCCAGGACAATACCTCAGCCTTTGACAAGAACTATCCAGTAAAAGCATCATCCTGAGAATCAGTTAGCTTGTTCTCTCAAACTTACACCCCACCCTTTTATGTTCACACTTGCTTTTGTGAGCTACTTTAGGCAGAATGAGATTTCTGGAGACCAGAAGTTCTTAAATATTGCTGCCTTGTGCTCTCTCTCACACACACACACACTCTGTAAAACTTAAGGGTCAGAGGTTGGTTTCTCACAGTCCAGTTCAATAAGGCACATTAGGAGATTAGAAGCCACTGAGAATCAGAGGAGACAGGGCCGAGCATGTGAAGGTAGAATGAGTGATCCCAGAGCTGCAGCAGAGAGAAAAATATTCACCAGACAACACCAAAGTTAAGAGCAGAGAAAACTTTTGTTTACTGGGTGTCTTTTAAGAACTCGGTGCATCAGGCTTGATCGCAACAACATATCTGAGCAGCAATTTCTTCACACCCAGGGTACTCCTTATTTTCTCCACAGCTGGAGTCTTCTAGTTATAACATACTTTTTCTCTGACCCAAACACCTCTTTCCAGTTGAAATCCTTCATTTCACACCCACAGCCACTGGAGCAACTCTTCTTCCCAAGCTTCACTCGTCTATCCTACAGAGGGGATGACTTCTCCACACACATCCTCCTGTGTAAGGGTGGCTGCTTTTATGGGTTTAGTTTATTGACAAACAAGAGAATTAGGAAAAAATCCTCTAAGGAATAAAAACCGGCCTTAAGACAAATAATAGCTTCAATTTGAAATAAAAAAGAATTAAGTAAAGCTTCTAGCTGCCCAAAGAGGATATAACCTGACAAAACTTCTACTTAATCAACTATATATGCACCTGATTTTTACTCTTAACAAGGTAAACTGTATATAAGATAAGATATATATTAGTCTGTTTGAGTTTATAGTAAAAAATCATCAGTACCTATGGACACTCAGCTGGGAGAAACACCTGTTGAACAGGCAGTGCCTTGGCATGCACAGGATTCAGAATCTGATGCTGCATTTTGAGTGCACAGCCCAAGGAACCCAGATGGTGAGATCTGTAGCCAGCAGATCCAGATGGTACTAAATTCCTCATCTCTGATCTAAGAAACATATTGTGGTAGATAGATGCAGAGATAGGAAGTTGCTAATATGCATCATTAGCATTTCCAGACTGGTGCCTGTTGCCTGGGAGATGCTCTCACCTATTATTGAGGTTGTGCAGAGATTTTGACAGCTGTAAAAACTGTAGCAATGGTCTTTTCTACAAAAAACTTCAGGAAGGAATTGGAGGTCAGAAAGAGTTCAGGTCATTGAGTTCTTAAATCCGTATCAGTGATAGAGGAAATTACACTAATAGAAATATGCAAGGAGATTACAAAAAAAATTATCCAAGGTAAAAACATGTGAGATACATCTCAGGTTAGAACAATAATGTTTTTGCCAACTTTTAGCTTTTTAATGTAAATAAAAGGTTCAGAGCTTTCTGATTTTTTTAATGTTCTGTTTATATAAAATCACTCATTTCCAGTGGATCAAGATGCCAGTACAATTTAATGGTTACTGAAGCACCCATCACATTTGTTTGGCTTCTGCCTTTGCAAATCATCAGCAGACTAGCTAATGTAGATGACAACAGCCTGACCTAAAATAGGCCTTCACAGAAAATAATCAGGGAAATGCTTGCTCAATTAGCTATATTTCTGCCTCTTAAGGAGTTCCTTTCAATTTAAAAGTTTCTTAATGTGACAGATTCAAGTTGTAAACAATTCAGATGGTGTCTTTCTCTCTGCCAGATGGGGGTTTTCAGTAAAATTCCCAGTAATCAGTCTTCAATATTTGTCCATCAACTATTCTGGGAAAAAAATCAGAATTTTTAACCACTCCATATTATCATGTTGAAAAGAAGTACATGCTTATGGTCTTAGTAAGTCTAAGTGATAGCTGGCTTATCAGTAACACACCCAGGAACTTGTGGCATCAAGTATAAAATCCAATATTTCACAGCATTTTAAGTCGCATCACATCTTACCTCAGTTATAGTTATTTGGATTGTCTTTTTCTCTCTCTTTCACTTTTCTTTGTTCTTCCAGCAAATTCAATATATTCATATCTTTTATGATGGATAATTAGTACTGGGAAAGAAGTTAACAATTAGTAAATTTGTATCTCTAGTGCACCTGTTGGTACCAGGGGCACTAAAGGCATGGCATTAAAAAATAAAGAGAATTTACTCTATGATATCCCAACACAGCTCCGCTTTAAATAGCCATTTTTGCACTGGGATGTTTGGTGGAAAATACAAATTATATGTTATTTGGATCCTTTCATGCACCCTTACAGCAGTGCTGGGTTAGACCTTGGAATTACTGAAACAAGAAGCAAAACCCAGGCACCTTCAAGGGAGGTGTCCCAGTTTTCCTGTGAATGTCAAATTAGTCACCTAAGAACGAGGTGTATTCCAAGACAGCTGTCAGTGTAAGGGTGTGAAGAGTGGATGTAAAATGCATGGAATGAGTCATGCTCTGAAGATGCTGGTGTTTCTCTTTGCTACTCCTTGGACTACAGAATGTGCTCAGCCAAGAGTAAGCACCTAACACATGGAGAGGGTCATCACATCACATTATAATTAATCCTAACTCTATCCTTGCCTTCATCAAGATGACTGATAGAAATCAATTTTATTCACTAACCAAAGCTACCTCTGAGCAGGCAGAGTTTTCCATTGAGCCACCTCTTTTGCACTCCATTTTATAGAAAGCAGCAGTTCAAGGAAATATTTGCTGCACTATTTCTGTGCGCATGCCCTAAAACAAAGACATGTCTATATTGTAAGGAATTGCATATGCAATTAACTTATTCTAATTTCCCTGAGCGAAAGAAATAAAATACTTTTACATAAATTAATTGTTATTTTCAGCAGGCTTATATATTTTTGTCATTCATTGCTGGGGTCAGTTTGAACAATGAAGGGAGCTTCAATCTGGAACCATGGGAGAGCCCTCTATAAATTAGACAGGATCTACTACCCAGGATTCTCCAGTTCTGTTATTCAAATTATTGCTAGAAAGTTCCACGTTCTCTGTATTGCCATTAGGTAGTGTTTGCTGCATTAATTGTAATATTCTGAATCACTTGTTCCTGTTGGACTCTCTGTTTAAACCCTACCTTAACCCCTCCCCTTTCCGAGACGAATCAATAACCCTGTAAACCCTGGACCCCAGCTTTTTCTGGTTCATTCCTTATACTGTGCACGCAGTTTGGTTTGTTGTTTTATTATTATATTAAACTTGTTTTTCTGGACAACCGGATCAAGCCATCTCTCTCATCAAAGTCACCAGAGCCGGTTCCTGGAGAAGCCTCCAGCCAACCATCCGGGCTGACACTGGGGAGCTTCAATTCATTGTGTGTGTCTGCTGGTTTTCTGCTGCTTCATGACCTTTGTGACATTAAAAGACACTCTTTTGTCTTTTGGCCACATTAGCAGTCCCAAAACTTATGTCTTGATCACAGATTCCTATTGTTCATCAGCACCCTGTGTTATACATTCCTCAGCAGAAAAAAACCCACAGTCAAAACCCTTGTGGGAACAAAATGCGTGTCTTAATTTTAACTCATACAATGCATAGGCAACTGCTCTTTAAACTGTAATTGTTAGGCCTGAACAAGCCTAACCATTGGAGACCTCTACATTGTTGGTACCCTGGTGAGATCACTTGGAAAGCCAGTGGTTAGTGTTGTACAACAATATGCTAAAATGCCCAGAGGAATTAGGACGCTTTCTTAGCGTTGCCTGTAAACTTTTCTTATTGGCTTGCCTTTTCTTGTATATGCCACTCATAATTAACTACAGCAAAAGAGGGCCCAGCAAGGAAAAGCAATTTATCTGAAAGCCTCTATTCTTTTCTCAAAATGTATGAAGGCTTATTTTGTACTTCCAGCTGGCCAGCATTTCCTTTTTGTTTGCTGAATAATGATCTGATTGTCTCAAATAATAGAACAGCTTCTAGAGAAGCTCAAAGATGATATAAATTTGCACTCATCTTTGTAGGAGCTTCTATACTGGTAAGGAGTCACTACCCTTCCTGCCTAGAAGTGACAAGCATATATGAATAAGTGGATATTTCAGCAGCTATCTCACATGACAAAATTAAAAAAATGGTAAAGTTTGGGTCTTTGGGCAACAAAATAGCCAGTACATGTTATCATCCATGTAATGCCATTGATGCTAGCATTCTAGCATTCCTTCATCTGTAAGAATGTAATTTCTTTCTTCATCTGTTAGAGACAACTTGTTGGCTCCAGTTTCTTGAGGAGAGTTGTTAATGTTGTGGAAGGTTCTGTATTTTTCCAGCTTCTGCACCAGGCAGAGTGTTTAACATGGTAATATTGTCTAAAAGAATCATGTATGCAACAAGTAAAACACATTAAAAGAATCAAAAGGCTGTGTAAGAGACAAGTATGCAGATCAAAAACTCTTCCACAGAAATGATGATCCTTCAGAACACGTTTGAAAGCTCTGTGCATGGCTGATTTTCCACATGAACTTTTAGGAACTGGTCAAACACAGATGCTTTGCACTGGTGTGAGGAGGAATCTGATCTCTGTAAACAAATGTTACACTTATGGCTGAGACTTGGGCTTGCAGGAATTTGTATTTTCTCCTTTATATTTTGCTTTAAATGTTAGTAATAAGTTGCTTTTTAAAAAAAGGACAAATACTCCCATAGACACAAACATGAAAAGACTACATTGCTCTCTCCTCTTAACCGCACCTTCCCCAAAGTGTCTAAATATTCGGTCTGGACTGTGTCATCAGTGCCTCATCCTCCATGCCAAACGTCAAAGACACATCAAGGCTGAGCAAAAGACCACTGGAGTAGAAATCCCTTCAGTATCTTTAGTGAGCACTGGATGCAGCTGCAAACTTACAGGATGTTGCCAAGAAGAGGCATCTGCTGTCACCAGTTATATACTGACATGTTAAAGGCACGTTTATTAAAAAAAAAAATAAAAAAAAAAACAAAAAAACATTGTGTTTCCCAACACAAAGAAATAAAGGGAAATTTTCAGAATGGAAAGAAAAATCCTGGAAAACAACATTTTTTGAAAACAGGAGGTATTGTTTAAAAAAGATTCTGTGATTGTGCTGATGCCTTGCCTTCCAAGTTTGTGCTTGCCAAATGTAGGAAATGCATACTCAAAGCTATTTTGTAGTAAAATAAACCAAAGGTGTTTGTAATTCTGCAAGCAGTTTCACCTCCTGTGTCCTGAAGTCAGCTGAAGCAAGGTTATTTAAACTGAGTTTCAAGTGACTGTTTTTGACTTAACACCACCTTCTAATTTTGAACGGTTCAGAGCAGTATTTTGGCAGAAATTATACAACAATGGAAATAGGCCTTCTATAGGGGAAAATGAGAAACACTTCCGAAGTGTCACAAGACTGACAGTGAGCGCTGCTTAAATACTGTCTGCTACAGAGGTTAAAAAGCTTCTTCTTATCTTTGGGATTACAAAATGACCTGCATTATCTTGATTTTCTCCTCAGTGAATCATTCAAATGTCTTACATGTCATTAAAGGTAAGGGGAAATTGTTTAGTGAACTGTTAGCAGGTACAAAATATTTGTTTTTCTTAAAAACATTCCCACATAAAGGATGTTTGTAGTGGCTGTTTAAGAAAAGGAAGAAAACATTTGACTTTAAAAAGGCCAAGACCTTCAGCAAAGATGAAAGTAATGTCAGTGATTAGCTGTGTGTTGAATGTAGTAGCTGTAACTGGCAAAGACAGAGGTCCAAACTTCTAAGGGATGAAAGTAGATTTTTTTTCCCATGTCAAAGATTTAAGAGATTTTTCCATGCATATATTAAACAGCATTTGTCATCTATTTCTCATGGGCTACTAACCAGGTATCCTATCATCCTGGTTTATCTGCTGACTCAGACTGTAATAATTCTTTTCAATTAAACTTCTTGGACAAATTAATAGAGTGAGTTTAAACAAAATCCCAGGCTTGCCCATATCCTTACCCCATATGGGCCAAAGGTGTTGTCTTCCCTGTCCTCTCAAATAAGCCATGTAAGGGATGGTTATAAATCCAAATGCTGCATCCAAGGATGCAGTGTTATGGACACCTACCTTAAGACACTAATGGAAGAGAGTTTCCCTCCTATCCATCACTGCAGGCTAGTCTCATGCCTGCACAGGCTGTCTTTGCTGTCTGTTAGATTCTGTATTTCTTTAAATTATATTAAGTTCTTAAACTGACAAACATTCCTGTCTGCTTTACTTGCACATTTCCCCTCAAAGCATTTTGTTAGACTTTTCTCTGCTGCTTGAGATGTCACAGCTTTATTGACTAGTAGTTATTCAGCATTTGCCAGCCTTTCTCACCTTTCCAGACCCACGCTGGGGTCAGGACATTCCTTAGATGTAAGGCTTTTGGCACTGGAATCACATTTTCATCACTCAGGGAAACACTACAAAGCGGTACGTCTGGAGTCACTCCAAAATGAGTAAAACAATTCAAAAATTGCTTTGATAGCCAGTTTGACTGTCACACAGATTGGGTGAGAGACTATATGTGCTTGTATTTGGCAGAATTCCAGGCAGAATACAGACACTGGGCATAAGACAACAGGAGAAAAGATCATCAGAGACATCAGTGTACCAGCCTCTATGAAATTATGGATGTGGGTAGATGGATAATGAGCTTCAGCTTCTCTCTTTAGCTTTGCACTTACATTTAGTGGTGCAACATCATGGTACATGCAGCTGAGTGTTGATACATGTGTTTCTGTACTTCTGTGAGGTTCACATTTCTTTCCATCTTACCTTCTCTATCCTAGCTTAAAACCAGCACAATACCCTCTTATGAAAACCTTCAGCATCTACCTCTGAATCTGAGATGTACAAACAATCCATAATTGTGCGCATAGTTGAATTGCAGCCATTTTTACAAAATTCATGTCTGGGCAAAGTTTTTCTTAATTTCTTCTTGATGGTACTGGAAACCACCTCCTGTCTTGTCTTGATAACATTTGTACCTATGGCAGTCCTTGAAAGGCAGATGAGATCTTCAGTCAGAGTATACAGGGAATTCTTAACACTCTGCAGTTTAATTCTTCATCACTCATTTAACATTTTTTATCAGAATAGCATTACAAGCCAGATTGTGTTGGTTTTAAGTCATTGCTAGGTAGAATAATAAAAATTAAGGAAAGCAAGTGCATGTCTGTGAACTTTGGAAAAGGTATTAAAAGAGAGATTAGCTATACCAAAATTTTCGCCATTGTTCCTAAATTTAGCATAATATATTAATTGGGTTTTGAATGTGCTTAAATGAAGAAATAAATAGGGATCTGTTCAGCTGTGAGGCCACTGTCACTGCTCATTTATTTCCACTGCTTCACTGTCCAATAGCTCTGACTGATCTGCACTTGCTTGAGGCTTCTGTTTTATGTGTTCATTGGTACGAACAAAAGTCACAAAGCACCATGAGTACTTCTTGCTGGTTGCAATACTAGAGGGACTTTTTTTAAATATTAGTAGCTGATGAAATTAGAGTAAGATGAATCATACAAATCCTAGAAGCCCACATCCCAATCAAAAGACTGAGCTGCTCAAAGCTGGTATATCATAAACTCAGTCAAACCTGTGATCAGCTGCTGATGCCTTCAGGTGTCCTCTATTGCTCTGATCAGGACTATGGTGAACATAAAACGAAGGATCACCACATTAATTCTTTTTCTTCACCTTCTAATGTAACATCAGTGTTGAGAAGCTGCACTGCACTTTCATCCAGTATGTTGCAGAGTCATGCCATCTCCCTTAGGCTTTCTGAGAAGATTATAGTGTTCACAAATGCTTTGCACACTCATACTCTAAAAAGCCAGGGGGACCATATGTGTGTTCTTGTCTGACCTCTCATATAACACAGGTCATAGAATAATTCACCTTGGTACTTTACATCAAATCCAGTAATCTGTGGCAGAATACAGCATATATTTTTGGTACCTTTCTCAATTTCAAGTTGTTAAGAAGCTACATGATTCACTCTGACTTTAAGTAACTAGCTAAAAAAGTTAAATTTATTCACTTTTCAAAAACTGTACCTTATTCTAGTTTAAATTTTTTCATTTCAACCCCCAGCCTCAGGCTTTGCTACACTTTTATCTGATAAGGAGTCCTTTACTATCACAGACAAGTTTCCTGTGCAAGCATTTTGGGATCCTGCTCAGATGAAGTCTCACTTTTCTATACTTAACTCTTCAAGCATAATTGCTATTATTCAAAAACTAAACTGATTAAGTTATTTAGTTGGTTATTAACACTTCCAAGTGGCTAAAACACAAACAATTAATAAACATTTGTGAGGTAGCATCATGCCAAGTATACACAGGAAATTGAAAGCTCTCCAGAGCTAATTTAGAAATGTCTCTTCTTGATGTCAACATCCTGATCCTGAAATAGAACTGGAGTTGTTCTGCTAACACCTACCTCTAAAGATTTCTGGTTATGTCCTATTCCAGATCACAGCCAAGCGTGGCTTGGCTTTATTTATATTTTTTGTCTTCAAGATAACCCATTTTTATCCATTGTATCCGTTATTGCATTGCTGGAATAGTTAATTTGTCTTTGATGAAACTGAAAGGGTCAAAAGATGAGCCTGGATAAGAGAGTAGATAGCTCTGCTTATACCACTTTGATTGAGCCGGCCATAAATCTCAGCTTGACAGCTCTTTAATGCAGTTGATTCATGAAAGCACACATTTCCTGATTTTCATACATTTGTCTTTGTCAGGAAGAAGACAGTTGCCAAGCTGAGCATCAGCATGTTAAGCTGCAGGATAAACAAATTTTATCTGTCTCTGAAGCTGTAGATCTGAAGATTTCTCAACAAATTCCATCCTGAATAAGCACCATTTTTTTTTCCCAAATAAGCTCCAGGTATGAGCCAAAACTCATACCTACCTTAGTATGTACCTCCTCACTTATCTATGATAGACCACACAGTGCAGATCAAATGCAACCACACAGGAATATGTTCTTCCAACCCTGCCCTATTAAATGGGTTTTCTTTTCTAACTGTCGGTGGCTTTAGACAGAAATGTGAATTTCATAACTAAAGGTAAACTTCCTGCACAGGAAGAGAGAAATTTTTGTGTGTATTTTTTGTGTGCCTAAATCACTTCTTCCTGTGACTAGGCACATCTTCATTTTTAAAAAAATAACAAAAAAGTTCTCTTTATATCAGCTGTAGATAATGGTGTACTGTTATGGAAAAGATAATAAGTCATAAAACCTTCACTTCTGGAAAATACTGCACATTTTGAACATGGTTAGTCATGAACCAGAACAAAGCTGTAATGTGTATTCCATTTCCCTGCCTGCTTTGAGGCAGTGCTTGGAAAAAATTATGATAAACCAGATTAGAACTGTGAAATCACTTTGCCACTTTTATATGCTGTCACTGCCTTGGTGGATGAATAGCTATGAAGATAAGTGCAGCTATGCCACGTAGCTCCATTCCCTCCTCCACCCTGCCACCCACACTCAAGTTCTGATGCAAGTGCAGCCCAACTCCTTCAGGGCTGTCCAGGAAATTGCCACCCAGAGATTTCCATAGTAGTGTTTGCAGTCAGCACCACCAAAGGAGGAAATAAAGGTTTGCTCAGAGCGAATGCCTTGAACTACTCTTTCCACAGTCAGTAATGGATGCCTTAAGCCAGCTTGTGATCAGCCAGTTTCTGGCATTATACACAATCCTTCTTAGCTCATATACAGTTGATGTGTGTGTATAAATGCACACAGCACTTCCCAGAGTAAAAAAAATAACCTGCAGAAGTGAAAATTTATTTTAAGGGAAAGTAGAAGAAGTAACACGATGTAATAGCCTGACTAGGATTTCTGCAGCTGTCCCATGAAATCTGCCTCATGTTACAGGAACCACGTCACAATGAGTTTTACTCTGTGAGACACTGAGGCCCTTCCTTGTAATTCACTTCTCAATATATTTATCTACAAAACTTCTTAGGAAGTGGCTTTTTGAAAAGCAAGTGGATGAGAAGTGACCCTAGAATTAAGGTCAGTAATTAGTTATTTTTTCTATGATTACTAGCAGAAAAGTTTACTTTTCCAGAGAACGTATGATGTATGATGTACGATGTACAGTGGTGTACCCAAACATTGTAAGCACAAACATTGTAAGTCACAAACCTTCTAGAGAATCTTTAGCAAGAGATAGTTATCAAACCATTCATTGGCTGCACTGTACACATTGCTAGAAATCTTGGCTAGAGACAGAAGTGATCACTTTCTAATGAAAAAAAATAAAAAGGAAGAAAACAAAATAATAAACTTTCAAACACAAAATTTCCAACCTGATGAAAAAGTGGGGAATCCAAGAGGTTCAAATAAGAAGGCCAATGCAGGAGCCAAGGTGTACCACACATGCTTTAGGAGCTGAACTTAAGCTGGGCTGGCTCAGAGACAAAGTTTTAGATAGAAGAATCAGGAGAATTGCCATGAAACATGCCAACTTCATGCACTAGCTGTGGAGATGATGTTACTGATAGGGGTGGAAAATGCCTCAGTGAACTGTTGCAAAACCATAGACGTGACCTCTATGCTGAGCTGCTCCTGAGCAGTCAGATTTATGTTCCTGCTTCCACTCTTCAATGAGAAACTTGGTCATCTTAGGCTCCTCAGAGAATCAGTGACATGTCCACCTAGACAGTGGTCTTTGCACCTTTTCTATCTAAAGAAAAACTGGTGCCTCAGTGCTCCCAGGTGAGTGGGAAGAGTAGGGAACAAGCAGCACCTTCTGTTCTCCCTGTCTATAAAGGACAGAGGTGGACACAATAAAGATGCAAACTGGAAAATATCTGATACAGATAACTAATATTTTATTGCTCAGATGAGAATTTCAAAGTTTGAACAAAACAAAGTGGGATTTCCTTCATTTTACTCAGATTTGTCGGAGAGCACTCTTTAATGGCAGCTGGGACAGGTTCTTCTCTCAGAAAGCACAAACATGAAAACAAAAGTAATTCAAGTCCCTGACATTACTGAGAACACGTGTGCTCCTTACAAAGGACTGTAAGGAAGCCAGGACAGGCTGCAGCAGAGGAAGGAGCAGGAGCAAGAGCAGATGACGCTGGCTCGTCCAAGAACAGGCACCCTTGCCAGGAGGCCTTTCCAGGTCTCAGACACAGAATGCTCTGTGCTTGCATAAGAGTCAATGTTTTTCTGTCCTACACATGGCAGCACTGAGGTAATACTTTGTCAAGCATTTTCTACTGGATTTGTGCCCTTATATGAAGTGGGATGACTCGGTACAGAAGCAATGGTGGTAGTTGAGGAGTACTGAGAAAGATGATGGTTTTTAAATTCCATCCTCAGCATAACCAAAAAACAGACAGTGGGACCTCTGGTTTTCTGAAGAACCCTGTAGCTTCAGTACCAAAAGCAGGGAGGCAGGCAGTGACTGCTAGCTCTTCCCTGAGGAAGCTGCAGGGTGACCCCAATGAATCATCATCCTGATCCAGAGTATAGCAGCAGTAATCATAAATTCAATCCCCTGTTCTTATAATATTAGCATTTATTCATAGAGGACATGTCCCTGCTTACATATATAATCTGTTGCATTGTTAATTATTTCAAAATCTTTGTCATATGTTCTCTCCTTTGCATTGTGGTGGGGAGTTGGTTGAGGGAGGTTGTGGCAGCAAATATTTCTGGTGTTTGTCTTTTATTTTGAATTAAATTAGACTTTCATTTCTCTCGTATTTTAATTTTTAAAAAACCCAATAACCTACAAACAAACAAACATCTGGCTCCTGATACTACTGAAGAAAAGGTGGTCATACACTTCTTGTCTTCAGCCTTAGAAAAGCCCAGGAAGAAGATGGCCCTGGGTTCCAACTACAAAAGTATCTAAAGTAAGTCTTTTGGCTCAAGTCACAGTCAGAAATAAAAAGGAAGGAAAAGCATTTGTAATTGCAAAAAACATTTTTAAGTCAATTATTTGACAAATCTTGAGTATAAATAATTAAACCTCTTATGACTCTGAAATTACATAGTATAAGATAGGCATTTCTTACTAATCCAGTACTCTTTAAAGCATTAATTTTAATGTCTTTCTCGCCAACAATTATATATAAAACTCCATCACTTTCCATTCTTTGTGGTGTTCACAAAATGTACAAACTTTTCCAACTGTTCATGGTTTATAGTTTTGTTTAAAACTCTTAACAGAAGTTACACAGAGGTCCAATACATCAGCAAATGTACTCTGTTCTACATGCTTAAATGTATAAAAACCACAATTATGCTTCCTAAGTGCCTAAACTTTTTCATCCAGAATAGTTGTTTTTCTATGTTACTTCCTACCATTCTTGAGTGGCAGGAAAATGAAAAAATATGTGAGTTGATCTGCCCAAAATAACCAAGAGATGGCAGCACTCCATTCAACCCAAACTTGACTTGTCATATAATCTATATGGCTGCAGTACAGCAGTCTGTGCAAGTGGGAAGCGCGAGGGAAACGGAGCAGTCAGCCGTAGAGTAAGCTAGGACATGCATCATTTCATCAGTCACTCTCTCCCTGCCTGTCGTGGTGAGGCTGAGAATCACAGCAGGCATGGAAAATTCTTGACTAAGTGGGGAAGGAAGGAAGGAAGGAGGAAGCTTGTGACAATTGCATTTCTTCCTGGTGCCCTGTCTGTTGATGGCAGCAATATTCTCTGAGCTCCCAAAGCTATCCCTTGCATTTGAAAGCATAAGGAAAAATATTGACATCATGAGGAAATGTATTAAGATAAAGCACATAGTGAACATGTTCCAGATTGTATTTTCTTTTCATTAAAGACCACTGAAATTTTTGCACATATTAGAGTGATCAAATTTCTTGCAGCATTCTTTCTTTCCTTTCTCTTTTAAATGCTTGAGTGAACTCCCCCTAATTCTCCTCACTCTTCATACACTACTCCCTGACAGTGCAAGCTACAAATTATGAGGCACTTCTTCTCAGTTTGCTGAGGTGCAAATGGCCATAGGGTGAGACCTTATTAGATGTCAGGTGCTCTGGGCTCTTTGGGGAGAGAGGTAGTGTTTGGAGAACAGAGTGCTAAGGATTTTTAAATTAACCTTGAAGCAGCTTAACTTATATAGTGGTACATTTTACATTTTTTGGTCTCCAGAAACCTTCAGATGTTTTTTAAGCTTCCTTACAAAAGGCCAGGCACTCTCTGATACTGATGATCCCTGCTGGAGCTAGACTCAAATATTCTTCCTTGCATGACAAACATAGATGCATTCACAAAAGGTAAACTTTCTTTGCACTTAAATGGCTGTGTTTATCTTGCATGTTCAGTAAGTGGATTCCAGTCTGGATTTTGCAGTACATGTTAGGGCAATCACTCCATTTGGTTTTATATTTTTTCCCATACATTTTTTCACTTCCAAAACGTGGGAGGTTTTAAATTAGCATGCAATAATTATTATGTTGCAAAATCCTAGCAGAGATAAAGCACCTGACATTTACAACAAGTCAACTCTGCAAAATTGCTGCTAGTGTTTGACTGAGTCACTCTCCATGAGAGCAAAATTACAAAGGTGTAAGACCACTAGGGTGTTAGAGTAGGAGCTTACACTCATATACAAAATCCATGGTGTGCTGATTAAATCTCAGCTTTTGAACACATAAAAAATTTCATGGATTAAGGTCCTCACCTTTCCCTTCTTACCTAGCTGCCCTTTTAGAAGCACATTTTGCAGCTTCCTGTCTCCCAACCCACTCTTCCAACACAGGGGAAGATTGTGTCATACTTAAGAACAATCATTAGTCACTTTAGTTAACATTGGGAATGCTAAAGAAGACAAATGGCTTTTCAGACAAGGCTAAATTAAATAATTAGGTTCATCAGCATTGAAATAGATGCAGCTTCTGGAATATTGCAAATGAAATCCCTAATTTATATATATTTAACATGGATGGAGTAGCTGATGGTCCTTTCCCATTACAGTTGGGTCTATCTTTTATAATACATTAATTTTGCCAAGAAAATGTTCCTTTCATCTCACTTTTGAACAAAAATTTCATATCAGAGACCACTCTCCTGAGATCCTCTTTCCACTTAAGAGTCACTGTTTAAATCAAGCAGAAAACAGTTGGCAGCACTCTGTGAGAAGCTGCTCTGTCACACTCTGTGTGACACCATCAGGATCTTTGATTGCCACAGGCTGTGGGGGCTCTGCTGTGACGTGTCTTCCGCAAGGAAGCCCCCAAGCAGCTCCCAAGCAGCACTGCATCCTTAACGCCGCGTCAGACAAGTGCCTGCTGGACCTCAGACTCTGCACATACATAAGCTCAGAGAAGTCCAGGAATGCCTTGCAGCTTTACTGCTCAGGATATAAGCCAGGGACAAGTAGAGTTTCTGTAAGAGGAAAATGTAGGGAAAGAAAAGTGAAAAGGAAACACTTTTGACAGGACGGAGGAGAAGATGCCTACAGGGGCAAGAAGCTGAGCTTCAGAGTGTGCTTGGGAGCACAAGTTGAGCCACGCTTTGGCAGGCTGGAGCGCACATTCCCTCAGGGCAGCAGCATATGCCAGTGAGAGCTGGGCCTCCCCATACATAGTCTCTCCTAATGTTACTGCTGGATCTTTTATGGACTTCTCTGGAGTGATTGCTACCCCCACACGCTCCTCCTCCACAGCTTTCTCTGTAGTCTCCACCTTGGACCTCTATCCCCTATAAGCTTAACCTGCACATGATACAGTGACCTGAGGTGAAATGATATATGTGATGCTCACTATGTAAAGTTCTGATTTATTTACTTTGGAGTCCATCGGGGAAATAGAGGTATTCGAGGCAACCTGAAAAGTTCAAGTAAGCTCTTGATTAATATACTGCTGGACAGGATAAAATTAATATTGCCAATGAAAACACAATCAGGCCAAGTGCAAATGAATGCTTGTATTGGGCTGGGATGGTCAGCATGGGCAAAGAAAGGCTTTTGAATTAACTCAGGGGATCAGAAAAAAATATAAGAATGACTGTAAGAAGGGTGACTGGAAAGAAAGAGTGTGTTGGCCCACGTGTCAATGAATCGGCTGCTGGCAACACATAAATGTTAAGGAGCAGCTTGCAGTCTCTGACTATTTGTAGCCTGATTCCTAAACCAAAGAAGAAATCCAGAGCAGTACTGGATACCAGACTACACCTCTGAGCCATCAGAGCCTTTCACTTGCACTAAGGAAAATAGATTATTGATGCTGGCAGGAACACGTGCTCTAAAAACAGACAAGGAGATTGCAGCCTAATCCAAATCCAAACAGAAGCAAGTTGTCTGAAGCCAAATTCTTTTTACAGTCCCTTAATTTCACTACAAAATTGCTTTCCTTTAAGTTTTAAATTGTGTAGTATCCGAGCCAATCTAGCTAACCCTTGCTTACAAGAGCAGTCTGTCTGTGCAGGAGTGGACCCATTAAAAACTCAAAAGCCTAATGGCTTACAGGACTCGGTAAAGTCTTGGCCCCACTGAAAGCAGTAGGAGGCTTGCCAAGGACTTCAGTGGGGCCAGTATTTTACCTCAGTTCTTTACAAGCAGCAGTGTTGCTCATTTAGAAGCAGAAAAACACCTCTGTGAATTTCCTGAGGCCCAATCACCAGCTTTTGCTGGTGCTTCTGTCGTCATCACATGGCTTCACTTTCAAACCCAAAGGAAAGAGAAGTGAAGCCATATTCTCCCACTAAAAACCTTTTCTTTTTACATAATCTATGCATGTTTAATTCCAGGGAAAAGAGGAAGAAACCCATAACTTGTGTGGTTTTTTTCCCCTTCCTCTCATTCTCCTGAAATAAACCTCCTTCTCCTAGAGGGTGGTATAAAGAGACTTTGCTAGAAATGACGGGGCTCAGGGCTGCTGCTCCAGCCAGGGATAGCTGGGACATGACGTGTCTGGAGAGCCGGGCGGGAGGCACACCAACCTCGGGCTGCTCGTGGGGCCCCACCCAGGAGATGACCAGGCTCTGACACAGCCCCATCGGCCGGACACTTGCCAGGCCGGCACAGTAATTGGAAACAGTGGGACTTCTGCCTGCAGTCTCCAGTGTGAGTGCTCGGGAGTGTGTGATCATGATCAATAATGCTCCATGGGAATCTTTTAAAGTCCTCCCAGCCACATCACTCCAGTAAAGGATTTGTCAGCTTTTCCATAAACCCCAGTTTTGAAAAGTTTATAGAGCAGCTTGTTTTCATTACCTTGAGGTGAAAGTTGCCATATAAAATTTCAGACCAGAAACTTTTTTCCCTTGCTAATACAAAATACCATTTAAAACAAATTTTAGTCTCCAAATTTAGAGTCCTAGTAAGAACCATGTTATTCCCTCAGTGCTTTGAGTTTGTTGTTCAGAACTCCTGTGTGAAAATCTAGTAAATTCAAGAATTAACAAACAAATGGCGTGCTCTTCTGCTGGATTTTTAAACCACTGACTAATATGTCCAGAACTGCCGAGTTATTTTGCTCACCCCCAAGAAATGCTGTAAGTCTGCATCAGGGACTTCTGTGGAAGAAGAACAGACAATGTGCCTCTGTCTCTTCCATTTCCAGCAGCTGGAATTATGGTTTTACACTATGTTGTTTTTTTTTGAGGAGTAAAATTTCAGCTCACATAAAGTCACTGTAGTTCCATTCACAACAGCCTACTTTGCATCTTCTCTCTGTTAAAGAGTTTCTATGCTACAGCCTAGAAATAATTGAACTTCCAACAACAGACAGGACTCTTCCTGTTACAGGCATGAGTCACATTCCAGCTACCTGTTCTTACAGAACACAGTGGGAGATGAACCAAAGCTCAGATGATGTCAGATGCCTGTGCCTCACACAGACAGGCAAAGCATTTCTCATCCCCTGAGCAGTAATATCTGACCTCTTCATCGCCAACAGCTTCCCTCTCTGCTGAACTAGGCCTTTGCCCCTCACAGTACTGTGACATCCCCTCTCTGCTGCTTTATTACCGTAGTAGCAGGAACAGACTAAAGTTGCTGTCTCTCCTGGGAGGGAGAGAGCTGTAAGAGCAGCTGTTCACAAGCCTGCAAGCCTAGTGCTGCTGTTTTGCAGCAATAGATACCGGCAACCAAAACAGCAGCTAAGAAGCACCCAAAGGAATTTTGTATCGGCACATACCACTCTCAGGTATCTGTGGTTGGAAGGATTAAGGCTTCTTTAATTTCACAAAGTTAATTTCACACAATGTTCTTACAAAACAGAATGTTGCAGTCTACTATCTTTGGGGGCTGACCCAGGAGAACAAGAACTACTGTCATGCAGATTATTCATCCATGGAAACTAAATGGGTTTATATTTTCTAGATCTCCAGTCTCTGCAACGTCCATCCAAATGTCCTATGACCATGTTACTCCTGGTGGAATTGACATATTCTGGATATTTTCTTGATGAGAAAGTATATTTCACTTTTTTTTTTTTTTTTTTTTTGCATGGCCTGTGCCTAAGATAATTTCTTCTTAAGAGTGGATTTTTGCTGCTGAAAGAAAGCTTGAAAAACTCAGAGGAGAAAAAGATTTCTGTTTTTCCTAAGCAGTGCTTAGAAAAAAATATCTATGTGGATATTGAACTGATTAGTTGTGGCGATGTTTTTTTGGATGATAGGAAATAATACAAAATACCTGGGAATGGACAACAGATGGAAGGAGTCTTCAACAAAATCTAAAATGTATTAATATTGTCATTACAACAGGAAGCTGAAAGTGTATTGCCAATGATGGAATACCAAGTATAAGTACAGCACATTTGAGTCTCGTTTCTTAAGAAAATGAGGGTTATATGATTGTGTGATTGTGTACTTATAAAACACGTGTCTTTATGGTTCTTCAATCCTTTTTTATTCTCTGGAGTGAATCAGGAGAACAATAGAGGTTTCCAGGGCAAAATATTTCAGTGAGGGTCCTAAAAGCTTGAAACCCAACAGGAAAAGTAAAGCTGAAACTAAACCAAAACAAAACAAAACAAAACAAAAAAATGCTCACAAAACTATTAGCTCTTCCACTGAAGTAAATTATATTGTAAAAATTCATCTGCTTTTGAACACCAGAAAATCCACAGATGGTAACAGACAGAGCACTTCAACAGCTGGGAAGGTTTTACTTAAAGCTGTTACCTTATTAGACACCAGAAAACCTATTGCAAAATAAAACAGTCTCTCAGACTAGATGCATTGACAGGCAAAGGCGACAAGCATGTATTCTGACTCCAAAATTTCCTGTAAGTTTTCAGTGTTATAGATCTTGATATCTTCACAGGATGCCAGCCAATAGACAGTATCAACAGAAAGCTAAGCCCCAGCTAACTGAAAGATATATAGACCCTTATTGGAAGGATTTCCTTGGCATTAATTTCATGCTGTAGCCAATAGACCATATTCCCTTTTAATTTCTTTTAAATTGAGACTATTTGGAAAGCTATAAATTCTTTGTAGAAAGTAGATTTTCCTCTACCATTATCCTATTCAAAGACTGTATTTCTTACGGCTTTCCTCTAAGTAAATCTCAGGAGAGTAAGTCACCTGTTACAATTATACGAGTCATTTGCAAATGCCTTTCCTAGCCCTGGAAGCCACAGGCAGAATGAAAATACATTTTAAGCAGCCTTCCAAAGGAGGCAAGAAGACAAGCTTCTGTTTGTTTCATATCTTTCTAAGCTTTCCACAAGATAGTCCAGCAAAAGACAACAGTAAACAATTCCCAGATTTCTTCATTGTGGTAGAATATTTTCCAGTTGTCCCACTTTTCCGTTTCCAGCTGACACTTTTATGCCCTAAGGTACATTTCTACTGCCATCTGTCTCCTGCATGAGACACAGAGAGTGGGCAGAAGACTGAGTCTTCTCTTGTTTTCTGCTGTAATGGGAAAGTCTGTCATGCTGCAGGCTTCCCAGCCTGCTTGAGGTGGCAGGAAGGGCACAGTCCACACAGCCTCTTGCGGGGCCAGTGCCTTTGTACATGGCCAAGGCCTATCAGCCACCCTGATGTTCTGCCAGTGAGCAGAGAAGCAGCAAAAGAAAGCTGGTTTTGCTGAATGAAAGAGGGAAGATCATGTAGTCCAAATGAACAGCAATTTAGACTTTTTATGTACATAACCCCTGCCTTCTTTGTGCTGTCAAGAATAGCAAACAAGTGCTAGTAGTGAGCAAATCCATCTGGTGTCAGTTCCATCCCCCTCAAACACAGATTCTTGGATTAATGTAGCCGCACGCCAAGTACTTTGACTGGCATAGATATTAGGATTTATTTTCTCTGTTGATAAATAGCCTGAGCAATGTTCCTGTCCTTGTGAAGCTGATGGAAATCCCTCTGAAAGCACTTGTCTCTCAGTATTTCCACTGAAAATACCACAAGATTCTTGCCCAGCCTGAAAAATAGAAGGGTAGGAGGAAGTAAAATTGTGTCTTAGGTTTATCTCCTTGCAGTTTTTTTCAGAGATTTTTATGGGTATTAATAGCAGGCATGCTGAGAAGAAGGAAACCACTCACTCTGCAGCATTCCTGCTGCTACTGCTGCTAATGAAACTATGAAGAAACCTTCATGGTGTTCGTGATCTCGTGCCAAATCCCAAATATTAAATTACTGTGTGTTGTTGGGCTTCCAGTCATGCAAACTTAAAAAAATCAAAACAAAACAAAACAACAAAAATGGCTTTACAGTTTTGTTGTTTTTTTTTTTTTTTCTGCATGGCAGTAGGCCTGGACATTCTTGTTTCAGATCCACCATAAATATTTGATTCTCAAGTCACTCATATTCATGATTCAGGTTGTTAACAGGCTAGTAGGCACACTTTGGCAGAGGACTCACCATGTGCCAGCTATTTGGAAACACGAACACGTTGGAAACTGCCTTTTTTGACCATCTAATATTCTATCTTATCAAACTGTAAGCACAGGAGAGGACTTAGGGACAGGCTGTTCTTGGCCCACAAAAAACAGAGTAAAAGCAGGGATTTTGTCTGATCAGTAAACACTGTTCTTACAAAGGAGTAAAAGCACTTGGAATACTTGCCACCTTGCAATGTGCACTTGGAGCTGACACTACAACCCCTGAGGACTGAGATGGGCTGCTCAGTTTATCGGGAATTTTATTACTCCCCATGTAGAAAAAGGTGTAGGAGAGGGACAAAGCCAGTAGCAGCATCTGTCCTCTGCTGGAGGGATGTACTGTGAACTGTTAGGTACAATCCATATGAGTGAATATGGTGACAGGAGGGCGGACTAAGCACAGCATGCCTCTGCCAGTGCTGACATTGAAGAAATAGAGACAGATCAAAAGGAAACAAAACCTTATCTACATTTCAAAGTCAACACTGGTGCAGTGCCAAAACTGAGGAGAACAGCTGAGAGCAGCTGGAGACCTTCATTTCTCTTGACCACACTTGGATTTCTCCTTCAGAGTGCCTTACTGTGATCTGAGCCCTCTCCTGGATGGGAGAGATGCTGAAGAATGAGTCGTGCATTGTGGGAAGAGGTCAAATTTTTTAAAAGAGTGTGGATGAAGGAGGAGAAGAATAAAAATTATCTTCTCTGAGTGTCTGTGATTTTATCTTCCTGTGACCAAAAAGAGGAAGCCAAATTCAGAACAAAAAGTGTTTTTTCACTCCACAGAGAACCGCTAAAAAGGTTTAAGCCTGGTCCTTCCACAAGGTATTTTATATGCCAGCTGTGAAATATCACAAACACTTGACAAATGTTTAACAATCCAGCCTTGCTATGTTTATCCCTTTCAAACAATACCTTGTTGGGGGCCTGGTTCTGAGAAGCAACTGTGCAAAGAATGTGGATGGGAAGAAAAGCAGCTTGTCAGAAAAGAGAAAAACAGCTTTGACAGAAGCTGCAAAATTTCTGTGAACTCTATTCTTCTGCCAACATACAGATGTCACTCCCTGGCAGGTGGAATCATCAGCAGAGAGTGCTCCCTAAGCATTGCTTAAATGAGCAAATGCCTTATTTTCCAAGCTCAGTTGTGATAGCAAACTGCTGGGGAAGTTAATTGGTGAGTCTGGATACATCTAAAGCATGAGGAATCTGCAATCACCTCCCAGCATCCATTTCTTAGCAAATGGCTGTGTTGAGCAGGAAAGACGACCTACCACAGCTCCATGTCAAAGCCAGTGTCTTTGCAAGGAAATACTTTGATGCTTGCTTTTTCTTAGTGGCCTGTTGTCCTGCATAAGGCATGCTTACAGATTTATTTGGTCTCCATTGTGCAATGAAAGAGCTATCAGAATTTCTTTCTCCAGGCAATGAAGCACTAGATACTCCCTTGTTACCTTTAACTCTGAAATCGTCATTCAGAAATTTACAGGCTGACCTATAGCTCCCAAGAGAAGCTCTGCATTACTTTTCTTTGCCTTTCTCTCATATGCCTGCCTTTTCCTCTGTTGCCCTGTCTCCCATCAGAACTTCCTTTTTATCCTGATGGCTCCAGTTCTGTTTATGCAGTGAAAAGAGTGAATGTATTAAAACCATTTTGGATGACTTAAGCCCTTTTGAACATTTTCCACATGCATCAGATATTGTCCCACCAGCACATCTCTGCCTTTGTTGGAGCCAGGTCACAGTCTCATCTTCAAGGAACAAAGGCATAGACATTCGTAGGGAGTTGTATTCAAGGTAAGAATTCATTACCCAGCTGTTGTGTGTGAACCTTGGCCACTAGCTAAGGGAGATAGAATCAGAAAGGTAAAAGTGAGAAAACACATGGATTAAGATAAAGACATTTTAATGTGTTAAAAAAGAAAAAAATTAATAAAGGAAAGCCAAGGGATGAAAAAGCAACTATTCACCACCTCACTCAAATGGCAGCCATTGATAAACTCTCTCCCAGTTTTGCTCCTGAGCACAGTGTTACATGGTAGAGAATATTCCCTTGGAGTCAGCTGTCTGACTGTGTCTCTCCCCAATCTGTTGCCCACCTCTAGTCTACTCTCCTACTGGCAGGAGAAACAGAGAAGACCTTGGCACAGTTCAGTAGCAACAGAAAATGTGTGTTAAAAATGTTCTTTGAGTCACAAATCAAAAACATAGCACCATACAGACTGCTGTGAAGAAAATTAACTCTCTCAGCTCAACCCAGTACACCAGCTCATGTAGTGACAATAGTTTGGTTACCCAAAGTAATGCACAATCTCCTTCCTTAAAGAGGGTTTATACCATCCAAAGATGATCCAGAAAAGCTTGTCCTTTCCATTTACATCTGTTGCTCTAAAACAGAGTAAGACCTTTTCTGCACATCTCAAATCTTCCCTTATATATTTCGGCCATAAAAAGAGCTTAAGAATCACTGTTCCTTTACCTACTGTCCATGAACTGACAGACTGGACCATAGGTTCTGCTCCCATGCAAGCTCTGCACAGCCTCATCTGGATATATTCTGGATGAATGAAATTCCCTGTCTTATCATGTTCACAATATTCTCCCATTTCTTTCATAGCTGTAAGGTCTAAGAATATAGAGGAGATGGTAACCAGGGACATTGGGCATTTTCCTTAGAAGGCTAGGGTTAGGAAGAAGCCAGAAATCTCTTCTGGAGCAAGGACTGAAGGCTTCAGTCCAGTGAGGCTCCTGTCCAGTGAGTCTTTGCATCTGGGAGAGTAGAGGTTGGGGCTGCCCATGCCCAGCTCATCAGCTGTAAAGGTCTGATTGGAAATTGGGAAAGAAAGAGATGTTCACAGCCTGGGAACACGAAAAGGATATGGCCTCACTCATGGGAGTCTTGCTAAAACCCTTTCCTGACAAGGGAGATTGCATACTTGGAAGACAGATACCAGCAGTGCTGCAGCATCCAAAGGGCCAGCCTTGAGGGAGAGAGAGATGTTCTGAGAAAGAGAAAAGGGACAGATCCTGTAGGTATCTAAGCTAGGGAAAATAATATGTCCATACTGAACCACTGAGCCAAAGTGGCTCAGCACTGAGCCAAAAGTGTCTTCAACAGTAACAGTGGAGAGTAAGTGGAGAATAAGTGGCGGTGCCTATGCTGCATCTGCTGGGTGCTGTCACTGGCACAGTAGTGCTGGCAGGAGCCACCAGCACCAGCAGTGTTGGAGGTTTGCTCTGTAACAGGCAGTTCCCTGCATTCCCTGCCTTTGTGAACCCTGAGCTATGCCATGGCTGTGGGGGAAGCTGTAATCCTTGTTCTCATGGCATGCACTCTCAGCCCACCTTCCAAGAAGAAGACCTGCCAGGCTTAGGATGTCAATCTACTGGTAGTATCTGTTTATGAGTAAAATAACCCACCTTTCTTGAGAACAGAAAATTTGGTATGGAAGAGTGAGAAAGGGTAAATGAAAGAGTAAAGTGCTATATAAAATTTTGTGCTAGTAATGCCAAATGACTCATGGAAAACTTAATAATCACCTCACTTCAGTTTCAAAACAATGTGAAAATGTTTTTAGTCCCACGTCTTCACTTGCTTCCTTCCCCCATCCCTTTATAGAGACCCTGTCTGGTGGCAGGGTACAGTTTTCTGTGTCAGAGCTCAGGGCCAGAAGGTCTCAGCCAACACCAATTTGAATTTAATAAAACACGCCCCGCTGAGAACCTCTTCAGACCGATCAGTTTTGTTCTTTTTGTACTAGACTACAGGTAAGTCTGGAGATTGGATTAACTTTTTTTTTAAATCCAATTTTTTTGAGTGTAGACATTCACTGCAAGCAGCCAAAATTCACAGAAATGCAGTCATGAGTTTCATACCCATCATTACATACTTGTATCACATCCAGTACAGAGAGGGATTGGTCCTGAGGGCTTTATCCAAGTTACCACACTACAGAGAAGCATCAGGAAAGCCAGATCTTTTAGCTGACCAATTTCATTGGAGTAATTTTGGATTTATACAGTCAGTCAAGATCAGCAGATACTTAGGCTCTGTTTTATTTGGAAAGAGGCTAACTCTTAGCTGGACTGCATAAGCTAGCCTTCATCCAGGACCCAGCATCATATTCAAATGAATCAGTTGAGAGAGAACTGCAGAGGAGAGGAAAGTAAATGTTACAAAGATCTTGAAAGCCCCTGCATCACCCTGCAATTTCTTTGCAATCTCATCTGTGCACATACTGGATGATGCATTTGAACTCAAATGATAAGTTTCTAGATGATATTTCATCTGAAACTGTGTGGTTTTTAATTCAAAATAAAATAAATTTTCAAAGTTTTTCAAAATAAAAACTTAAAAATCATTTCAGAAAAAAATATGTATTTCTCATGTAAAAGAAAGATTTTGAGAGATCTGACTTCAATAATCTGTTTTGGTGCAAAAGCCATATATAAGCAAAAACTGGGGTTTGGATGAGCCAAAATGAAACTGTTTGTTCTGATCGCTTTATGCTGAAAGGTTGTGATTTCTCCAAACAGGCAAAGTAGAATTCGTGGTTCTGCACCACAGAAGGGGATGAAACCCTGCTTCCCTGTTATCCATCTTTTCTGTTCATCCCCATGTTCTCCACTTCTCTCTACCCAGCTGCCAGCTTTAGCACTTCTCTGCCTGCCGAGGAAGCTCATTCAGCTCACTAAAAGGGCCAAAAAAAAAAGGGGAAAAAAAAAAGAAATAGCAAAAAATGCAGTGGCCTCCCCTTCCCAAAGAAAAACAAGATTTTTTTTTGGCAGGGATTAAGCTAGCTCCTCTCCTGGTCAGAGAGATGCCAGCGCTGTCTGCAGGGTTGGCTGACTGGTGGCTAAGGAATGAAAGGCTCAGGCAGGGAAGTGTAGAGAGCAAGACTTCCCCCTTTTGGCAGCAGCAAGCTGTTAGTTCAGCTCACAGTGGTAACTTTAATCCAAACCCTAAGTGAACTGAAAAAGCTGGTTTTCATATAGCTCTCTCTTTTCCTCTCAGGTGAAACTTTGTGTTTTATCTTTGTATCTGTAGCAAGGGAATTGAAATTGAAATTTACCTAATTGAGATTAGGTAAATTATTGATTGACTCTTAAAATATAATTTGGTACCCACATTTTATATTTCATATTTCTTTATACCTCTAAAAAGGGATCAACAACAGTAGTGCTAGATGTATGTAATTTGTACTCCTAAGCACAAACTAATGTGCAAGTTCATCTAAGTACAGGTTTACAACATTTCTTAAAGAGTTCCTGAAAAAAAAAATAAAAGGAATATTTATATTTGGTCCCTTCTGTAAAGACAAATTCACATCTATATCTAGACATGTACAAAAAGACAGGGTACAAAGACAGGGTGATGTGGACAGTTACACATGTGGAGTGGGTCTTTCTGACCTGACCTTTTCGACACTGTGTTTGTGAAAGCAGAACAGAGACTAACTGCAGCAAACCAGAAGCTATAGTAATTACTCTAATTCAGAAGTTACCAACCTTCTGAGAAGGGAAGAACAGGAATAGAATTGTGCTTAAATACAGCCCATTTGGCTTTGTTCTTCAACACAGTCCCATTCAAAATACTTTGGAATTTATGAGTCTACTGAAAGTGAGGTCTCATAATGCGCACAGCATGTTGCCAGTTAACTTGAATGAGCTTCTCCTCTGTTTTCTGTCTGATGACTATAATAGATCACTTGAAAAGGGGCATACATAAAACATATGTTTTATGATGAAGTAAAAAGTCAGTCCATAAGATATCCAGGTAGGTTTGTGCAGCTCACCTAAAAATCTGCCTTCCAAAATGTGATCTGGTGTCTCTTGAAGCAATTTGGAGCGATGCGTCTCTGCGGCGCTCTGGCCCCAGCCCTGCAGCAGCACGATTCTTTGTCAGCCTTCCAGTGCTTCCTTGTGCAGTTCAAGAGACAAATGCTCGCTTGCCTGTGGGACTGCAGTGCTTTGATCTCCACTTCCAGATGGAGCCAGAAGTGCCGAGGCACGTAGGGAAAACAAAAGCAAATTTTTGCAATCTGTAGGAAAGATGCCTAAGAATAATAGAAATGTATTTATGTATGCTGACTGCCTTTTTTTTTTTTGACAGCATCATAACCTCAATCAAACAAAAATCTATAAAACACCAGACAGAAAATAAGGATTGCAAATTTTTTTTCTAATTTTAATCTTTTTGACATTTACTTCTCCCAGAGACATAGACAAAGCTTCTTCTGATCTCAGTGGTAGAGGATTTGACTCTAAAAGTTCAAACCACAAACAATGAAGCTATTGCTCCTATGATTCATCTGACCCTCCACAGGAAAAAAAGAGTACCTTGTTCCTATAGCTGCAGTGCTTACTGCAATTATTTATTAACTGATATGCATACTGGAATATCCAACATGTTTAGACGGAGATTAGCTCCATAGCACTAGCATATTGAAAGCACTCAGATGTAAAAATTACTTTAAAAATCATTTATGCAATCTTTATTTCTTTGCATGTTGATCTTTATTTCAGTTGCAGCATTTAAAAGCTGTAGAGCTTTGTATACCCTTTTAAATTGATTTCTCAATATTAATTCCATTTACAGTATCTTGCATTAGTCACATTTATAAGTATGCAAAACTGGTTTGAGAAATGCATGTGCTCTCAATATCCTTTTATTGCACTCTGTTCAGAAGTGCTGGAATGACTTTTCTCCTCATTAGAGCTATTCAAACCCTTTAAGACATAGTGGAACTAACATTTTGAACTTATGCAAATAATCATATTTTTTTCTGAAACTGACAGAGAAGTGAAGAAAGTCACATTTATAGGAAAAAGATTCCTTGATACTTGACAGTTACAGAATGTTTTCTTTTTGCTCTCCTTGAGGTCACTGGGAATGAATTCCTGTCACCATCATGGTATAAATCTTATGGTTGCTTAACCTGCACAACATATACTGGTCTCTATTTGTCGAGAAGAAATACAAAAAGTGTTTAATCTGAGAAATCATACCTTGCTTTCACCATGAGCCTGAAACAAAGGGGAGAGAGCTTCAAGGCTCAGCACAGATTGGAGCTGCTGGCTTGGGATGCATGAGTGGCACAGCCATCTTCTGATATCTTGTCTCCCTGTGTCCTGGGTGCAGAGCTGCAGCCAGGGCAGATACTTTGTGTAGTTGGATGCCCTTTTCGTACTTAGAGAAGATCTCAATTTTCCACCCTCTCTTCAAGCTGCTGAGGCTGCAAGAGAAGCATTTCACTTCAGGAAGTTCCCATTCAGCTGTTCTGATTCCTGGGAGTTTTCCAGTCTCCCCCACAACCAATTTACCACCATTCTCCCCAAAGTATGTTACCAAAGGCTGAGGAGACCAGTCTTGCCTTTCTCTGCCACAGTCCTGTTGGAGGAAAAAAACATTTCATTAAAGAGATTGCCTAGGATCACTGCTTCTCTTAACCATGTCACCAGCAGGCAGCCAAGGACTAGATGAGGACTGAGCCTGCCTTTCACAGCCTGTGACCTGCCCGGCTTTGAGACAGTGAAGGAGGATGAGCTGCATCAAAGTCTTGTGTCCCATGCCAGCCTTAGCAGGGATGTGTGGTTTGGTGGCAAACTCCACCTGTCCTCGCCCCACAGTCTGACTGGGCAAATCCTACCCCACATATGGGAAGAAGGGGGTCACTGAGGATAAAGATGTCAACTGTGATGTGTCTGTTTTCAGGACAGGAAGAGATATTCATTGTCCAGCACTGCTGGGTTTTGTGATTGAGGGTTTTCTTCTTCTTTCTCTTACTTTTATCTTTTAATTAAATTGCAAGCTCTCATTTTCCTGGTAAATTCCAGTTTTAAATAAACTATGAGCTATTTAAACACTATTTTACTAGACATACTTCATCTTTGGAGAGCTGGTGATAGCAAGAGGGTCTGAAGGACAGCAAGTCCTTTGACAGCTGTTTCAGAGACAGTATTTGAAAGAAACCCACACATCCACACAGGAGCTATTAGGAAACCAAAGAAACAGACACAGGAGTAGGATATTTTTAAATTTCATCCAATTTCAGGGCCAGATCTTGCTAATTCAGTGTATTATGTGCTATAGTTCAGAAGCAAAAAATATTAATGCAGAGTCACTCACCTTTGAATTGATTTTAAGGCAGTTTAGGATTACAACTCTTCCCTATCACTTGCATACATATGCTGGTAGACCAGAAGAATTATAGGAGTAGTATAAAAAACTGCAGTGATGTTGACATAAATTCCTATAGGGGACCTACGGGGGAATGAAATTACTATATTTTCTGTGTAATCAATTCTTCCCTAAACAAAAACATTCTGCTTCTGCCAATAAATCTGTATTTTAAAAAATCTCCATCTATTTCCCCTCTTTGAAATGAAGGTTTACACACTGTGACATTTAAAATCCCATTTATTCAAATGGTCAAAATTTTTCAGGCTACATAAGCAATTGTCCCTTTTGGAATAACAGACATGTTTGGAATTACTTTAAAGATTTTTATTTCGTCTCTTGACTATTTATTTAAGGGGAAAAGAATAAAAAAGGGGGCGTTAGAAATCCTAAGATAAATTCTTTCATAAAACAGAAGATCATACCTTCTCCCTCAAGAATTTTAAACATTGGGGTTTTGCTCTTTTGTTTACTTCCTGTCATAGTGACCCTAATGACAGAAGGGTGATGATTATATTATTAAATGAAAGTAACTTTATCATTGTCACTATCACTTTGAGATTTGTGTCCATATTTGTCTGCCTAATTACTCGTCTTTGTAACTGATATAACACAGAGATGCAAAAATACAAATGCTACACATGGCGTTGACAGAAATAAACTAGTTTGGTTTTATTTCTTCTCAATTATTTTTCCTTATATCAGTCTGCATTGAAAACAGTGTTCTCTATACTCTATGCTTTATTCCTGGGGGATGCAGTTATGATTACATTGAAAAAGGAGGCTCTATAAACCACAAACATTTGCCAGCTTTGCCAGCACATCATTATTACACCACTCAGTATGCTGTTTTTCTTCTGTTTTATGCAAACAAAATTCACAGTCAGAAAAAGTACATTACCAAGGCATGCCTTAAATCCCTCCTAGACTCAAACCCTCCATCCCATAATTTTAGAGTTTCAGATATGCATATTTCTCTTGTGTCTATGTCTTAGTTTCAGCTGATAAAGGAACAGTGTCAGGGAAGATTTTACTTTTTGCCTGCCCTGCCTTAACATGGTAGGTCAATTTGAGTGGAGCTACTTGAGCTGCCAGCAGTCAGCTGCTTCCCACATTCAAGTGACCTTAATTAAAGTCTAGCTGAAAATGAATACAAAATACATGAGAATTATACACATGGACCTGGTTAAAAAATTGTTGTAATTTGACCACTGAACAACCAAGAAAAACCAGAATGAATGTGCAGCAGTGCAAACACGCGTGTAGGCATGTTAAATTAGAAAAACATGAAAATTATCATTAATGCCCCTTAACCAATCCCTTACTAGAGCAAAGCATTAAAAGTATTATCTGGGAACAATGACATATACAAGAAGTATAAAGAAATTTCAAACGAAAATAAAGTTCAGACCATCTTTTCATTATCATTTCTTTCTTTCCTCTGAGTAGATAAAACAGACCATTTGTTAAATTGAAATCATAAAATCTGACCACAATTATCTTAAATGTGTTACTTATTAATATGTGAGGCTCTGTGTGGATATTGTCTCTGGAAATGCTCTTTTCAGATCTGAAAGGAAGTTCTGCATTCCAACTCCCTGCAGCCCTTCTTGGGAGGCATGAGATTTTTACTTGTCCTAGCAAGCTGGATGATATTTATCCATTCCAGTTATTCCAGCTAGTTCATGCCACTCTTGATGGGTTGCAGAAACCATGAGAAAGAATACAAAGCAGCGTGGATATTCAAGGCACAGGAGTAAGGTGATAATAACTTTGTCTGCTTATGCACAGGCTTATCTAGGAGTGCTTTATTCCTCCACATGGGCATCTATCAGAACTCAGCCCTGATGTGAGAGTTTTTAGGACACAGAATGCAACTAGCCCAAAGGACAGTGTGAGAATAATTACACTGCCATATCTTTCATGTTTGTGGAAACAAAAAGGCCAGGTGAAGCCAACTTCTGATTCATCTGACTGCTAGGATCTCTCAAAGCCTCACCCTTTTACTCACACAATTCTGGTTAGAATTAACTTCATTAAAGTTAGTCCTATTAAGGCTCATAAATGTGTTTTGAGAATGCTGACAACTTTCTTTTAGAATGGTAGTTTGTGAACAGTTTTCTTCCCATTCCACACACTAATAATGTTGCAATCAGGGTAGGACAAGGCGGTGTCACATGCTGGAAACCTAATGTGCATTGCAAATGATAACATCCACAAGTGGGTGAGAAACCTTTCTGCCTCAACTTGTGGACCCTTGGGAGATTCCTGTTTTTGATCTATGAAAATCAGCTAGCTGTGAGAACTCTCTTGTTTTTTCAGGGTAACTTTTTGTGAACTCAGATGAAAACCAAATTAACAACAATCAAAAAATCTATGTTTTCCTTTCACACAAACCCCCTGTTATTTAGACAGTGTTTGGCCTTGAAAGTGAAGATCCAGGTGTTGGGGGTAGTATGTGAAAGAATTCCACTGTGGTATTTTCAGTACTATCTATTGGGAAGAATACATACAGGAATGTCTTCAAACTGAGCAGGGGTTCCCAAAGGTAATAATTCTATAACTAAGTTGTTTCAGCTACTAATTTCCAATTATTTCAGCAGTTAAAGTCTTTGAGGGTGGAAAGTCTGTAGAACCAAATGAGGAACTACCCATAGGTGCAACCCTGTTCCCAGCAATGCTTTTGGCCTCTTTCTTTCGCCTTCTGGTACAGGGAAGGCAAATGCTCCTGAATTCCTTCTCTGGGGAGATTGTGACACTTCACTCAACACCGCATCAATCAGCCTATTCAGCATGCACAAAGGGGAAAGATCTTTGGGTAATTTACTGTGAATGGACAGAAATAAGACAGAAATCCTCTAAGCCTCTTTACTTTCCCATCCCTACATCAGTCAGGCATAACACACTGCAGCTCACAGTTTTTTGTCATGCTTTCAGCATCCACATACCCACAATTACTATTTTTGCATTAAGTTGTTATTGGAAAGCATTCATTTTTGTAAAGAAATTTGAAACCCTCTTCTTTTCTTGTTGCAATTACAGGCATAGATTTTTCTTTCCATCCTTGAAACATTCAGGATAGTCCAAATCATGCTAACAACACAGTAACTTTCCCATACCTTGTGGAAGAGAAAATGTTATGTCTTTGCAGGAGAGAAGACAAAACAGAGAAGCAGCTGTTTCATACATAAAGGTGCTGAACTAGGTCAAGTCCACTGAATGATGATAAAAAATGGTATGTAGTGAGGCAGAATCTTGAAAGCAAATTTTTAGAACTGTAAATTTTATGTATTAGAATGTTCCAGAGCAACTTGGTTGTTCTATTTATTAAAGATACCTAAGGGTACCTGCTTTTAAAAGACTCTTATTCAATAGTTTAGAAATCAAGTATGTTTTGGGCTATCCAGCCTTTTTAAACTTCTAAAACTGCTGGTCATTTTTACATGTAAAATGAAGAATATTGTATTCAGATGTAGAAGCACAAATCAACTAATTAATTCCATTTATGAGAAAGTTTATTAATTACTTTTATTTAACGCATTCAAAAGTTAATCAATTACATTAAAAATATTTGCATCCTATTAATCCAAAATTTAATAAATAAAAGCAGACATAGGTTTTAAGCCAAAGCAGTTGTGTTTGAAAATGTTGAGGTCAATGGAAATGGCACAGGCTGTTGCAACATGGAACAAAAAAAAACACCACAGATAAGATCTTGTACATAAGCCTCCTACAAACTTCAGAGATTAATTTGGTTACCTAATTGCAAAGGATAGTTCTTTAGGTCTGTTTTTCAAAACATGGTGGGAAGAGGGGATATCTATTTGTCTCTAAGATGCAAATAGATAGCAATTGAGTTTTTTAATTTAGAACAAGAGAAATCAAGTATCTAATGTTCTTTGTGTTCATAACTGTGCAGAAAATCTCATTAAACATTACTCGTTTGGGCATTGTTGTTTATTTCCTTGGAGACAGCATCAAATCTTAAAATACAATTGAAATCAATGACAAAACCTTCATCAAATTCCAGGAAAAACAGTTCAAGTCTACAGTGAGGTAATGAGTTTTTTATTTAAAAACCCAACAAAACCAACACAAAACACATTTTTCAAAGCCTGAAAAATGTAGTCCACTAGGAGATTTGGGTATTTCAATGTCTCTATTCCTTTGAAATAAGATAAGATAAATCAACTAACTCGCAGAGATTTTAGTTTTGAAGAAGACTGGTAACTGAGTAATTGCTAAAAAGGCAACAACAACAAAAGACATGGATTAAGACCTTCAGCTGAAAGAAGGATTCTGTTGCAAGAAATACTTCTGACATCATCTTGGGTTTATTGGGAACACACACACACACACACACACACACACACACACACTCACACACACCTTAATGCATTTTTGTCTCAGATGGAATAGAAAGAAGCATAGAGATGAAACTTTCTGTTTAAACCTGGTAAGCTCACTAATTTGGGAAAGACCAGAAGAATTTGGAGACAAACTAGAAGAACTTGTGGACATGACATTGCAAGAGAATGAAGTTTGGCAGAGAGAATTGTGGGAGCTGCCATCATGAACTTATCCCACAACTGACATCTTTATCAATCAGAAACAAGCACTGATATGAAAAGGTCTGGGTCTTCAAGTTGGTGTCAGTGTCATAATGAACTTACAGAGAGATGCTTCCATAAAAAAGAGATGTGATATTGAGACATACAAGGGTATTACCTTGCATGATGCTCTTGTGGAAGAATACACGGTGTGAAATAAAGCATTCAGATCTCTGAAAACAATGATTTTGAATTGGAATCAACATGCTGAAAGGATAATGAAAGACTGCTGAAAATAAAAAAGGTGATTAAAAGGGTTTTGCATTGTCATGTTAAGCAAATCTAAGGCCTGGACAGAAAATGCCATTTTTTAATAGACACTGCTGAGACAAAACCAAGTCATTAATAAATTTAGGATGGAGATGAGATTACTTATCCTTCCAGAACTCAGTTTTTGGAACAACTTGTTTTTCAATTAGCCGTTATAAATTTGTGCAAGGATTCCATGACAGAGCCACAAGTAACATAAAGGAATGGGTCTCATCAACACAGAATGTTCCTTTCCTGGGATCTTGTGTTGCTTCGTTTTAAAAATACAATTACAGCAAGTGCTGGGGAAAAAATACCAAAACAAACACAAAACAAAACCAAAAGCAAAAATAACTCAAAAAACCCCCCAAAAAATACCTTTGCAGAGAAGTCTAAAACTCACTGAGCAGCCAAGAATTGTCCTCTAGAAATAGCTATTTTTATTGTTCAAAATATGAACATTTTCTTCAGATTGTATGTTACAAATTGCATGAATCTGATAATAATGTCAAGGAAGGCATATAGATTAATATAAATTTTGAAATTCATTTAGGTTTCAACACAGCACCACCTATTGGAATGAAAATCATAACAATGAGTCTGAAACAGTGAAAACATAGCTGGAGTCAACTATGATTAATTTATAAGCTTAAAGTATGGAGGACTCTGTAAACTCTGCCTTGCAAACTATACCTGCTAATAGAAATTTGACAGCAAATTCAGTATTCTTTTTTCATGTTATTAGAAAGGAAGACTTGCCACAGTGTAGGTGAGGTAAAGTTTTTATTCGAGTCATTAGATATAACTTGGCACAAAGTGAAGCTATTTACACAGAGTCAAATGAGATAATAATATATTTCCTAGGAAAGAGAGCATTGTGTGTGGCAATTTAAATGAGCTGCAGATAGATAGATATAAGTGATAAAAAGTAGGTGCTTGGTCTGTCATTATAGAACATATCAGCCACTTCAAAATACACTTCACTTAAACTAATGACCACTTTATTGCTATTCCAAATGAGGTGTGCAGGTGTAAAATTAGAATAGAGGAGTCCCTTCTGCTTGATAATGAGGAGATTATAATATGTTGCAGATCAGCGTTTCAGGTGAGCAGAAAGCACAGGCACTGAACAATATCCAGAGAGCAAGATGGGACATGTGTGGTTCAAAGGCATCTTCTTGGAATTTGTCTCTTTTGAGTTCCCTCTTTCCTCCTTCCTTGTGGGAAGAAAGAAAAAAAAAGTCCTACAACTTCCTATTCCTAGGATTTTTTTTCTTCTCACAGCTCTAGAAAGCAAGTTACAGGAAAATAACTGCTTTGCATGGGCATTATACTGGCAAAGTTTGAAATACCAGTGTCCCTATACCCACCCTCCATGGCTGCTTTCCCACAGAGCCTGGGACTGAAAAAGCAATCCAGAGAACAGTTGTAAAATGTGTGGGGCAAAAAAAGATATAAAGGCCCATTCCGTGTGTCCCTGAAATGCTAGGATAAAAAGGGTGATCTAAAAAATATATTAAAGTTCCCTTAGAGTAAACAGCTTGCCCTTAGTTGGCCAGGAGTGCTCGGAAATGCTGCCTGCTCCAGCTTTCACAGTGATGCAGGAAGCTGAACTCTGCTGAACTGGTGTGTGGCCCCATCAGGGGCAGCACTGGTGTGCTTGTGTCAGGCCAGGAAAACAGAAATTCTGGATCAGGGGCAGGAGATTCCCCTGCAGGATGCACACAGAGGGCAGCACTGACAGCCTTGCAGAGCTGCTAAGGGGTACAGGGCACTGACTGACAGAATCACAGAATGGCTTGGGCTGGAAGGGATCTTAAAAATCTTCTAGTTCCAATCCTCCTGCCATGGGCAAGGCCACGAGATCAGAGAGCTCAAAACTCCATCCAATCTGGCCTTGAATGCTTCCCTAGATAGGGCACCCAAAACTTCCCCAATGCCAGCTCAGCCCTCCCCACCTCCCTCCAAAAATTAGTTGTTTTTTGTTTCTCACAACAGTGCCAAGACAGATGCCACTAAAAAAAAAAAAAAAAAAAAAAAAAAGGAAAAAAAAAAGTGCTGGGGAGAATGGGTGTTGGAAGGGTGAGTGTATGTACAGCAGTACTGTTGCATTTACTGCTGGCCAAAGGATCTTTCAGGATTCCCAGCCACAGACCTTGGCTTGTCAGGAAAATACAGCCCAGCACCAACTCCCCTTAATACTTACTGTACCCTCAGCTGGATGAACTGGTACGATTTGGATAGGACTTTGGATAGGACAACTGCCACCTGGCATTAAGGACCTCATGTCCCATGTTCCTTGGAGCTTAGGATGTCTCTGGAAGCACTGAGATGAAACTGCTCTCTCCAGGGTAAGACTGACACTAGAGCTGCTTAAAGAGAAAGAGAGGACCATCATCTGCATCCCTTCCCATCTTTCTTGAGCTAGCCTCAAGTTAGCTGAATCCCAACCAGGAAACATGATAATCTTGTAATTTTAATGCTGAAGATCCTTAGATTGTTAATTGCTTTCTAAAAAATAAAGGCTGGTACACGCACCACTGTAGCAAAGAGTATGCATAAAAAATTGTAAACACTACTCTCCCATTTAGCAAGAACATCCATATCAAATAAGACTGCTCTTTTGAAATTCATGAACATGAAAACAACAGTGTTCAAGAACAAAAGCAGAACTCCTGCATTTCAGTAGTATGGCTGTACTATAGAAAATGGGTATAAAGTTATGATTCACACTAATTAGAGGATACCAGTTCATTATTCAGTGCAAATTTGCACAATTTTTTTAATAGAGTTTGACATTTGAGTCTTGCACCTTATTTACAGTAAAGCAGCCACAAGGATTCATAGTCTGTAAATATTTTTCTTCTTACTTAGTTTGAAATTTTCACTTGCCCTCTGTTCTCACTCTCTGATAGAGTTTACACAACTAGAAGGAGATTTCAAATGTCTGATTTTTTTTTTAAAGAGACAAGAGCCTAGCACAAAGCTAATAACAACATGCGGGGTTTCAGAGCATGAGGTTCAAAGTTATCTTATTTTAGACATCTTAGTCATCAACTTCTCACAGTTTTGCTAGACATGAACTCAAAATAAAAACCTGGAATACTTTTAAAATAGTAATAGAATTGAGATTGAGGGAAATTATCCTCTTTTAAAAATCCTTTAAAAATTCTTTATACCCACAAACCTATGGGGTTTTTTTTATTTTCCACCCCATGAACAGCATTATGTTTCCAAGTGGACACCAAGGAGCTTTCAAGTGAAATATTATTCTGATTGTGATTCTTCTGTGGCCTGTCATTACTGCAAGTTTGTTCATTTGTTTCCCTATAGGAGCAAATAAAATAAAAAATTAAGATAGCAAATATATTTTCATGTACAAATAACAAGCATGATGAAGTTTTATTGTATTTGCATTGGTTAGTTGTGACTTAGACTTGTTTTTAAAATCTTTATCATTATGTCTGCAAGCGCTTTCATATTCCTATGCATATCTTAAGGTCAATGTCAGTTTAAAGCAGTGCATTTGCACTAATTCAGACTAAAAAGGAACTTACTCCTATTTCTTTTTATTCTTCTCATAAGTTTTCAAAACTATCTGAAATAAATATTCCCCAGAGACATACTTTGCCATTTACTATAGTGTAGAGGTAGAATTAAGCTGTATGTGTGCCTTCATTTTTATAATAAGTGATTTCAGAAAATATGTAAATTGAGTTTCACCTCACTCTCTTAGAAAGACACACAGCTTACACTACAATAAGTATGCAAAATATAACAGTGTTCTTATATCTTTGTATAGACCATATATTTGTTGATGTGCATTGATCTGATAAAAGTTTTTTAAAAATTGTCTACAAACTCCTGAAAAATCATTTGCTGCAATGTTACAGCACTGCATGCTGTTAACCATGAACTGGTAGAATAAAGAAAATATCTGCATGCTTGCACCCTGTTTCTTTCTCTTGATCTGAAAAACCACCACATTAGGGATGTATTTTTGCACTGAGCTGGATCCTTTGGATTGTTAGACTCAAAAATACCTTTTCAAATTTTTCCCCCCTACTGGTTGAAAAAATCCCACGCCTTTGTCCCCTGATTTCTCTCTGGAGTATTTTGAGGCTAATTCTATGAATCCAGAAAATTACCCAGCTAAAAATACAGCCTGACTTTCAAATCTACTGAATATTTGTCACTCCTATGTCATGGATATTGGTGAGTACTCAAATTTTTACAAATTGGGCCATATATGGTAAACGCCATAGGCCGTCTGAGTTAAAAAATTGACCCAATCCTTGTTTTGAAAGACCTGACAAACTGCCAACCATTCCTAAGTTCCAGTCATTGTACTTTCTAAGAGAGACAGGGAAGGGGGAAGCAAATGGTTGATTTTCCAGCTGCAAAATCCTCTGGTCACAACAGCAGGAAAATCCTGGCTATGGGACGTTATCCTGTGTTACTGAGTCATAGCAGTGCTAGTGTTGCTTAAAGACTTTTCCAGGGCTGCAAGAAATCACTGCACCATGAGTGCTGTTAACTTTATTTCTGACCTTGGAATTATTTTTGGAAATGTTTTCATTGAAATTACATTCACTCCTGAGCATATTGTATTTACAGTGTGTATGTACATATGTATCATTGAAACAAGTGCCCAGAGACACTGTGGAGTCTTCATCCTCAGGAATGCTTACAGCTCAGCTGAGCAACACCCTGAGCAAGCCAACACAGCTGCAAAGTTGACCCTGTTCTGGTGGGGGCTGGGACCAGATGCCCTCCAGACAGCCCCTGCAGACAGAATAGATTATTGGATGATTCTGTTGTTCACTGTCATGGTAGCAAACAATGCAGGTGCTTCCTTTTTCTGCCATGTATTTAACATTTTTCTCATTATGTTATTATCAAATCCCGGTGTAATGAGATTTCAATGCTTTTTAGTATTTTAAGTAGGTACAGGAAATAGAGGGGATCATTTGTTAAGAAGCAATATCATCCCTAATTAACTTTGTATACTATTTACATGCTAATTTGTTTTAAGTGTTTTCAAATACATGCAAAATATGAATTAAAATGACAAAATACTGGGTGGAGCTCTTTATAGTCTTCATCAGATCAGAGAGTATACCTATCAGTTCTCATAATAATTTTACATTGGATAAATTAACCATTGATATTGCTCAGCTTTTACTACAGCAGGTAATTGTCAAACTTCATTTCCAGTCCCAATGTTTTTTGTCTGGAATATAATCTGATAGAAATTGAGATCTCCTGGGCAGTCCAATGAAGAAAACATGAGAGTCAAAGACTTTGGTATATTCATACCTCTGACACTGAATAAGCTCATTCTTAAACTGGGCTGGGGCCCGATTCAAGGTTTATCATAACCAGGAAGAAGCTTTATATTACCTTCAGTGAACTTTTTCCTAGTGTCCACTCATCTCTGTTCTGATTCTGAAAGACTCATGCAAGTGAAAATGTCCATTTTTAATCTTGAAAATAATAATAGGTGCTAAATGCAGCCTCAGTGAGGATGAGGAATAGGGCTGTATAAAAGAACAGTGACCCCTATTCATGGATTGTGCAATATGTGACACTAAATGGATGGGGAGAGAGGAAGGGAGAACCTTTTCTCTACTGATAATTTTTCTCATTAAATACTCACCAATTTGCTTCAGAAGGCTCTCGTGAATATTAATTGTTTGCTGTCATCATTATTGTTGTATTAATTGCTGTTAATTATGGTAGTATCATAGTAATGCCTTCAGCAAGGTTTTCTAGTTCAGGGAAATGGGAAAACGATGTTCAGTTCCTACCTGTAGGATCAAGATTGTTAGGAGCAGGATTGTTTCTCAGCTGTTAAGTATATTTAAATACCTTCATTATGCTAAAGTCTCAGAGATTTCTAATTCCACCTGTCCTGCAGACAGGGAAGCATTTCTGTTTTGCTTTGGGCTGGATTGGTTTGGGCTGTTGCTTTTGCAAGAACTCAGTGTTAATAAAATTCACCCTGCAGGTCAGGAAGTCCTCCTGCAGGCAGATGGAATTTAAAGATTATCCAGAAACACCGTCCAAAACTGCCTGTATCTGGCAGGGATGTTGATCACGGTGGGAAAAGAAGATCCTGTTTATGTCTTCCTTGCAGCAAGGGCATAAATTATGGGATGTATACGAACCAAACCTCAATTTCTGCACATCTCTTGCAGGAGGTCTGTGTTTATAAACACATAAACCATCTGTTAAGTGCTTGCAAATTAAACACCTGGCTCTTGCTAGTACAATTTAATATCTAGTTTTAAAAAAGCCTGTGGCATCTAACGAAGTTGCACAGGCTGTTGCTTGACTCTTTGCAAGAAATGCAAAAATAATTATGTAATTACAGAAAATGCCTGCAAATGCAGATTGCATTTACCCGTTTCAGTTGAATTCCTATGTTGAAGTAATTAATTGCCCCTTTGCAATGAAAACTTTGCAAACATTTCAACTTTTTCAAGTCTTGTATAATTTTTTGTGATCTGTGTATCTTCATTGAGGAATAACTGGAACAACTGTGCACAAAAGATTAGTTTTACAAATAAGTAAATATGTTATGTGCTCTGGATATATAATGTGAATGTCAAACTGACATATCTACTTTTTCATTCACAGAAAACATCTCCAAGTCACTGTTTATGTCAGCAACACTTTACTGCACTGAGGTGGTTACCAGCTTTCCATAGAAGACACTGTTTAGCTTGGAAAGGTGGTTTGGCCTCACAGTTGACAAAGCTACTCAGAAAGCCAAGACAACTTAATCTCCAAACTTTGAAGAGGTTAAAATAGATTTTGATGTCCTCAGTTACGATAGCTGGACACAACAAAATCTCCAAGAGCATCTATTTGCATTTTTGATTGCCCAAACACATTCTGCTGACTGGCCTTAAATCAACAAAGAGATTGTTGTGCAAAAAGATGCTTAGTCTTTTTTTCAGACTGAAATCAGCCATGAAAATTCTGGCACATTTCTAAGTACGTTCCATTGGATTCTTTTTGCAGCAGCAAGTCTAGATTTAACAGGTGCCAGCCATTAAAGCTTGTGCTGTTTTATGAGGAACATGTTGGTCAGCTCCACTGAAAATTCATGACCCACCAAGAGTCTGTCAATCTTCAGTGTATTTGCTCTCTCATGGAGTGGAAATCAACCTCTTTATCAGTGAGCACACTCTGCAGACATATAACAAAATTAAATGAAAATCCCATTTTATTTGAGAATACAAAGTAAAATATTTATATGACTTAGCTTATTTTTACTTTATCCAGGCAATGCAACAAAAATGTGTCATCATCCAGCTGCACCAGATCTTTACTAATAAATGGCTGTAATTGCCTGATGGTGCATGCAAGGAGTTTTGTCCTGTTCCTACTAAAGTCAAGGGGGGTTTTGCTACTGACTACAACCAAGTATCTTGTTCTTGTGTGAATTTAATAAATGTGTTATTTCCATGATTAGTATGCAACATGTTTTATGATGACTATTTGGTCTACTCATATTTGATTATTGGTCATTTGAAACTTACATGTTAGATATTGGGATACAGTTTCTCCTCTGAACTAATTACTTTGTGCAGCCACAGTAAGAGCCACAGTATTGAAAGATATTGGCACATTAGGGACAGCTAAGAATTCATCTGCCAAAGAGGGTTCCCCAGATGGTGAAGGGAAAAACAGCTAGCTCTTATGCCCTGAAAACATCAAACCCAGGATATAGTGTTAAAAATCCAATATTAAGGTGGTTACACTGATTTTTAGTTTTTAAATGGCCATGAGAAGGCGTGCCAGCCAGTATAGAGCAGTGTCTGCACATCCCAGAGTCAGCACTGCAGAAACAGAAAGCTGTTATCTTCTTGTAATCTGAGATATTATCTCTCTTAGGCTGACTTGTTGGCTCCTGAGTTTGAGCATCAGGATACCAAATTTTCACAGTAGTAATAGAAAATTCCTTTTGAATAATCTCTGTAATGCTTTATACAGAGGAATCTTTCTGACATCTCAGGGAACACCCTCTGATTTTCCACACAACAAGGAGCAAGGACATTTTTTGATCTTTTCCTGATGAATACAGGAAAGCTTGTCTGTCTCTGGCACAGAGAGAGGGGGTACTTGAGGACTGGAGGTATTCAGATATGTTCACCCAGGTGTTGGAGTAAGAAGGTTGAAGAGGAAGGAATGCCAATAACTCATATTGTTTCACTGAAGACCTTCGACACAGAGCTGCAAGCCACAGTCGCTGTGTGATGGGCTCCTCATTGGTGCCTACTTCCATTCAATATCTTTTAGCCCAGAAGTGCTTTTCCCAGTCTACCTCTGGACACTTGCAGCAGCAGTGTTTTCTCTCCCCATGACTTATAGCTCCTTCCAAACACTCTAAGTGCTAAAAAATGCTGTGATGGTGGTGATGGCTCTGAGCAGTTCAGAGTGGGAAGGTGATAAAGAGCAGCAGGCACAGCAGCAGGAGCAAGCACAGGCTCCTATTCCCTTCCTCATGTTCCACTGGTGCATGACCCCGCTCATAGGGTCCTGAGAGCTCCCCTGTGCCTGGGTGCTTGGGCACAATCTCAGCTTTGCAGAGGCTGGCCCATTGACTGAGGCATCATTTTGTGTTTCTTTTCTTACTCATTTGCCACTATGGGGAAATATTCTTATTCTCAGGCAAATATGTTTCCTGCTTGAGAAAGTACATAGCCATTGCTCAGCCACATTGTTGTGGCCACTGTGATTTAGGGAAGCAAAGCAAAAAAGCATTGGCTTCTGCAGCATTGTTCCACCTTGCCCACAAGTACCACAGGAGTTCCCAAGAACCACTGGAATAGTATCCTTGTATCAAGGGTTTTCAGGGTGAGAGAATATTCTCTGGTTAGTTTAAAAACTGTCAACTGTCAATACAACTTGCAGTACATGGCAGAAAACTGCAACAGATAAAATCAAATATAAATTATCTGCTTCAACTGCATTGCCTGTGCAGCACCACCTTTGGTTTCTGTTTCACTGTCCCTTTACAGAAGCCTCCTCACACCCATGGACATGTGTTTCTAATCAGAAAATGCTCAAGGAAAGACCACCTGCCTACAAAGGATACTTTTTTTTTCCAGTCTCAGTGGGCGTCTTACAGACAGGTTTTAGTACACAGCAAAAAAACAAGGAGAACAATGAAGTGAAAGGGCAGCTTTCTTCTAATGAAAGCCTACACTGTTATCTGACATGTTTGTAACAAAAGTAAGAGAGAAGGCATTTCTTAATGATTATTCCTGGTGAAAATATAATGAATAAATTACTTCACAGGAGAACACAGTAATAAGAAACTTTGCCTTGGCGCTTTTGGTTACTTTGGCTTATTTAACCAAGACATTTTTTAAGAAGAAAAGTCTGAATGTATGCACACAGGAAAATAAAAGTTTTTCATGACTGCTGATTTTTATCAGAGTTTTCTTAGCCATCCCTAAACAGTAAGCTGTTAAAAAAATCACTGTTCCTGTTTCTAGAACTCTTCAAAAGTTGACCACAGAGACTGTTGGACAAGGAAGCTAATCTTCTTTGTGGCTTATCATACTGATATAGGTGAGCCAGATGTTAAAGTCCTCTAAGTGGGAATCTCAAGGAGTAGGAGTCCAATCCCTTGCATTTGAGGCTTATCCAAAATGGACTTGGTTTAATGATTTCTGTTGAATTAAGTGGACACTGGGTCAATCTGATCTGCTCTAGTACTTTCAATTTCACACAGTCATGCCTTTAAGAATAATATGATTGCACTGTAAGAGTGATGTGAGCTTTACTTGGCTGGACCATCAGTGTAAAAAAAAAATTGATGCCAGTTAGATCCAGCAAGGATTTGGCACTATATGTTTAAGACCAAAATAAATAAATTAATAAAACCACTAAGAAAAGGCTTTGTAATTGGTAGGAAAAAACCTTATAAATTAAGTGATGGTCAGAGTCAATGACACAGTGGTAGATATCTATAGCAGTGTCAATCAGCACCTAAATAAATGAGCACATGGGAAAACAGCCCCTTCTGTCACAGTGATTCTCACTGTATGTTCTTTTATTCTAACAGAAATCGGGGGTGAAGAATTTTTCCAGTCAAAAGGCAATCCAAGGAGCTCACCACCCAGGAGCAAGAGAAGCCTCTGCAGTCTGAGCCTGCACTAGGCAGCTGCAGACAGCTCTCGTTGCTCGGCAGGCTGCCTGCCACATGAGAGGCCAGCAGCAGACCCAGCAGCGAGCCCGTGTGCTGCTGCTGCTGCGGCTGCTGCTGCCAGACCTCAGCCTGGAAGGTGGTGGCTCAGTGTCCTGCAGCTGCCACGCACATCCTGCATGTGCACAGAGGTGGCTCAGGGTCACTCTCCACAGCCAAGGGAGCGTGGGAGGAGTGACATTACTGTCAGCCCGCCAGCCTTAGGAGGGGGTGGCTGCAGAGCAGTGGCTCCTCTCACATACACCACATGCACACGCAGACTTTTGAGCCAAATTGCTTTCTAACAGCTCTGCTATGTAGTAGATATGAAATCCATGGCTTAGGAAAACATCTCTCTCTGTGCAGAACTTCACTGTTCTTTCAATAATGTTACCTTATGCAATTCTTACTGATGGGGACTCTATTAAAAGCTCAGGGCCTGGGGATGCAAAATAAAACAGAAAGCTGAGGAGAATCATGTAATCAACAAGTCATAGTGCTCTGTGGCCTTTTTAATGAAGAGAAAAGAAGCAACCTAAATACTAAAAAGGCTTACATCTTTAAAAGTTTTTAAAGATCCAGACCATTATTAATTTGCAAAACTGATATCTATTCTACACTTCTCTCTTTTTAAAAGTTGAACACACCCACACCCACACACACACCCACCCACGCACACACCTTTCTTCTATGAACCTTTTTGTCCTCAATTACTTTCTACTACACTTGCAGGCCTGAGGTAATAAAAAACGGGATAACAAAAAAAAAAAAGCTCCCAAACAAAAAACTATAATAATCCAGTGGCTGTCTATGTGCTTCTACCCAACAATTCTGAAAAGATGGAATTTAAACAGGCTGTTAGGTATTCATGTGAGTCACGCAGTGTCCACCAGAGTCCTCAAGAACTTCCAGTCTAGCTCTTCCACACGCAGGAAAAGGCAAGTAAATAATGTGCATGGGTGTACACACAAACATCTTTGCTTCTTAATCACCCACAGAGTAGAGAGAAGCAGATCAAGCACTACTGTATAAATGGAAAATGATGTGTACTTACTGATGTACAAAACCTCAAGTAGCTTAAAAGTTTGTTTAGAACCAGCTGGGACTTCCTGTTCATCCAGGTCTTATCTGAGCAAATCAGATCTGTCAACTTCAAGAGAACAGGGCTGGAAAATTAAGGGTGATTGTCTATTCACAATACTTCATGTTGGACATGGTGACTTTATTTCAGACAGATATGGGGACAATAATTCCTACACAGTAAATGAGATAAAAGGAAGAGATGGAAAATGTCTGTATAAAAAATTCTCTGAATCACCCAGATAACACCATTTGGAGCACCTAAAGTCATCCAGTCACTTTTTGTGTGCATTACCATGTACTTCTAAGTAACTAAATTTGCATTTTTTTTTAGGGTAAAAGCTGAAATCTGCTGCCAGACACTGGAAACGATAGTATAAACAAGTTCTTGAGTCCAGTCGTCTCTTTGGAATGACACTTGCAGCTTTGGGTTTTGCAGTGTTTGCTGGAATTGAAGTTCTATAATGCTAGTCCATGCTGGCTGGCTGAAGTAAAAATGAGTACTTTTCTCCCATCTTCTGCATTTCAAAAAAGTTTTTGACCAAATATCCTAGCCTCTCATTAATTATATACTATACATCTTCTTCACAGGTTCTAATAGAGGTCAGCTCAGTTGCAGTTGGGAAATACAGGTGAAAGTAAACAAATTTATACTCAAGAACTTTGCATCCTTCAGCAAACTTGTGTATAGTTGCCATCTGTCTCTGCTTTTCACCAATAGCCATGGTGATGCCTCAGTGTCTGTTTCTGGCTGTGCAGTACCATCTCTGTTCAGCCACTAAAAACTGACCCAAGCCAAGGTTTATGCAAGGATCAACAGACTGAGCTCCTGATAATGCTACCAGGATTTTATTTCTTTCCTGACAGATACATAGATGTTTGTGTTAAACTATATATCCACTCCCAGCAATTTTTCTGGTCCTTTGCTCCTAAATCTCCCAAACTCAATCCATTTGAAGTGTTTTTAAATTGCTTACCTCAACCCAGGAGATAGCATGATTTTCTCTCAGAAATAGCAGCCATCATCAAGGTTTCTTCAGGAAGACTCCCTTATTTGGAAAGATTTCCTCAGCATTCCTCAGGTATTTCATAACATAGGCACTCTAAAATTTCCATACTGTGATAACAGCAGTGGTTGATGGCACTCCAACAAATTTTTTGAAGGCTTTGGTCAAAGCCCAATGCTGCAGCCAGACAGCTGCTACAGCTGGCATTGAGTTTCACTAGCAAAACCCACAAGTGGTTTGTGATCTGTCCAAATGGTAAAGAGACTTCCCATGCAATTATGGAAGCACATGAAAGTCCAATGATAAAAGTTAGACTTTCTGTCTCCAACTGGCAGTAAATCTACTGTGTCATTTGACTATTCTCCAGAGACTGTCACAGTATGGATCAGAACTATCCCTTCTCTTACATTACAGATAAATTCTTGCTCAAAATAAATAAGCAGCATGGAGGGCCAGAGTAACTCTAAAATATTTGGTTCTCTCTCTCAGTACCAGATATATTGCTTATTCTTAGCAAACTATGTAATAATTTGAAACTGCTAAAGAACAAAGAGAAATAATGTTGTTAAAATGTAAATGAAGGCACACAAGCTTTTAGATATTATGTTCAGAAAATCTGACTGTTCAGATTTTCACTGTTTCACTGTTTCACTGTTCATCCTATGTTTTATGCAACATGGACACCCTCTCTGTTCTGCCAGCATCAAAATCCTTATCTGTAGTTTAAGCATGTGCTTTGTTTTACAGAAGGCCTGTGATATTTTGTTTGAAGTGCCTTTGTTGGCTTATCAGTGTTACCTGATGCAACAATTATCAGTGTTATCTGTGCAAGAGGAGAGGCTGTAAACAGCACTTGCTAAATCATCTCTCTAGAAAAGTCTAAAATATGATTAAAGTTCACTTTAACAATTACTACATCAACATAAACAAACATTTTTGAATGTCTAAAACATACATTTTTTACAACCATCTTCCAACTAAATCCATTGGCTAGCGCTCTCTCTCTATACACATAAATTATCTAACATTTAGACATTAGTCACTAGCTTTTGTATAACCTCTTCAGATGTGGATAGTTTTGTCTGGCTTAATGAAAGAGGGGGTTCATTCATAATATTACGATTGTGAAATGATGTTGGTCTATCATCTAGACTCTCTAATTTAACTTCAGGTTTTTCTCTGAGGATCTTAGGAACTCACTTTGTGTTCATATGTTTTGGTCTAGATACAAATCTTGGTCTTTACAACTCATTAACCTCTTTCAAAAATATCATTAAGTCAGTCTTCAGTGTCTGGTAGATTCTCACTTAAAGGCTTGCCCTAGTTTCCATTTAATTTCTTACAAGCAATTTTCTGCCCAAGAAATTCACATTCTTCCCTTGAACAAAAGTACTAAAAAACCTTCTGCTCTATATAGTCTTTAAGTTTTTATCTTATTATCTATTTTAAGGTATGTTTTAGCATTTATTTAATTTAGAGGTTTTTTTGTCAATACTACAGCTGTGACCAAGTTCAACTGTGCTATGCACAGCTGATACATACACCCAATATAAACTGATCAACAAATGTGAAATTAAAGTCTTTCTCTTCACATCTTGAGTATATAATTATTTATGTATGTCACTAGTTGACAAGGCTCTACTTTCTTTCCTTTCAGGCCTAAATGTTATTCTGCACAATAAGAAACTTCTTTACTCCTTCTTTTTCATACTGTCTTTTGGTCTCCATATCATTAATTTGAGAAGATGATTGATGGACTGCTCTGCATTTTCTGGCTTAATGCCTAATTTTGTGGCATTTCTTGCAAGATGCTACTTACAATATGCATACTCATCTAGAGTGAGCTAGCTCTTTCAAAACAGAAAAATCCTTTGTGAGTTTGAGACTCTTCCAGCATGCCTTCTTGTATTTTGTTTACTGGGGTAGTTTGTTTTCCCCTCAGTCCTAAGCACAAGTCTCTCCTCAGTCCTTCTTCTATCCCTAATACTAATTCTATTACTTACAGAAATGTCAAATTCACTTCTGCATGAACTTTGAAAGCTGTCATTATTCATAAAAACCAATCTGTCCCAGAGTATATAATTAAAGACATTTTCAGAAAAGCAATACATAAGCTTTGTTGCATACACAGTTACAGATTCCTTTTGCATCACTATACAAGTCTGAAATGTGAATCATTTTCCAATAGCTACATGAAAGTGGTGCATAGCTTTCTGCTAAGTTTTACAAATCTTCAAAAATCCTCATCTTTAAGAACTTCTGGAAGTGGACAGGGACCTTGCAGATAAGTAGCCCTGAGGGAGCCATTTGCTACTCCTCTCTACCATGTCTGTCACAAGAAATTAGTGCCTACATTTTAAAATAAAATTGCAATTTTCACTGGTTGCACTGACTTCCTTAATTGGTCATAAATTTTAATGATTTTTAAGTGTTCCTTGTCAGCAATGTTGTTAATTCTCTACCAGGATGTTTCAAGCTGGAAATATCTGCCTAACTTAAGTATGGCATGACTGGAATGAGACTGGGGGGAAAATCACTACCACTCAATGACAGGGAGTAAGATTTCATATCTTCTGCTTGCTGAATTCTAAAGTGAGAGAGCTCATGAGGCAGATAACTGTTTTATATGAAAAATAAACTTGCTCAGTTGTCTTCCGTCTTAATTTAGAGTAAATCAACTGTTTAGAGATTATGAATGTTATAAAAGGCATTATTTCAAACTTAAATTAATAAAAGGGTTTCCCATAGAAGTTTTTTTCACACACTTGTACCAGACATATCTAGATTCAGGCAACTACAGGCAATTGTTAAAAAAGAAATAGTGGTTTGTGTCCACATTTATGTGCATTTGAAGACAGCTGTCCACGGCTGTGTGGAAATGAGACCAGTGACCAGCTGCCACTAATTTATTTCTTCTTCATAATTGTAAATTTCTCTCAAGGTCAAAAATCCTGGGAATTGAGGAAATGACCTCTGAATTTATTTAAACATTTCTCTACCCTCACATCTTTGACACACATTCCCATACAGCTAGGAGGATAATGATGTTATATGAATATCTGGGGGCTAATTGCACTTATATGTCTGAGGTTTATTAACAGCAATACCTCAAGAACATACTCAAAATTAAATAGATAATCCTTTTTCATTGCCTGCCTTATCTAATAAACACTATTCCATCCCACAGCTGGACTTTGGCAGGATATACACATGTAAGTCAAGATATTTGACCCAAAAGAAATCACCTTACCTTTTAGGTATGCATTAGGATTTAAACTTCACCTGTCCTCTTTGCCCAGCTAGAAGCACCTCAGTCCTGTAAGGCCTGGAATGTTACATATTCATCCTCCTTGCCTTGCACAATGTCCCGCCAAAAGTCACAAGGATGTGGCATGGTAACTGCTTGAATATCATGGGAAGAAGCACTGATTTTTTTTCTGGAAGGAGCTCTCAAACCAAATTGTCAGTAAAGCAGCCAATGAAGAGATATAAAGGTCCTTAGAGAGGTATGAAGTGGGGCAGACATATTTGTGCAGATTCAGGAAAACTGTGGCATTAAACAGGCAGGAGAATTTTCAAAATTGTCTCTGACAATTTTGCTCATGCTTAGTTTCCAATGATTTGGAAGAATGATAATACTGGGCCTAGACAATTTGGATCAAACGCACTGCCAGCCAGAGAATGGAGCACATATGGCAGAGGGAAATGAAAAGTGTGAGAAAATACTCTAGAGGAATTAAGAATTGATGGAACAAGATGGATACATGTCAACAGATGCATATACTGTTGGAATCATCTTCAAGTAAGGTACTGCCATACCTAACTTTTTTTCAACTTAATCAATTTTCTCAAGACTGCCTAACTAGAAGATACAGTTATTCAGCCAAGAAACTGAAACAATATCACATAATTAATCTATTCAAGCACTTCCAACTACCCCATATACTTACAGTATTGTCTGCTAAAGTGATCAAACTATTGTATAAAAGCAGAACATGTAAAAGAATAAGTGTATAAATTTATATGTGATTTGAAAATATTTGCATTTTGATTATGTGCTTATTGTCAAAGATTGATTAATCCCATTTATTATTTTTTTAACTTATCAAAAGTTAGAAGAACATGGGATATTGCACATTTTCCTTCTTCTGCTGCATTGTATTTAATGGAAATTAAACCCTCTGCATCTGACAGTGGAAAAAAGAACCAGCCACATTATTTTTGTTGATCAATATGTCATATGCAATAAATAAACAGTCAACTTCATCCCCAAGATTGTGCAAGTTTTTTGTTTAACTATATCAATGGATTTAGAAGAAACGTAGCTTGAATTTCTGATTATTGCATATTCTGCTAGGGCCAGATTATGACTTTAGAAAATATTTAGGTAATCTTCTTCTACATATTTATTAAATTGTTATGAAAAATATGGCCAATAGTTATCCCTCAAAAATTGTCCCAACATCTCTCCTTGGTCTTAAGTTTAAAGACCTTTCAGGTTTACATTTTTGCATTTGAAAAATAATTTCAACAATGTGGATCTAATCGGTTACCTAGGTCTAGCAGAGAAATTGACAGGTAGTGAAGTAAGACAGATGTTCCTTTACTTTATTAGCTTTTATGTTCATTAAACCTTTTATGTTGGTTCTAAAATAATATGGCAGTATCAAAAATTACCACCTTGCAGTATGAAATACAGCAAATAATTCACTTCCACAGCAAATAATTCACCAGCCAAATCCCAAGTCTTTTTTTGCTGGTGAGCTTTGTATTAAGAGAAAATGTTTACAATTTTAATTAAACAGGAAAATTGTTTTGCAATATTCTGTAGTTTATTGAAGAGCATCTGGTTTAATTATCCTAGACCGGGAAACAGAACTTCTTTGATTGGATGCATTAGTCACAAGATATGGGTAAGAATGCTTCGACTTGGCAACTATTCCTCCCTGTTACTTGAAAATGTGCTCTTTCAGTAAACATTCCTGAAAAAAGCTCCCCAACTAGCAATGGCCCCATGAGGCCAACATTTAAAGTCACAAACTAGCATATTTCAGAAGTGACTGCACCAAAATCCCAGTTTGACTAATTAATTCTCTTTTTCTTTGATATACAGCAGATGGAAGAAAAGATGGCACACTGATTGTGGAACATTGAAAGCTTTGCCTCTGCAGCAAAGTCTTCTCTGAACATTGAAGTAATATCCAGGGGGATTTTGCTGCTGAGAACTAGCAACAAGGTTGGACCCAGGATAATTAGCCCAGCGAATAGCTTCCTTTCCCTGATAAATCCCTAAGTTTCACCAAGGTCAACAACATCCTGATTCTCTTTAGAGCACAGTAATAAGACATCTTCAAAATTCCCTCACTCAGACCTCCTAGGAAACCATTTGTCTTCCAATCTGTCTTGACTTATCTAACAGCAGAGGTAGATTTGCTGTGTATGGTTGTGGTGTCCATGCTTGTACAGGTTCACACTTTCCAGAGGAACTGAGTGCAAATCTATTGCTGCCTGGTTGCCACAGAGCCTGCAGATCTGTAGAGAGTGGACTGCTGAGGGAGGTTATATAGGTTTTGCCTTACAGATTTTTAGTAAATCCAGCCTTTAAGGTGACCTTAAGATCACGTGTAACTACTGGTGTGAACACAGAGAAAGTGGCGTGCAGACAACACAACATCCTGAAGGAGCTGGCCTTCTTTGGATTTGTTTTCTGACTGCACTTTGGTCTTAAATCTTAATGAAAAAAGAGAAAAACAAGAAAGGTTTATAAATAGCAGATACTGGAGACCTGGTTTTTAAATTCAGTTAAGAACTCTTAACTGAATTTAGAGGTCAGTATCTAGCAAAGAAAAAAATTTACTGATGTTTTGCACCAATTTTATCCACTGTGATTTTCTGTTTATTTTATTTCTTTGGCTAAACATTTGCAGAAAAAATGAAGATGAAAATCTTGGAAGGAACTTTTAAAAACAAGAAATGTACTCCACCCTTATTACAACATTATTCTTATTTAGCCAAACATTTTTCCTTTAACAAATGATCTGATATAGACACATACAGAAAAGGCATAAAAGACCTAGAACAGCCAAATCTTTTCAGATTAAAAAAAATAATTAGGAGGGGTGAAATATGTGAATAGATGAGAGAAGGCAAAGAACGCAAAATAAACAAGAAAGTAATAATCTTTCTGTGAATAAAACAAAGGTCTTGCATAATAATTCCTTGAGTCCATGAAGAAGAAATTAGACTGAAATAAAAATCACATGGGTTTCATGGTTGCTTCCCATTGAGTGGGTAGTGGGGCTCATGTGACTAAGCCAATGAAGAAGGAAATAAGCATGTGAAAAGTGGAGGGGGGAAAAGTGAGTAAATAGCCACAGCAAAATAAGAGTGACAGGAATGGCATGTTAAAAGTGAAAGCCACAGTAACCTGTACCTTAGCTTTCTGAGATGCATAAGTGAGAGGAAGGCTTAAAAAAGAAGCTTGCAATCATTTCAGGAAGCTATCAAAGATGTGGCCTTTCCCCGTGTTTATAGCTGGGTTTTACTGCCTGGATGGTGTGCTGTTCACTCAAGGTTAGCGATTTATGCTTCCAGTCTCTTTCTGAGAGCTAGGCTGCTGGCTGGAGGAGCCCCTTGGGGCAGCAGAGTTTTCAACAGAAAGTAGCCACATACATCATCAGTTCCCTAAAGTGCATATAATTGCCTTTCCTGACCTACAGACAGACATTCAGAGCATATTATTTCCAAGAATTTCCAGAAGGACTTAAAGCAGGGATTATTACTTTTCCTGACAACCTTCATGTCTCCCAATACAGTTTTCTTCTAAACCTGATTCAAGATAATCCATGTCCTATGCCAAGAATGCTTTGGTTTACATTAATTGTTTTCTCATTATAAGCCCTGCTAAAGGAGAGACCACTGAATCAGACTTGTTTTCAGACAGCTTTGGCTAGTGCGTGCAGTCACTGGCTGCATAGCAGAGTTCTTTCATGCAGCACACGGAATGCCAATATCTCTCAAAACAGCCTGTTAAAAACCCATTTTGGAGTAATCCCTGATTTGAGTGCAAGGGCTTGCACCAAATGACCTACAGAAGTCCTTCATGATATAAAAGTTTCTGTGACTCTGTAATCCTATATGTTACAATATTGACGCATCAGTGGCAAGTGAGAAGGGTGCAGAGAATGTGTTTCTGTCACCAATATATATTTAATCGTGTCAAGAACATGGATGCTTAAACATTACAAGTTAATTTCTGTATGAAATCCAGAAACTGACACTTAAATATTTTTACAACTCTCATATATTTCCTTTCTTAGTGAAAAATATCACTAAGAGCATTAATGCAGAATTTTTCTTATTATGAATCACTACTTTGTACGTCTTTTTTTTTGGTCAGAAATAGTTCACATATCTCTCCCTTAGTTTTAAGACTTACCATATCAGTCTTCATCACTACACAGGTAGCAAACCACAATTAGTCTTATAATGGAAACTGGCTTACTGCACTTTTTGGTTTATGTCTCTATGAGAATAAGTGAATGCAACATAACCAAAGGAAGTTTAAATGAGTTGTAAGAGTAGCTATGACTTTGAGAGAATTCCACATTCACAATAAAGTTGCAAAATTTGTATTTACACTATATTAATGATCTGTAAATAAGCGTGGATACCATGATTTTAGTTGGTTGAAGCTAACACTTTCTCTTGTTTAGCAACAAGTGCATCATAATAAAGTTGAATAACCTTATCTGAAATCTTTGCACTATTTTCTCTGCTGTACAGTCAGTAGTGGTGCATAAGAATAAGAAAAACATAGTCACAGGGTGACAAAGGATGCCTTATTGACTTTATAGTCCAACAGGGTGAAAATCACGCCCCAACATGAAGTATTTGCTAAATGGCCTCATGCTCAGGGAGCTAAATAAAATTTTAAACCTAAAATAACTGTGCAGTTTTATGCTTTAAGAAGTTGCACCTGGCAGGCACCTCAGGCTGCAAACTAAAACTCCAGTTGTTTCCTGTGACTCTAGTTTTCCTGCCACAACTGGCTTGTTCAGGCCTCTTCCCAAAGTTTGAATAATCATTACAAAGTGCGAGAAAGAGTTTCTCCTTGTCCTATTCAAGCTCACCTCTGTGATCTACCAAGTATACACTGGATCTACATATAACTCATTTGTCATGTTTGGATAAATAAATGGTATTTGAACCTAAATCTAAAATTATACCTTTGTATTCCTTTAGATACAGCCCATGAAACTATATACTTACAGCTAGTAATTAATAATACAACACTCCCAGCTGTTTACTGTTAAATCTCCACAATTCTATGACAAACTGCAATGTCATTTTCCTGTAAAATAAGAAAACCAACATATTTTAGCAAGCAGGGCAAGAGGAAAGTCAAATAAAGAGCTAGGTCAAATAAAATCTCCTTTTAAATATTAAGTGATGTAGAGAACTTTCCTCAAAATTCAGGTACAGTTCATTTGCTGTTTTCCTTCTGTTATCAAGAAATAACAAAACCAAACATATATCTGATTTCTGAGGTGTCCTAAAACAGACACCATCTGACACAGTTCTCTAATGTTCTAGAGATACTGCAGGACAAAACATTTCCAAATCCAGCACTCAGTCATCTTGGTTCAACCAGAAATCCACTTTTTCCACGGAGCACATAGGGTTACATAAACCTTAAGTAACAGAATATCAGTCTGGTGAGCACTCTACTTTTCTCAATATTGCTGCTTGTATCTGTTCAGTTTGAGCTCATTTTCATATACATTTGCTAGAGCTTTTATTAAAAATAACTTTTCCTCTGGGCATTCCCTCAATTTTTTTATGTGTGTCTCCCTCAAAGTGTCAGGCTTTCTCAGTGCTAGCTCAAATGTATCCTTTCAATTCCCAGTGTTGTTTCACTAGCTTCAGACTAAATAAATAAAATGCAACTGGATTTGCGAGATAAAGGTCTTCATCACTACATATTTAAAAGGAAAATTTTATTGAGCTCAGAACATACAGTTTTCCATTCCCCAAACCTGAGAATTTCTAAATTGCTGCTTTTCACTCCATACTGAGACCAAATCTATTCTCAAAAGAGCAAAAATTCTCCATGACATGGGATGACTGCTTCCACCAATTTCTAGCAAAGTACCAATTTCCCATAACTATTCTTTGGCTAATTGTTCCTTTTTTTCCAGCATGATGTTTTCCACTTTATTCCTAAAAATATTCATCTCTGGTGTTGTGCAAGGCAGTCTTTTTTTACTGAAATATGACAGTAAAAACATGAGTAAATTTACCTAAATTATATTTCCCTGCCAGTTGAAGGTCATCCAAACAGTGAAGCAGTCAGTTTATATTCATTTTTAAGGTAAATGTATTCAGGAGTATATTCATTTTCTCATGCAAAAAAGGTTGTCCAAGCTGGAATACTTGAGAAATAAGCCTGTCATGAATTTTACCATCTTGACATAGCAATACCCAAAACATGTAATTGCATCTCCAGGTATAGTTATGTAGAAAAAGCTCCATGAATCTTTTAGCTCCTTTATTGACTGTTTTTTTTCTTTTGAGGAGTCTTATTATTAGAAAAAAACAGGTTGGTGTTTTTCTTTTCTTGCCATATAAGGATGTCTTGGCAAAAAAAATTTCAGCAGACTGCATCTGTGAGCCTTGTGGTAGAGTTAGAAACATCTTCTGATTGCTTTAGATTTTCCTGAAGCCCCATTACTCCATATCCATGTGCTCTCCCTTGGGGCACATGAAATCATCTCAGGTGGAATTCTTAGTGCTACTGAGTTCTGCCACCAGCATAACATATTTTTTCTTAGAGAGGGGGCATAGCTCTAACTTTGAACATTTCTTTCCTCCTTTCTCTCTCCTTTCTGAAAGGCTCCAACCAATACTAGGAACAGAAAATTTTACTTACACATCCTGTATGTAGACCTTGCAGGTTAACACACAAATGTCTGAGAGTGCCTGCATTACATTCTGTAGAATAAAGCTGTACCTTCTGACATGTTTCCCACTCCTCTAAATGAAGTGTCCATTTTCAGCTGATTTGCTTGAAAACAGCTCCAGGATCAAACACAACACCGGGGTAAAAAGCTGTTAATTCTATAAAGATAGATATAGAAAAGGCAAGACGAAGTATTTGCTGCCTTTCTTCTCATATGTGTTTTTACATGCACTCTTGATGACAAAGACGGAAACAACAGGCAGAAACCCCTAAGAAGAAACAAAAAGAGATTAGCTCCTGGATGCCTTCATTTGAGGATATTAAATCTTTATGCCCTACAAGTCTGAGCAAACATCAGTTGCTTCACTGAGATGTCTGCCTTCCTGATTCACAAAGTTGCATCCACAGCTAGGAAATCATAGCTTCAGTCTCCTAGTAAGTCATGCATTCTTATGAAAGAAGTTTCTATTCATATAAAAAGAACACATGTAATTTATTTTTCTAATAAGTTAAGCCTCCCAGGAGTATTTGCCAGGGAACTGTTATTCTAATACTTTGCTTGTCTTTGCAAGATGATCATTTTGATAATTTAAAATGTCATAGGATGTTTGCAGGAACAATAGACCAAATTCCTGAGCTGGTGTAAATTGGCGCAACTCCACAAACTTCAAAGAAGCAATGCCATTTTCCACCACATCATCAATGTTCACAAATTAAATGGATGTTTTGTGGTTTACTACATGCCAGAAAACTTGTAGTGCATCTCAAGCCCTCATAAGCTCTGCTGTAAAATTATTTGATTTTTAATAGATATACAAAAACAAACTTTCACATCAGAATACTGACCTCAAATGGTTCTTTAACATCAGGGTCAAACCTCACATCTTTAATGGTTCAGGGAATGACTGTGCAAAGGATGCTAATGGCAAATTCCCTGAAGCACAAGCCACATTTGTTCCGAATGTAATCCTTTACAACGCCTTGATCATAAGACTGTATCTTCAAAGTTTTCTGAGTAAAGTTTAACTGGTTTTATTCTGAACCACTTTCCTCTTTTGGACAGTAAAAGATTACCTTAAGAAGAACATTTAAGGTTTCAGTACAGATTCCATCATTCTTTACCTAAAACATATGAACACTATTCAGCAAAAGCAACATCTCAACTTGTTCCAAAGTTTTGTTTTAATCCTTTTTTGGCTCATAGAAAATCAACAGCTTTTAAATGTAATATATGTGTACATACAAACACTAGATAGAATATTTATATATATTAAAATAAAAATTACACAATGAGGAACTATGAAGAATGAGCATTTCTAACATTAATTATACATTAAATACATGATACATTTACATGAAATCAATAATAATGCTTAGAAAAATATCTTTCATCAAGTGGTCCAAAATCACTTAACAAATGTCCTGTGATCCTCAAAATGTTGCTACAAGACAATTGCATATGAATAGATCCATTAACAGATCACTCTTTAGCCATGCTAAATTATTTTTTCCATTCAGCATTGTTAGGAATAGAACCAGTAAAAAAATAGTTCATAGCATTTCCAACAGGAAAGAGACGTGTAGAGTAGAATGGTGTGAGGACACTATGGGACGTGGCAGAAAAGCGAGGGCCTGAGTTTGAAGAGAGAACGTGGCAGTCCTTTTCATGGCAGCACAACAAGGAAGAGGAAGGTCTGCCCATAGAGCAAATCAGCTCCTCAGAACCTAGAGTTGCTTGTGCCCAGAAATGTCTCATCTTCTTCTGAGAAATTCCAGGTCTCCTAATTCTCAAAAAAAATCTTGAAATTCACTTTGTTTATATTCCACTCCCTCTGTCTTTACATGCTCAGACAGTGTGCCTGACAGTCCTTTCTCACATTTCTTTCCACACCTTGACTGCTGACTGATAACTGCAGATCCTCTGTAGACCACTTGCAACTGGTGGAGCTGGAAGACCCACCTGAGGTTTTTATGTTGGGGTTTTTTTCAAAGGAAAAAAAAAATCCTGGCTTCTGCTCCAGTAGGGATTTAAAAACATGAGTTGCATGTGCCAAAAAACCATCTGTCTCAGGTGTTAAGGTCAGAGAAGTAGCCATGTCTGATGAAACACATGGCAGCCCAAATCAAAGATCCTGGAGGACCATTACCATTTGCAGTGCCTTTCCATCATTGCTAGATGGAATGAAATAAGGATATCATTAAGTCTTAGTTTCCTTCAACATATTTATTATGATAGAAAAATTGTGCATAATTTGATTTTGTATTAATCCATCACATGTTGGCTTTCACAAATGTTTCAAAACCTGCCAACTGAAAAGAGATTGCTACTACACTAGGATGTAGTATGGTCTGAAATATACTAGTCAAAACACTTTCCAAGTGTACACTTTCATTAACCCTGATATAAACAAAGAAAGGAGAACTCCTTATCCCTTTTTCTCTCTGAAGGAAGTAGAAAATCACACTCATAAATTTACAGCAGAATGGTAGTCACATTCCATAGCTCTAGCTACAGTATTCTTTAAAATCAATAGAAACTGAGTTGATAAAGTACTTGCAGAAAACCATCAGTCTGCTTGGCACTTAAGACAAAGCTAAAAACTGAAGCTGTCCTCTGGAATAGCACACGCCAAGAGATAACAAGTGGTAGCATGGATAAGAGGCTCAGAACAACCACTGACAGGAAAAGTTACAGTCTGCCACAACTCAGTGAAAGGTGTAGATGATGCTTTTTTGATGCTGGTCGGATAGACGCAAGTAGTTTTTTTTTTTCTTAAAGCAGTTGGCCCCAAAGTGCGCCAAAGAACTGTCAAAGCTAGCGGCTCTAGTAATGCACATTAATAGAAAACTGTAATATTTACAGGCAGTAATACAAAAAGTCTGTGTAGACATTTCTTATACATAATTACCACCAAAAATGTCTGCCAAGGCAATTTATGTCACTGCAAATACTACTTTTCCTTGTAACTGTTTCTTTCTTATGTTTTTCTTTTACATACATTTGCAGTGAAAGAAAAGGGTGTGCAAAGCTTTTAGTTTCCTGTACAATAACAAATAGTTTCTAACAGACTAATGAACAAGGACAACAAAACTCTGGGCCATTTTTTGCAACTGGTACAGCTAAAATGTATCTGCCATCTCTAGGAAGAATATTTGGTCTAAAATACATGCGTAATGTGCAGGGGTCTCAATATACATGTATTGCCAAAAGATGTGTGTGTTGGAGTATACTAAAACATTTGAATTAATTATATCCAACAGGACCTTCCAATAAATTAGTAACACATTTTGAACACTGTTTGCACTGTTCCTTCTTCGCTTGGAGGAAACTCATTGTGTTTAACTGAGAAAAACATCAGAGATGCCAAAAATGGTAGTGATTTATGGTTTCACAGTAAAAGCCAAACACTCCTCTGAAATTTGAATAAAGAAATAATGCATGAACGCTGAGAATATATTCCAGAGATGTCATTCAGCCTGGTTCAGCTGCACTTGGAAGACATTTCCTGTCAGTGGAGTGCTCCTCAACACAGAGAACTCAGCAGAGCTGTGGACTTAAACACTGGAATGGCTATATTCGTTTTAGACTGCTTTTATATTTCATCTTAGCTAGAAAATGAACCTGGGAAATGTTCTACACTGTCTAATGCAAGGGAAAGAGCATTAGGACTGACTGCATCATTTGACCTCTGGTGCTACATTAATACAGAATAAAATGATCATAATTGAAAACACCACTTGGCAAGTTGCTATTAATTATGTATTGGATTATTGCCTTAGACCCATGTTGCATTTAGTTCTCTTTCAAAGGTTCTGGTTGCCATTGTGTTTTCATTTTTTGACTGTGGACCAAACATGAGTTGCAGCATTATTTGCAGGATCCTCTTCAATATTCCCTTTCAGCAAGGCTGCTGCCCGCAGGCAGCCATGGACTGGCATATTTTACATGAGGAACATTACAAAGTACAACGCAGAATCACTTCAGATTTTGCCTTAGAGGAGACAGGGATCAAAGCCTCCTGACAAACACTTTCAATCATAGCATGACCCTCCTGATCCTGACTCAGTTAGCAGTGCAGAAACCCTAATTTGCCATATGTGCATTTACTGGATCAGGTGACTGCTACACTTCCCACTTGACATCCTGAGGAATTCCCATCTCACCTCGAGTTTTCAGCAATGGGTCTGTGCAAAAAATGGATCTCTTTTATCCTTAAATTATACCTGTGCATCCAGCAATAGAAATGTGGTTGGGATCCATCTTGAGCACATCACTGCTTTGTTGTTGAATTAGCCCAGGATATCTGATACAGAGCTCATGCTGTAGTTAAACTTCTTTCTTGCTGGGCATGATAGAGCTAATACCTGAAGTGGCATAGTATTTCAAACAGATGATATATGATCCAGCATGGAAGCTACTTATAGTCGCACTGTCCCTCACAAAATTTTGAACAAAATAGACCCAGTAAATTGAGTTTATATGTGTTCATCCATTTCTTTCTTATAGTTACACCTCTTTTAAGCTGGTTCATGAAGACATCAAGCATGATTTACTGTGTTGTAGAACCATGGTCTCAGTTTCACCAGCTTGCTGCTTCTTTTCTTGAAAATCCCCAAGCACTAGTAAAAGGCAATTTATGTTTAGCAGAAATCCTTCAAAGTATGTGACGTTTCTGCATCATCAGCTGTTGTAGACACATTGAAACCAAGGGAGCTGGTTTACAGTGAGGATCTGACTGCATGTATCATACTTTTTCACAAACCTGCACTCTTTCACTTGTCTTTCTGTTAAAAGCTTCTGTCAGGGGAACAAAACATCAAAACCTACAATCCACATTCAAGCAAAACTTTTTATTACAGAACTGAAAACAAGCTCAATAGTTGTTTGAAATACAGAACTAAGGACTTGTAATGTTTTCCAGAAAGTAAATTATGTCATTAATTCAGTGTACTGAAACTCCTCACAATGATTAAGTTTAAATTAAACTAATTTTTAACAGCATACCAAACTGCTTTTTTTGAAGGAGCAGTTGGTTTATTCTCTCATTTTCATCTACCATGGTTCACTTTGGGACAAAGACAATTTTGTGCAGAAGCACTAACTCTGCATTTTCATTCTGTTAAATGCTCGATGATTTTTGTTTGTTTGGTTGGTTTTTTTAAATATAAACTTATCTCTGAATTTCCTAGAATTTTAATGTTTGAGAACAATTATAAGATCCTTTTAACGTAACTCTTTCCCTGTAAGGGACTTCACAATTCTAGTCCTTTTTCTTTTTCTGTCCTTGAGAATATTTAGTAATATTTCTTTAAAATCTCTGCATCTATGACAGAGATTGTATCAGAGCTGCAATCTTAATATATACTTACAAGTTTCATGTAACAATGAGAATTACAATAATGGGATTGTTAAGTGGCTTGATTACTTCAACTTAATGAGTTGTTTATGATGGAGAAGGTGCAAATTTACTCATAAATTAGGCAAATTTTTCTTGTCTTCATTAAGACCATTCTTTATTTAATGTTGTGCAGAACTCATATTAAAGGGGTGTTTGGTGGCTGCTGCTGTTTGCATCAGGGCATTCATTATCCCATCAGTTTTGCCATTAGCTGTGCACATACCTACAAAACATAACAATTCTAACTCTGCTGGGCCATTAAAGGTTTGAATGGTTGGTTATGTTCCCAGGACTGCCAAAGCCAACAGAACCAGCTATTCTACTTAATAGGGATAACTAACGCTATTAAAATCAGTGGCAGATAGCCAATACTATTGTTCCCAAGAACATGTTTTCAGATGGAAGCATCTAATAATTTAAAACCAGGCCAGTATGCCTTTAACCAGAATATTCTGTAACTCCATGTAGCATTATTTCATTTATTGAAAAGCTGTGACTTTTACTTATCGTGTTTTCAGCTTTCTGGGGTGAAAAAGAAATCTTTTCTCTTACAACTGTGCACTGTGTACTACTCCAGGCACTATTTTATTTAAACACCATTCAGGCCTTGACAATGGCAGGTGACCCCCTCTGAAACCTTGTTTTATTTCAAGTGTAATGCAGGAGAAAACCTTGCATTTGAGTGTTCTGGTGCTGTACCACAACCAGTCAGATGGGACTGCTTGTCATGCCTCTTTTCTGAACCACCATTTTTAACATGTGAGGCTTTTAATCTCTTCATTTTAACTTTATAACAGCTCCATATAACTTTCCAGCACCTTGCAGAGTTACATTTGTTTCAAGTTAAGCTTTTGCCTCATTGCATACTAAAGGGCATTATAGTAGATATTCTTACCAACATTCAAAAAAGGCATTAAATGCATGTTCACAGCCTTGGAGCTCTAGTTGTTACAGTCAAATTGACAGTGGCCTGGGCATTTGGACTTATGACTTTGCACAAGCTTTCAACAGTTAACACCCATTTCTCCTGAAATTGTGAATCATTTCTTACAGACTTAGCAGTTCAATCACTTTTGTCTTTGATGTGTATCCATATAAGGGTGCTATTAGAGTAGGAAAAAGCAGACAGGGTTTTGTTTATTTACATCTACTGTTTTCCAGGCTCTGTGAGTATCTAGGAAAAAGTAATCCAAAAACTTTAAAATTAAAACAAAACAGAACAAACACAAAACCTCCATGTTCTATAAGAAACTCCATTTCTTCCTACTCTCAGGAGCAGAATTTGTTAGTAAGGCAACTTCTGTAACCACCTCTGGGTCAGATTTGTTAAACTGGGAGGAGCTGTCAACTCCCTCAAAGACAGACAAGCCCTTCAGAGTGGCCCCTAATAAATTAGAAGATAATCACCAAAGATTTGAAGTTCAACAGAGGAAAGTGCCTGATGCAGCACCTGGGATGGGGCAGCCTTTTGTGTTTATAGACTGGGGAATGAGAGACTGGAGAGCAGTGCCGTGAAAGGGACCTGGGGGTCCTGGTCAGTGGCAAGTTGAGCATGAGTCAGCAGTGCCCTGGCAGTCAGGAGGGCCAAGCTTGTCCTGGGGGGCATCAGGCTCAGCACTGCAGCTGGGCAAGGGAGGGGATTGTCCTGCTCTGCTCTGCACTGGGGCAGCCCCACCTCAAGTGCTGGGGGCAGTTTTGGGTACCGCAATATAAAAAAGGGATTAAGCTATTGGAAAGTGTCCAAAGGGGGCTACAAAGATGGTGAAGGGTCTGGAGGGAAAGCTGCATGAGGAGTGTGGTTGAGGTCACTTGGTCTGTTTAGCCTGGAGAAGAGGAGACTGAGGGGAGACCTCATTGCAGTTGCAACTTCCTTGTAAGGGGAAGAGGAGGGACAAGTGCTGATCTTTATCTGTGGTGACCAGTGGCAGGACCTGAGGGAATAGCCTGAAATTGTGTTGGGAAGGTTTAGATTGGTTATCAGGAAATGGTTCTTCACTCAGAGAAATGAAGAGGCACTGGAACAGGCTCCCCAGGGAAGTGGTAACAGTACCAAGAAGTATTTAGACCATGCTCTCTGGCACATGGTGTGAATCTTCTGCGTGTCCTGTGCAGGGCCAGGAGCTGGACTCATGATTCTTGTGGGTGCCTTCCAACACAGATTATTTTGTGACTCTGTGATTCTGTGATCTCAGCATGTGCCCGGGTAGGCTCAAATCTTTGCCATGGCCTGGCTCTCTTCTTCCCTGTGATACCTTTCAGTTGACAGGACTTATGTGATCTTTAGGATATCAAAAGATACCTGCTTGTGATAGAGAGGGGACTAGCCTGCAGCTGTATCTGCACAGGTCTTTCAGGGCTGGAACGATGCAGGCTTGGCATCTGGACAGCTCATAATGCCCATTTGTACAAATCACATTAATTGGTTACTGTTACATTTAAAAAAGGTTTTAAAAAGCTTCATTTTACTCAATAGTGCCTAACCTTTGCAAACGAAAAATTGGGAACATAGAACACTTACGTTCCTTCTGCCGAGCAATTTTTCTGTTTATTGGTATTATCTTTCAAATGACAGTACTAAAGGTCTATAATGATCTGTACAGAAGATACTTGGCAAAGGGCTCATTAACAACTGAGATGAACTGTAGAAGAAGCACATAAAATGTCAAGCTAATTTTAAAAAAATCGTGTTACACTGCGGAATGGGCAATTAAACAATAACACACAGCACAGTAAGGTCTGAAAATGAAAATATAGGAACGACAGATACTGCTATTGTCTGGAATACAGCTCAGCTCCCATAGTCCATAACAAGACTCAAAGTCCTGGAAATGTAAGGAGAGATGTATAAATCCAGTATGAAAACTCAGTAACCCAGGCCTATGCTTCAGGCATACCATATAGCATGTGTAAGATGCTATAAGTCAGTATGGGGTGCCAGTCTTTATCCCCAATGTCAGCCTGTCCAAAGATACCTGCAGTAGTAGAGCAGGGACTGCTGTAAACCTTTGTGGTACCACAGCCAGCTATGTGAGGAACAACTGTGACAGAGAAGGAGAGGACAGCACACACATGGTCTTGAGCTGAGCTCCTGAAATCAATTCTGACTTAGGTACCTGGTATGCACTCAGATTTTAAACACCTACATTTCTAATGTAAATACCTATTTTCCCTATATAAAATAATGGAGACCTCCAGATGGGTCTTCATTCATTCACCCTTCATCTGCTAAAGCTCCCATAAGTAGGTCAGGCAAAATGGATGCTTTAACAGAGTTTTTCACTTGGAATCCTTGAAACATTCATCATAAAGCTTTACTTATTTTCCAAAAGAGCAAGAAGCATCATAGAAAGATTGTGAACTATAGAATCACTGAAACGAGAGACTTAAAAATGTTGATACTTATTCCCTGCAATTTGACCATTAGCTCACACTGTACTCCCAAGCAATCTTCATGTTTCTGTGTTCATAATCCTTTGCCATGGGAATTTCTTCTGAATCACAATGCAATGTCTGTAGTTCAGAGTGCTTCTATCTATTACTTCATTATTGAATTTCTCATATGACTGAGCTGCTTCACAGATGTTCTGAAGAAGTATTTGAGAATTCAGTTAAGAACTTTTAAAAATGCAGTTCATGTCCTTAACTGCCACCAAAAGCATAGATTCTGATCTGGTGTTTCACAGATACGTGTTGTTTTTCAGTCCTAATTAATTTAAAGACAATTATTATGTACTTCTTTGGAGCTATTGAAAAGTTAAGATGTGCACAGTTGGGCTTGTTGTCAATAAAATATCGACTATCTGCTGCTAAAACATTAAAAAGTGTGCAGTGAGCTCTCCCTGTCACTCCTTTAGTTACCAAATTTAGAAAAAGTGAAGTAGGAGTATTAAATTTTTCATAGTTTGTTGACTTATTTACTGTTTAGAGGTTGTTTGGGGTTTTATTTAATATGTTTCTTTGCTCAGGAGAAGCAGCTACTTGTAGGGTAGGACTGTTTCTTTTGTTTGGTTGTTTGGTTTTGTTTTAGTGTTTGGTTGTTGTTTTTTTTAATTTCCATTTGAGAAAGCAGCACTTAAACAGAAAAGCAGTATCTAAAATCCTCAGTCCATGTTTGAGTTTTGAGCAAAATTACTTCACTCTTGAAAACCTATTGATAACAAGGGGCTATATGTCATGTCATGAAAGCATTTTTTAAAGTCACTTAAGAAAGACTAACTCATGATGGGATGTGACACTGTAGTAACCAATAAAAAAATTCACTGAATATGACAGAGAAGGCAGATCAGAAAACGAAGACAAGATGGCAGAAGAAAAATCCAGCAAAAGAAATCAGTTTCAAAAACAGAGTAGAATTAGAAGCATGGAATTGGACCACTGAGAACAATAAGGGAGTTCACCACTTAAGTTGCACCTAGTTGTATTGTTCTCACACAGCTGGGGAAGAATCAGGTAGTTATGGCAGATTTTTTATGTATTTTCATTCAATTTCCATTCACATCCCAGAAGTCTGCAGTCACTTAACACAATAGTGGTGGTGGGAAGGGGAAAAGAACATTATAGTTACTAAAAAAGAAGCCAGACTTCTGAAGACATGGGGTTTTTAGTTCAAGGATGGATTGGACAGTTTTGGGAAGCCAATATTCTAAAACAAGGAAAACAATAATGATATGTCAACTGTTCTAAGAAAAATGATTCTGACAAAAAAAAGTTTGAGTCATGGGAAATAGTCTTGAAACCAAATTCTGTTGTTAACTTTATTAAAGGTTTTGGTTTTTTCACTTTTTTGACAGCTATGTGGAAACTCAAATCCAGCATTCAAACTGCAAAACTTTCACACAAAAACAAATATTGGTGCTGCTGAAGAAAGACATTTTTTAAATAGTTGTATGTCTCAGGCAGACAAAAGCTCATCCTGAGCCCATTCTTAAACATTTGCAACATATGGGATACATTTGAGATTTCTTCATAAAGTACAACCAGCATGTTAAAGTGCACTCAAAGTTTGAGCCAACCCCAAAAGCTTTTCTTTTTATGAGCTTCCTTCCACTTAAAATAATATGTTCTACCCCACACACACATATACATCTATACACTGCATGTATACGGAATTGGCTTTTCTATGTCAAAGTATGGTTTTGCCTAAATTCTTTTATTATTTTAAGGCACGCTTTTAAAATTCTTAATATTGGAGTGAAGGTACCCTAGTGGTATATAAAGTTTCACTAATTCATTGATTTGCTCTCTATCTTAAAAAAAAAAAAAAAAAGTATTATTTTCTTTGGGCAATTCACATGGCAGTTCACGAGTTGTGCCTTCATTTTCTGGCTCCACCATTACACCTCATGTATAGCACTTGGCAGAATAGCAAATCCTTTTGCTTTGTGAAATAGGAATAAGATTCTCCTGTAACAGGAGGAGTATCCAAAGGACTGAGACAAGATCATATATATTAAAGCAAAACAAATTTTGTAGGCAGCTTGTGGCTGCATACAGTGACATCTCTCTGCGGACAAATCTTCCCACCCACCAGACAACTGTTTTGTCATAGCCCCCTTCTCGCTCTCACACCCTGCTCCCAATGGTGGGAGGGGTGTAAAAAACCATTAGAGCTTTGTGTTCCTTGGGGTATATCTAATTTATGTCCTTAGGTTAAAAGACTAGACCTCCTTAGGTGATAATTTCCATGAGTGGTAGACACATAAATTTCTTTATAAATCCTTAGGGTATGAGTATACAGCACCAGATGTCTGCATGGTGCTTTAGGTACTAGGATTATAAGGCAATACTGGAACAGGAGAGAAATAAAGTAACAAACTTGATAATCAGACTAATTAAATGTCATTCTCAGTGGCTCTCATGGGCCCAAAGAGCATAATTTTCATCTGCTTTAGGATCTAGCTGGCTCTTCCCTGCTTTTTAACCTGGTCAGAGAGGGGACTTGTTAAGGCTCAAAAAGTCACTGAGTGAATTAAAACCAAGCTTTTAAAAAGGTACTTGCTTGCAGAGTATGTAGGCTTCCTCTTTTTGATCCATCTGTCCTAATTACTTTGAGATTGGTCTATTTACAAAGCTAATAATTCTATTAGATATTGAAATAAAAACTCCTTCTCTAGTCATCTTCAATTAGGTTGTCATAAACAGAAGGTACACACAGAACTAAGCTCTGGCCTGCTTGTCCCACTGCATTCTCCTTTTGGATTTTTATCTTAGGTTTTTCTCTTCAGTTTGGTGCTGAGGCCTCAAACAATTTGCAATAGTGAATTAGGCATTATTATCACTGAAATGTAGTCACATGTATAATTGCTGTATAGGTCACACTTGGTAGTAAAAATGTAAATAAAATGCAGCACTAGATTCTGCTCTTAGTTTCACCAGTGAATTTAAACTCATCATTTAGTGGCTCAGAGAAAAGCCCTATTGATTTTTCATGTCCCAGAAGATGTCCACTGCAGCGTAGAGGCCTTGGATATAATTGTATGGTTTCTGATGTAGGTGGCTTTAGGAATATTGAGTCCCTTGCAGCTATGGACTCTCACTTATGCTCTGCTGGAGAGTTACCAACTACTACTTACCAAGGAATATCCTCTTTCAACATTTTCTCTGTTAAGTACACTCAGTTTTCCCCAGCAGCTGAAGTTCTGAAGGTGCTCTCTCCTGAGGTTCATCAGGAATTCTTCTCTGCTCTGTGTTTTTCAGGTTTTGGGGAACCTAAGCCTTTCCATATTGATACTATATATTTTTTAAACCATACTAGCTTAAGAATGAAGCAGGAAGTTGTTCTAGTAAAAAGATTTTTGTTCTTATTCTTATTTGTTATTTGGTTTTCAATTAATTGGTAGCATAAATATTTATGGTTAGAGACTTTTCTATTCTAAATTATCTGTAACAAAAAATCGTCCTTGGTTACCCCTTGGGGAGGTGGACTATATTTTCTCATTTCCCCTAAGAAACTGTGGATATTCTCTAACCCTTTTTTCTAGGTGGAACTTTCTCTTCTTTCATATGTTTTTACTTTCATACTGAATTTTTTGCAAATGTAGCTAATTAAGACCTTAATCTCTGCCTGGAGTCCTCTGACCTCCTAGGTGGTCAGAGTACTTTTAAGATTATTAGAGTATTTAATGAAATCATGTGGGATTAGCAGTGCTCACTATAGTTTCAACTCCAGACCCTGAGCTCCCATTTGGTTAAACTGTGCCTGTACTGCAGTGTGATGTGTCAGACACTTTCTGACTCTTTACCAAGGATCATGGAAAGTGAATCCTCCTACCCACACACTTGGATTGCCTTTGCAAAACAACTAAAACATGGTTGTTCCAGCCAGACCTTCTTGTGGCCCACACCAGCGTCTAAGAATTTGGGACAAAATGTTAAGAATAATAATCAAATCATAGCACAACCAGCGTCTAAGAATTTGGGATTATTATTCTTAACATAATTTGGAATTATGTTAAGAATAATAATCAAATCATAGCACCTAGGTGAAGGGAATAAAGTAGAATTACATCATGGAGAATCTGAAAATGCCAATGGATGGTGCATCTCAAGATGAAGTGGCATTAGCCTTCACCTGCTGATCTTAACAGTAATGCTCAGTTTGGAAATGCAGAGGTTTTTTCTGCATTTCATGATCAAGGATTAAATCAGTGGGGCTTTTATGGCCACCACAAGAGCATATTACAGCCATTTGCATTGTCATTGTACTTATTCTACCTTAAATACTATATTGTAGAATTCAAGAACCTTGTCAAAATCTGATCTGACCAAGATGGGCTTTCCTCCAAGAGTCTTTATCCTTCTAATTAATTTAATTGTGCTTTTTGATTTCTTGTTTCCATTTGAGTTGCTAACTTGCCAGTTCAGTTTATAGGTCATTCTACCATCTCAAGGTTCTGTCCTTTCTATGGCCTTATTGTGAGTCTTTCCTGTCCAAGACTCTGAGTTTTTCAGTGTTTCAACAGTTACATAGTCTTTATGGACACCTCTCTCAACTGCAGCACCTAAGTTCTTTCTTTTGGGCAAGAATTTCTTCTCACTCTGTCAAACATTCTCTTTTCTTCCCCCTCTTCTGACATCTTATTTAGTTTATTTTACAACACTTTTTACCCATAACAATTCTATTTCTGTAGTCTCTTCCTCACCCTAAACAAAGCAAGACAAAGTGTAGTTCAGGACAGACTTCTGTTTCAAACTTTTTTTTTTTAAATTTCCTGGAAATAAATCAGAAAACTAGCACTATAAAATCCTCTTTACCCTCCCTCTGCAAAAAATGAGCAGCTTCTAAAGCTGTGCTGTACTGTTGGCACGGAGCTTCCTGGTAACTGGTTCTTGGCTGAAGAAAAGTCACGCTCCAGGTCTGCTTCCGTTGCCTAAACATAGGCATCTAGTGCTGCTTCAGACACCGCAGGAACCCGGCTTCCAGCTACTGAATGCCCAGAAGGCCAAGGTTTCTCATAAGTCCTGTCTCATGCCTGCCAGCCCCATGATGATGTTTTGGATAATCTAGGGCACCTCAAAGGGTACTGAGCTCCTATATTTGGGAATCTGGATCATTTCCCCAGCAGCACAATTGTTCTGGGATTAAATAAATCACTCACTGGAAGACATATCCTCTCCATTGACTAAAGTGGGAACCTAAAGTACTTGTTTATGTGCTTAGCCTTCAGACAGTTATGCATGGGTGAGAAGAAGCTGAAATTATGCCTGCCCAGATGCATGATGTTGGCAGATTCCTGCCTTAGCAAGCTGAACCTTGGCCAGGTGAGAACAGACAGAGAGGACAATATACCATGGAGCTAGGAAAGACAAAGTGTAGTTCAGGACAGGCTTCTGTTTCAACTTTTTTTTTTAATTTCCTGGAAATAAATCAGAAAACTGGCACCATAAAATCCTCTTTACCCTCCCTCTGCAAAAAATGAGCGGCAAGCAGCTTCTAAAGCTGTGCTGTACTGTTGGCACGGAGCTTCCTGGTAACTGGTTCTTGGCTGAAGAAAAGTCACGCTCCAGGTCTGCTTCCGTTGCCTAAACATAGGCATCTAGTGCTGCTTCAGACACCGCAGGAACCCGGCTTCCAGCTACTGAATGCCCAGAAGGCCAAGGTTTCTCATAAGTCCTGTCTCATGCCTGCCAGCCCCATGATGATGTTTTGGATAATCTAGGGCACCTCAAAGGGTACTGAGCTCCTATATTTGGGAATCTGGATCATTTCCCCAGCAGCACAATTGTTCTGGGATTAAATAAATCACTCACTGGAAGACATATCCTCTCCATTGACTAAAGAGGGAACCTAAAGTACTTGTTTATGTGCTTAGCCTTCAGACAGTTATGCATGGGTGAGAAGAAGCTGAAATTATGCCTGCCCAGATGCATGATGTTGGCAGATTCCTGCCTTAGCAAGCTGAACCTTGGCCAGGTGAGAACAGACAGAGAGGACAATATACCATGGAGCTAGGATCTGAAACTACCTATGCCACTGGTCTAGATCTTCCTAGAGATCTCGTAGGCTGGCTACTACCATGTTCTGGAGCTGATAATGCCACATCTATACAGCTACCATCTAGGAGCTGCTCTGCAGGCTTAGATTAGGTTAACCAAAGTATGATAGCAGAGGGTGCTTCATTTTCCTTATTGATCCATTGTAATTATTTAACTTCCTCCAGCGTAGTGCAGTTTAATTGAATGTCTACAGACATCTTTTTCTCCATTATTGTCTTCCAGATTTTTTTTTGTATTTGTTTTTATTGCACTGATTTGCTTTCCCAGATTACCCATTCCACTTTACTCATTCATTCCCTGTGAAATCACAGTCTAAAACTTTCTGCAATAACATTTTCAAAGCATAGTTGTTCAAAAGGTTTTATTACCAGAGTCATTGTAACTTCCCTATCAATACAGGGTAATTTTCCAGAGAAGCTCTGGATGCTCCATGCCAGGGAGAGGGGAAGGCCAGATCGGATGGGGCTCTGAGCAATTTGATCTAGTGTAAGGGCAGAGGGGTTGGAACATATTCTCTAAGATCTCATCCAACCCAAAGCATTCTGTGGCTTTGTGATATGACAATTGTACACTGCAGTGTTTGGGATGATAATTGAGGAATTCTGCAGCAATTTTCAATAGGAGTGGTTTGTTTGTTTGTCAGTTTATTATGTCCCTTTATTGCCACAATCACATCTGCAAACAATAATTCTTCTATTTTGTCCTCTGAGTGTTCAGTTATGGTTCATGAAAAGATGCCATTTTATTTTTCTTTTCCCACTGCTCACATCTTATAAACTGCTCCATTGTTTAGATGTCTTATTTCTACGTGTGCACCCCAATAATATACACAACAGTGATTTCTCTAAAAAAAGCGCTTCCTCTTGCACAAATGTCAAGTGTTACTACAGGATTTTAGTCAGAACCCTTCAGTGCTATGTTCATAAAATCCTTTTTCATTTACAAAAAGACTCGCAGCATTACCAAAGTCACAATCTGTGTACCAAGGCATACAGGGGTAAAGAGGACATGTTGGAGATTGGGTTACACCCCCAAAAATGTAAGTGGTAAGGCCATGTGAGCTGGAACCCACTCCATATCAGGCAGAATTGCTTTTTTCCACTGAACTGCAAATTCTTCCCTCATGCTGATAAACAAGTGAAAATTATATAATCAGGGTATGTTTATACTCTACGCAGACATGTCATAGCTTAAGTATAAACCTGAAGGTATTAGAGCAAAGGCAGAGAAAGCCTATGGTCCAGTGCTGCTGTTTGTCAGAAGTTATGCTTGAATTATGTCCCAAATAATAGGCTGAAACTGAAAACTGTTCAGAAATGTGGAAAAACAGAAATAGGCTGAAATGAAGTTAGGCTCAGTCATTTTCTTCTGACTTCTATTATTTGCTGAGTAAATTCCAAACAAATTGTAGAGTAGCATCAATAGGAAAGTATTTATGATTTACTGACAAAAATATGGTTGCGTTGATGGAAACTCTGACTTAATCTTATAAAATAACTCATTTCCAGAAGCCAGTATTTTCAGCTGATGCATACCTTTGCTCTGTTGAAACCCATTTTCCTTGCTATAGTAACTGAATTCATTCTTCTGCCTAGGGAAAAAAAAATTTTAAAAATGGGAAAAAAAAGAAGGAAAAAACCTCAGGAGATAAAAAATTGTATCTGTGACTGCTCAGCTGTGCTTCCTGTACCTTTAGTTTATGATATTCAATACCTGCAAAGTATCCTGAACCAGAATTAACAATTTGGAAATGCTGTTAGCACTTAAACCATAGTTGGCAGTGTAATGGATATGTATAATTCAAATACTGTTCAGGCACTGAAAGCAAAAGAGCTGTCAGTGTTGTGCTGTCTCTGCTGAGAAAGTGCTTGACCACCTTACTCAGTTGGCCCAGCAGCTCTGACTGGCACTGTGCTCTCCAGTAAAGTGAGACCAGACACATTCAGAGATTGATTAGGAAGCTTAGAGATAGACTTCACTGCAGTGAAAAGAGTCACTGAAACCCATGGAAGTTAGAAATGAAATGTACATGAAACTAAATTTAGTTTCCAGCTTTATTAATAACAATTCTTCCAGTACTCAAAGTTGAATTCAATCAGAAAATAAGAAATTGAGTTGTTCTTTCTGAGGTGACTTTAAATATGGACAATAGTCTGCAAAAAAGGGTTGTTTTTTCTTGGGAAGCCTTGAGTCTTAAGCCCATCAACCCTTTGCTGGCAGATGACTCAAGAGGTGAAATCTCCACAACTGAAATTGATGGAGAAACTTTTTAGCTGCCACAGCACACTGAAGTATACTTTTAAAGTATCTCTGTTTAAAGATCACCTGCGGACCTAACAGAGTCCACTCTGAAGTAGAGGCCTAAAGTAGGTGAAGGGATACTTTCTGAAACAAACAAGCTGCCAAGTGTTTGCTCCATCTTTATACCAGTCTTTACAAGTAGTCTCTAATAGCCTAGTTCAACTGCAGAAATACTTCAGGTTTAGCCTGATTTTGCAGATTAACAAAACTGGTACAGACTGTACTAAATTCCTTCAAAATTCTAGATGACAAGGACAGGAGGAAAGATAAAGATTTCTGCATCCTCCTTTATGAGAGAAGGAAGGAAGGAAGGAAGGAAGGAAGGAAGGAAGGAAGGAAGGAAGGAAAATAAATTACTTCCAGGAACTGCCTTTTAAATTGGTTTGTCTGTTCTCAGTAACCTTCTATGAGTAATGTACCTGTGAAATCAACTGAATATAGTACAAGTGTTGTGGTTTGGGATTTTTGGGCATGTTTTGGGGGTTTTTTGCGGGGGGAGGCAGGAGGGTTGGGGAGGAAGAAGGCAGAGGGCTTGGTTTCAAAAGACATCACTGTAACTGTTTATCTGATATCTGTCTGCAAACCCTAGTGTTTTAAACATTTTGAAAAAAAATATTTAAAAGAGGTATATAAGACTCAAAAATTCTGCAAACTAAATGCGATGTTAGGGAGAAAGATCCAAACTTCCTTGTCTCTACCAAGAAAAGGCAGTCAGAATTAGTTTTATTCAGACACAATTTCATGGTCAGAGACTGTACACATTTGCCAGGAGCCAGACCACATATGAATAGTTTCACATGCTGTCTCTGACCACTGAAGTGTCCACAGGACAAAAGACAGTTCATAGGAAACTGAACTTCATTAACTTTGCTGCTCACAGAATATCTTGCTGTTATAAACTGGAAGACAAATTTTAGAGAATAGGGGGAATAACAATAAGAAAGGGAATTATATGGTCTGGCTTCAGAACAATGGTCCAGTTACTAATTTCAAACAGATGTTCTTTTCTCAATAGTTCATAAACAGATGAAGAAAGAAAGGGAAACTTGTACTTGAAAAGTAGTAGATCTCTGTCCTAACACATTTGTTCAGATGCACACTTGAAAATTTGGATATCAATCTATTGAATCCACAGCACTGCTCTGAAAGTCTCATAAAAGCACCCTTCCCTTGCTGCAATTCAAATGTTGTCCATTTCTGGTATCAACTGAATACAGAATTGCTAAGGCTTGAGTGCAAAACACAGGAGGAGTTCATTTAATCATGCTTAGACTGGTTTTAAAAATTTGGTTTTATTTACACATTTGGGATTTTAAATTGTCTGATTTTACAGAATCAAATTTCCTTCTTTCCTTGAAAGGAGTTTCAGCTATGAGCTGATGCAACCAAGGTACCATGGATTTGTTTTGGAAGTACTGTTTCACTAAGTTCACTGGACGTGAGGGATGGAAAAAGTGTTTTTCTACAACTATTTCAGCTAAGTATTAGGATCCTCTCTCACTTTCAGGCAGGAGATATTTGAGTGGATAAATTGTTATTTTGGGGTGGACAAGTCAAATCTGTTGAGACTGTTGAAGTCAAGTGATTTTCTTGAGTCCAATGTTCTGGCAATCGAGCACACACTTCCTCCTTCTCAGACAGAGGGACTGCCATAAGCTACCTCAGCAACTTTCAGATTTTCTTCTCAGTGGAAAAGAAGGAATGCAAGGAGGCCTCCAAAGCAGACAGGGAATCAAAATTCTCAGGCTGCACTGTGTCTCCTCTCAGAGAACTTCACTCCAGACTCTTGCCAAAACAGATCTATTTGGAAATGTTAGTGTCTTAAGGAAAACTGTAGTTCTATCACACCAGGCACATAGGTGAGGTGAATCACCCCTTACATAATTCTTTGTTTTGTGTGAATTTCTCTACTCATTTCATTCACAAATATATTTTTGTCTCTTACTATAATTTTGTTCGGCATCTTGTGACAGGTTTTCAGCTTTTCTATGTGAATCTATCACATTATATATTTTGAATAGTTTATCTATGAAGAAGAGTAGATGATGAATTTGATTATTCAGCTTAGAATACACTTGACCCACAAAGCCGTGTTTCACATTTAGTCTGTGAACTATAGGATCTATGGGATTACTCACAAGATTGAAATTAAGCATATGCTTTCACACATTGTTGGATCAGAAACTGGAGTTATGGTTTAACTGCGCCAAGGTTCATATTTGTTCTCATGAGGAAATAGAATAAACTACAAACCTTACATCTGGAGGCTAATTTGAGCTTTCTTCATATCCAGGAAAGAATTAGGTGATTTTAATGAATTCTTATTCACTATTATAGGAATCTATTGTCTATTAAAGGTCAAATAATATTTTTCCATCTTTCTCATATCACTGCAATTAGTAAAATGTATCCGCTGTGTTTATGACATTATTAACCATAATAAGATATTGTCAGTAAGAGGAGTAGACAGAGGTATTTAGAATTTAAATTAGTAATCAGAATAATTTTAAAAAAGCTTTTTTATCATAGATATAAAACTAAACAGTTGTAAATAAGAGATTTCATTTTCTTTCACTTCATCCAGAAATACTTAAATAAAGCATCTTCTAGATTCTGGTTTTAATCAGCTTTTACAGAGAATTCAGGGAAACAATATCAACTAAGATGGTAAGAAACAAATGTTAATGAGTGTTGTGACTAAACATCCATTGTGTTATGAAAAAAAAAATACTGAAGGATATTTAGTCCTTTCCTTTCCTTTCCTTTCCTTTCCTTTCCTTTCCTTTCCTTTCCTTTCCTTTCCTTTCCTTTCCTTTCCTTTCCTTTCCATGTACCTTATATGTTTTCTAGTTGGTATGCTATTGATTATGAAGTACTTAGCACTGAGTGATTTAAGAAATTTTTTTTGCATTCCATGTTTTTTCACAATTAAAAGAAAAATGCGGGGAGAAAATGAGTTTTCATGCATGCAGCACATAACAAAAATACCTGCTTCTAGTTTGTAGCAGGAGCATTCACTGAATAGGACCATAATTATGGTATGGTTACCATTCAATATAGAAATTGTTTTATGTGCTTTTAAGACATTTTGGTCTCTATTCCTCACTCCTGAAAATTGAGAACATGTACATGGATCCTATAAGTTCATCTGTCTTGGCCTGAGGAAGAATTAATCCTGTCTCCTTCTGGTTTGGGGCTAGTAATGGATGTAAGAGTTAAATATAAATTAACTTGTACAATTAAAACAAATATTGAGTCACTTATTTAAGAGAAGGGAAAAGGAAATTGAGCTCTCAAACTGATTTGGGGAGTTGCATATAAAAGATGAAGAAAAATCATCATGGAATGAAGACTGTAATGCAGCAATATCAGCAACAACAATGTAATAGTGATGTTAGTGTCTTATGATTGCTTAATGTTGTGTCAAATGTAATGCACACAGAAAGCCTTCTGAATTCAGCAACACAGATCTAGAAAAAGGAAAAGCAAAACAAATTGAAAAGAATTTGCGTCAAGGGTGACAACCACATTGCTACTAAACATGCCTCACATCTGTTAAGATATTTAAGAAGCAATTTTACATGTGTTAAGCACAACAGTTCTTGTCCAGTAGCTAATATGTGCTTGCATTTATTTTTTTTCAGTGAGTCCATTTCCCTCAGTGCAGTTAAGAACTGTGCCTTTGCAAAAAAGACTGCCAGGCTTGTTCTGTAATGTAGACTAGAGCCAGACCTGTGTTGAGCAGGAAATGTTATAAATAAAAACACGATCAAGATGTTGGCTGATTATTACTGAATACATTTGAATGTAAAATCTGCTAGAGTGAGTGTTCCCTTCATCCATTTATTTTATTTCTTATTCTTTAAGCCTTGTCTGGACTTGATCATGAACAATAGAATTATTGATTCTACACTTACAAATGAGAGCCTAGGGGCCCAACTCTGCCAGAATGACCAGTCTCAGGAGAGAGCTGGGAGCATCACTGTGATTTCTCACATGGTTGTACTTAGAATGTCCATATTTTAACTTCTGGAGTAAACATCATCTGCTTGTCAAGGAGCAGATATGACATTAACTGCCTCCACAAATGTTCTATTTTCACAAGGTTCAGCTGTGAAAGGACTGAAGGTGGCCTGAAAAATCTTGTCCAAAACTTTCTGACATAATTTCCTTTTTTTCACTTGCTGCAGATCTTCTTTCAGGGCTCAAGATTTAGGGGTCCAGTTATCACAAGTTACCACATGTCAACAGTAAACACCTGGGTGCATAGCCTTAGAAAAACCCAAAACTTTAGGCTATGATTTCTCTAGCAGTTAAATCAGTTTCAGTTGATCACTAAAGCCATGGGGACTTGTCTTATTATCTTCCCACCTAGTCCACCTTTTTGACTTTGTTCTTCTCCCATCTTGTCCATTGTCTCATGACTGTTATAGAACTCCAAGAAAATTCAACATCACTGAGTTGACAGAAAACCATCCAGTTCTTTTTATAAAAGTTTTGTTGGTTTGGGATCTTTTTTGCGATGTTAGTGAGCTAAATCTGCTTGTGGTGGGATGTCATGTGTGTACATCAGGGTTCAATACACTCTGACTAAGATCTGTTACATATTCCACATGAAGAGAGTTCAATTTTTAACACAAATTTATATATTTGTATGTGCTTGACATGACATGGGATTTTGATTCAGCACAGTGATACCACAATGTACTGAAATCACAATGCAAACACAATATAGCAGTTGCAACACAGAATTAAATTACAATACAGAAGTGATTCCCATTTACCAGAGCCTGTGGGCTCAATGTTGTGACAGGGGACACCCCCCATTTACAGGAAAGAATACATGGAATGTATGGGACATGTATCTACCCCAAGCCTTTCATCATGGGCTGTTTGGTGGACTGTCAGTGGTGCTGCTAATGCATAACAAGAACAGAGAGCTTAAAGCAGGGAGCAAGAAAAGAAGCAGAAGGCATTGAGAAGTATAGGATGATGAGTCAATTGATCTGGCCTCATGAAATTGCAGCTCTGGTTTAATTCACCATCCTTGTGGACTAAAAAATTCCTGCCAAGTACTGAGAGATATGCAGAATTGTAATCACACACAAATTCTACAGTCTCTGTTCTTTGCCATCTCTTCTGCAGTGTAGCATCTACGTTCTCCCTACTGTACTAGACATCACCAATTTCTGGAAAAATGATCATGAAAATCAGCTTCTCTTGGACAAGGAGGAAGGAAACAAATTCTTATTGGCTATTACTGATCTCTGCAGCTCAAATCAGTCAGAGCTGGTCCTAAACCTGACTTTCTGAATACATGCTTATGGAAGATTTCAGAACCACATAGAGGCCTCCATGTTACAGATAAATATATTGCACAATTTCCCAGACAAAATTACTTTAAGTAGGAGTGATCTTTGAAAGACGTAATTCACCCTGTTATACAGGTGATGCTCTGTGGAGACCTGAGTCTGCAGCTTCAGCAGCACTGCCAAGTGTGGCTAGTCCAAAGAGTAACATCCTAAGCAGAAGAGCAGTGCAAAAAGCACAAACACATTGTCAAGCTGGCTCTGACAGAAGTTTTCCATGTTTCCCAACTTCAAAGCAAGACCGCTAATGTCAGTCTGCAACAGCAATTCTAGAATAACTATGCAGATTTTAGTAAGTTATGGAAAAAATATTTTAAAACAAGAAGCTGTTGGCTCAGCTTACCCTCATAAGGACAATCAGAATGGCAGCCTAGAGTACAAACTCACTGTTTTATGGAACACAAAAAGTCTTTACAGCTGCCTGTAGCCAGAGCTTCATTTACTGCTGGCTTCTGGCAAACAATTTCTGCTCAACCTATTTCCATCCCTCGCATTTCTTTCACAAAGAAGAAAAGTAAAATTTGCCAAACCCTCAGCATGCTGGGACCCCTTTCTCCTCCACCTATTGCAGCTACCTGGAGTAAAACTGTCAGTGCTTGTAAAGAAAAAAATGTGTCAGCTTTTTGATTTGCTACATTTTCACATTTTACAATATTTAAACTACTTTCTATAAGAGTTTTATATGCCTTAATGGCTTCCGTTCAAAGCATTTCTAAAAGGAGCTGTTTATCATTCTCATTAAATGAAAGCTCTCAGTTGAAAAGCAGTTTGTATTTTGTCAGACATACAATGAATTTGTAGATAAATGCTTTGGATGCCTCTCTCAGCTCAAATACCAATGCCTTCACCAGTCTGAACATTCTTTCTCACTGCTTTGTGACTTTTGCCATTCTATAAAAAGATGCAGGAAGTCAAAAAAGGAATAATGATTTGCCATGGAAACTTCAGTGAATATTTCATTGAAATGAAAACATGTTCCTGTGTATATCCAGACCCATGGATCATGACAAAGTTCTGCCAACAGATATGTCTGGTGTCATAGGTTATCCATGACTTCTACAGTGGGTTGACAAAGAATCAGGATGCATGGGAGTCTGGTGCCATTCTGGGCTAACCTCTGAAGACCATGCAAGGTAACTTGGGGCAGCAAAAAAGGCTAACTAACTAACTGCATGGAGCTCCTGACATCTGCCTTTATATCTCAAGTGCTGAAAAAGGAAGGAGACATAAAAAAATTCTCATATCTGTGCTTAAATACAGTCCACAACTTATGTTTACAATATGTGCTTTGTATAGCCAAAGTTTGCCAAGAATTGCCTCTGAGAAAAGACAGTAATTGTCCTAAGTAAGTTAGCTCTAGGCAAAGATTTACTTTACAATGAGACCCACTGCAACTCTACTGCCTTGGGGCTGGGGACTTTTTTGGATTTGGGGTTGGGGGACGGTTCTTGCTTTTTATTATTGTTTTAATTATTAGGCATTTTTGTACAATACTGGGAAAAACATCAAGTTAGGAAAAGCCAGTTTGTGGGTTACCCATGCAATCTTAAATCATCGTCTTCATTTTACAATGAAAGATTTAATTCCACAATCACGGAACACTTATGTCAGAAATCCCTTGCCTCATTGAAGAAAAAATGCATGTAACAAACAAGCAAGGCATGGTTTTTATGTTGTCAAGACATTTGCTGATATGCTTTCTTAAAATATTGGATGAGAACCGATGAGAGCCCACACTTTCTGTGCCTCACCTATTTTCAGTCGCACTGGGCATGATTCTCCCAGAGCCGGGTACCAGAGCAGAAATCTGGATTACAATGGTTTTGAGAACCTGAATTATTACATTTCCTGCCCCTGGCTCTTCAGTTTGAATTTGAGCACTGTTTTTTGGGTTTGTTTTTATTTTGCTGGGTTTTGGGGGTTTTTTTCTGCAGCTATCTTTTAGCAAAAAAGGAAAAGAATTGTAGTAAAGATCTGTGTCAAAATTATGCAATAATGGACTGTCACTGAATAGCTGAGTGAATCTAAGAGTTTAAAAACATAATTTTTAAAGCATCTGCTTAGTGAGGTATGGAAATTGATCTGCTTTAATGACAAATTAAAGCCTAAAAGCCCTTTTATGTGGAGCTGGTATTAGGGTGACTCCTCTTCACACACAACAATGTGTGAAGAGGTTTGCAAAAGTTTTTCTTAAAAGTAAGGCAACTGGAATTTTGATGAATTTGGTTCTTTTAGATCATTAAGCTGTACGGTAGCATTAGGCATGTACATGCATTGTCTCATTACTACCTTCTGATTCTTTGCCATCCTTGTGTTTAGCCAATAGTTATTGGCTTTCCAGTGGATCATGTCACTGCTGCTATGCAAACTCTAAAAGACAAATTATGTTGTGTATCTAAAAGAATTGCATAGCTACAAAAGACTGTTTACTAAAGGACTAATTAGTGTATAAGCACTAACCACAGCTACAAGCATTAGAAAAGGAATTCATATAAAAGATTTTTATCTATTCTAGATAAAAGCAGGTGTAGTGATCATATTGGGACTGATGACATTTGGCTTGTACAAAGTATAGGAAGCCTTTGGTTGTGATACTGCTAGTTCTGGCATGGGGAGGGCTGTTTATTTAGTGAGACCAAAGTCTTCTGAAGCTGTGAGAGATTTGCTTCTCCAATTAGATATGCTTAATTTGCTCTCAGTGTACTCATTGTCTGTAAGAAATGACCCATCCATCCTGAAAAACTGTTTCTGTTTTGTACCGTGAAACTTGACTGAATTTATAATGGGAGATGTTCTGCATCAGTTATCCAGTTAAAAATGAACCAAAGAACTGCCTTGTTTGCCAAGACCCCAGTTCAACGAGCTTGCGTCTCCCATACAATTGTTGATGGTGATTTTAGCAACCAAGCAGAGTAGGAAGCTCTATCCTTTGTCCTTCTGCAGAGCGTCAAATGTGCAGCTGCATGTTTACTGATGCAATTTGCACGTGTATGAACAAATCTGAGGGACAAACCTTCCTGCTCTCAGAAGAACTAAAATGCAGTTCCTGGACCATTTTATCTATATGACATATCTGCACGTATTATCAGCACCAGCTGTGCTGCAAAGGGTCTGCAGAAATTGGCACCTCTAAGAGATAAGAGCAAAGCAGTTTCTAGTTACTGGTCATAACTTACTCATATGTGGTCAGACATAGGATGCCTTCTTTCAGAGACGTAAAAACAAATGCTCCAGGCCTTTCTTTCCTTATTTTCCTTCCACCAACCTAATGCTGTTTCATAGGCTGAGGTTTCTCTGAACTCCTGGTTGGAATTTCTCTAGGGGATATATATATCAGGATAGCAAGGCATAAATAAGCTATCATGTCATATAATCCAAGAACTGGAGATTTTGTTCCTATACATTTATATTTTTCCACTTGTAAATCCGAGTTTTTGACTGGTGAGGCTGAGAAGAATCACAGCTATCTTTTATGACATATCTTGGTCTGGGTTTGTCTCATAATAGACCAACATACCTTTCTCAGCAGGAACCTGTCTCTGCTTCTGGTATTTTCTGTTCAGAAGTGATGATTTGGGCCGTTTTCTCTGGCTGATAATTGCTGTATGTCTTTCATCCCCTTGTCTGTGTAGCATTTGAATTATCTGTCTTCCTTCGGCATTTTTAGGGGCGATTCCAGAACCTTTGGTGTGGAATATGAGTACACTTGTGCATCTCCTAAAGAGACTGCTTAGTAGAGAGCAATTTATCTGTTTCCCCATTCCCATGCTGAAGTATTGAGTAGTCACTATGTCATCATGATATGAGCAATTAATGAGTATCCCGCAGTTCCCCATTAATTTCACATGGAAACAGGCATCTTTTTTTCTTACTCCCTTTTGCACATTGTTCTCCTATTGAGCTATGCAAGTTAAAGCATCTTCAAGGAATTTCACACTTAATTTTTAAACTTCAGAGGTTTAAATCACTAAAACTTTGATGTTGCCAACATTTTTGTTATGCAGTTTATTGCTCAGCAATTTAAAAATTATCTATGTACAAAAAGTGCCAAGCTTCAAAATAATTTAATATTTGAAGTGTTTGTTCTGTTACTTGGATTGGACATGGAATAATTACCATGGGCCCCAATTCCCTCCTCTGTAACAAAAAGATGTAATGAGGTTGTTTCTCTGCATTCTATTTACTTACTAATTTTTAACAGTGTCTCTAATTACAAAAGAAAAGAAATCTGGTCACATTGTTAAACAATAAAGCCGGGTCTTTAATTTGCACCTGATATCAAACCATAACTTCTTCTGTACTATTGTCTGACATTTTCTCTCTCCCCATTCTTTCCTGAAATCTTTCTCTCTCATTAAAAAAAAAAATCCATTGAGAATGTATTTTAATGCCTATAAACTTTTCAGCATGAATCTTAGTGATCTGCAGTACATCCAAGAATTTCAGAATAGTCCAGGAATCTTCTCACTGAACCAGCTGAGTTAAGCACACTAGGGAAAACACATGTATTTCTGCTTAGCATGTAAGTCTTGCTGAAGAAACGGCATTATAGATTTAATGTTGAAAAATAATATGAAAAAAATGTCTTCATACAGTGAGATGATCTCTGAGGTCTTCACTATGGCTATGATCTTGATCATGTTCTTATAGGCACAAAAGTAATTTTTTCCTGTCTGTGCTTAGCTGGAGCTGGTTGTCAAATTAGAATTGGAAAATATTATGGAGTATATGATGCAAGATATCACAAAAGCTCAAAACTGAGACTGAATGTACTTAAAAGAGCAATATATCTGGGCCTGACATCAGAGTGAATGCCCAGGCCCTTCACAACTCAAGCCTACATTTAAAGGAGGGCAGCATCTCAGCAGCAGTTTTGTGCACTTATGCTTGTTCCCCTTTTTTTTGTTTGTTTCCTGTTCTTTTGCAAGAACCAGCCCACCAATCTGTAGGAATGCTGGAGATGAAATCTCTTAATCTGATGCAGACTTTGGAGTTCATGTGGGAATCTAGGATTATACCAGTCCACCAAAATTGTATTTCACACCAGTCCCCAGAATTGTATTTCTGAAGACAAAAGGACGTGACATAGGTTTTGGTTTTGGCTTTATCTCAATTAAAATGGAAAAGTCTATAAACTGTTCTTTTGCAGAAAATCTCTTTTGGCTGTCAAAATATAACAGTGAAAACATTCTTGCCCTGAGGAGAACACATGAAAATGTGGAGAAATTACAATATGTCCAAAATTTCCTCATTTATACTCTGTGGAAATGTAATCCTTATGTGTAAGTGCTGATATTCAAAAATACTGCTTCTTCATATACTGAAAAATAAAGCTGCAGTCCACAGCTTGCTTCTCTGTTTCTTTGTCTCCCCACCCTTCTCACAGCATGTGAGCAGCTCTGGAGAGTTCCTCACTGTCAAGTTATAAGAGCAACCTCAAAGAAGTGAAACAGACCAAAACTTATTGTCACATCTGCCATGGTATTTCTTCTTTTTTTGTGATTTCTTTTTTTTTTTTTTTACAATAATTTATGGCATATTTCTGTCTTCCCTCAGACCTTCTTTTACTCTTTATAGCACACTGCTCAGTCAAGTCATAACTGTTTGTGTTGAAGGGTGACAGAACACCCATCTTCTCCACTGAAATGGTGAAAAGTGACACGTTTTTCCAACAATTTTCTCTTTAAGTGCTTGAACTCACCTGCAGGTAAACAGTATTAAGCTGGCAGAAGAGAGAGGCAGGAAGGCTGTTGGTTTAGAATTTGGAAAAGGAAAAATTATTGTCTTGCAAACTCATGCTTTTCCATGCTAAAGAGATGCTGCTTTATGAAGAATCATCCCCTTTGTCTAAATAAAATTACCTATATTTATTTAGTTTAAACTCTTTATTGTCTCAGCTCAAGTAAATCAAATATATCTGATACAGCTCAGTAGCATTTATCACATCATCAGAATATTAATTTCCTAGATGACTGCATCCTGGAATTATACTAAAAAGTCAATTTCATCAGTTTTAAAAATAAGACAATTTAAACAAAATTTTATTCCAGCAAAGAATTTCTAAAACTTTGCACCACTGTCTAAATATCAAATTGAAACAAGGACTTCAGAGTTCTATTTTTGACATACCTGCTAATGGTATAGACATATCATGCTGCTATAAAATGAAATTTTTACTGTACTGTACTTTGGAAGGATTCGACCAAAATTTGTTTCTTATGCATCATAAAAGACCAAACCAGAATAGCAAGTCTTTCAGGAGTAGCACTCTGCAGTAAATAAAATACGCTTGGAATTGGATCATCTGTTCTGCTTGCAGTTTGAAGGTAGCTTAGTTAATTTTTTCTGCCTCTCTTTTTGCAATGCACGGTACTTGCTGCATTAATGAGCATGTTTAACTTTTCATCAACACAGCAGAAGAGGTATTTCTTCCACAGGCAAACTACATGACAGGATTCACACATGACTCTTGGCATATAAGACATATGTGGCTCTCTTTCAATATATGAACAAAAGGTCTGATGCTTCCTACTTGTCCCATACTCCCTGCAGGATAAACAGACATACATATTTTGATAGAGAAATCTCAACCTTGGCACGTGGTGCTAATTAATCACACATCAGCTGTAGTTACCTCCAAACATGCACTGAAAATAAGTGATATTTCCTGAAAAGGGAGCTTGTTTAAAGAGAAGATGGTTCTTCCAGGTTAGAAAGTCTCTCATATGCTTGACTCAGTGAGCTTGATCCAAAGCTTATGAAGCCAAAAGGAGGTTTTGCCTCAAGTTCAGTGGCTTTAAATCAGGGCCCCAACAAATGCCAGAGGGAAAATTTGACCTAATAGTTTATGGGCCTTAACAAGGAACTTGTTCCCTTATGGGATCCTAACAAGAATATTGCAAGATAAAGTCATAAGAATGACTTTCATAAGTCATGTAGAATGACCATCACTTAAAAATAAATATTCCTGCATTTTCAAAGGGTTTGGGTGAGTTTTGAACAAAAACCACAAGGATTCAAGTTACTAAATTACTCTTTCTCCTAAATGTTTTCCTGTTGGAATGTGTGTGCAGAGGTATGGCATCATCAATGTTTTCTCTTATGAGTCTACCATACTGCTCAGATTTCACTGGTCTTTTAATGATGTTTCTTTTTTTCAGCCCTTAAGAGAACTAGAAAGTTTTAAGGATGGTCTATTAATGCTTCATAGCTTTATTTTGCCTTTCTGTGGTCCAGTAAATGTTATCAACTTTTATGTGCTAAATTCATTTACTGGCCAGTTTAAAAATTCACCCTTATAAACATTTCACCTTTATTTCTTTTCATATCAGCACTGCATGGGATGAATAATAGTGTTAGCATGCCCAAGCCTGACTTCAAGGGCCAGTAACTGTGCAGTACTAATCTGGAAAACCATGTGCTCCACAGGAAGGATTGACTTCACAGCAGTAAATGGGGCTTGAGCTTTGCCAGAAATTCAGAACAGCTTTTTGTCCAGCAAGATTTTTTTATAATGTACCATTTGTAGAAAAAAAAATAAATCAAGTGACCTCAAAGAACATTGGATTTCTCTTTCATTTTTTGTATAGGTAATTCTTTCCTAGACCTTTACTTGATGCAGCAGTTCCCTATTACCTTACCTTAAGAGTGAATATTGAAAATCCTTTAGAAACATTGAACTTTGTATCACATAAAAAATTCTGATAATAAAAGCTGTTCTGAAACATAATATAGAGGAGTTCCAAACAGATATTTTATTGTCTCTGCAGCGCCCCATGTTGAGGCATGCATCAGCTTATTTGGAAGTATTAGGGCTCTGTACATTGGTATCCTTTGCTTACCTCTTTAATTCTTGCTCCAGCTATCATTACCTTTAAATTTTCTGAGTGTGGGTGTTGCTGTGGCCCAGTAAAAAAAATGATGTTTCTCTAAAGTGAAAGTGGAGCTTTAAGAGGCTGAGCTTCTTTTGCAAAATGAGGTAGTGGTAAAAATAACAAACTAATTTCCTACCCCTTAAAGACTACAGATGGAAGAAAAATCAAAACTCAAACAGCATTATGGCAAAATTTTAAAAGAATTTTTTTCCTTTTCAACTCCAGAAATATGAACCATCTGTAGAAAACCCCTGAGGGAACAGCAGTCTGTTAATGCCCTGGCCCTGCTGTTGTTTGCAATGCATCTCAGGCTATCTTTTTCCTATGTACATTTCATGATCCCTAACACTAATTATTTGGGATTCACTTATTGTAAATACCTTCTGTCTCTTTGCAGTGTGGCATGCCCACTGGATGTTCACTACTGTTGTGTGCTACAGAATTACTATTGTAATGGACTTCCAGACAGAGAAAATAAACTGTTTTCTTGAGCAACATTTACTTTAACAAGGTCAAATATACTTCTGTCAGGGATGCTTTCTGTTATTATTTTGATTACGACAAGAAACAAATCAAAAAATGTTATTGGGACAACGTAAATTATCTTTAGTTGTATTTCTGCACACATTTCAATTTCATTCAAATTATGCTTTGTTATAGAAATAAGAAATTTTCAAATTCTAGCCCACAGAGCTTTTGTTGGAAAAAACCTCAATATTATTGTGGTTGATATTTTTGCTCCTTGTAGAATGGTAAAAGAGCAGAGCCTGTCTAGGCCAGAGACAGAAGACTCCTAAGACTGGGCTGATGTACCTCTCTCAGGGGCTGAACACCTCATGAGCCACATGCCCTTTCTTCCTAGAAGAATGGAATCTGTCAGCATGTCATCTATACCTCTACCTTAAAGTAATATATGTTTTCATTGAAAGAACTGCAGTGTCACATAGCCAAGACATTAGGGACTGCATGCATGACGTTGGGATTTGCCAGGGATCAGAGCTTCTCATTTGTCCCAGAGAGTCAGGGCGAATGATCCGAGCCTTCTCTTCTTAGCTTGATGCCCATGCAGTCCTTCTTAGGCTATTACATTATCAGAGTTCTTGTCAACATTTTCATGAAACTATAATCACACTGTGGTTTCTTTTTGGAAGACAAATTTAGGAGGTGAATCCTACCCCACTGACCCTTATCTGTTATCCAACCTGCCATCTCCAATGTTCCTTATGCCCCAAGAGACAGCATCACCATCATATAACCAGGAATTATGTTGCCATTTACTTTCTGTTCTAATGGGGGAGACCAGGAGGGTCACTGGAGCTGGGCTTTAAAATTTACTTATATAAAACACCTTTACAGGGAAACAGAATTTGCAGAGCCTTCTGACTTAAAAAGTTTTCCCTTCTGCCCTGCAAAGTGTGGATCTTTAAGTCAGCATTAGTCTACTATGAAGGAACAAGTTTGTCTGCAATTAGGTGCTGAGTGAATCTAAGCCAGGTACTCAAACTTTTCAAACTTGTCTTCCAAAACATAAGCACTTGAAGTTTATTCCTTGTTTTAAATAAAATCCAGAATTTCTAATCTAATTCCAATACTGTCTGGAATACAGTGACTATTTGTCCATTCAGTGTGAACTTCATGGGATCATGTCCAGCCAGACTGAGTGAGAAATTGTGAGGGCTTCTGCCTGAATTACTTGCATAGAAAATTCTGCTGCTATCACTTTAATTCAGATTTACATCTGAATGAATGTGGAAGCCAAGGATAGAGTGTGCCAGTTGCTGCTTTCAGTTCTTAATGCAATAGGATGTAATTCATATCAGTGTTTGACAAGCTGGGATCTTTAAAGGAAATTGCTTAGTCCTATATTATTGGATGTGGCATTTATATATTCTGGATGTTTTCTTGTGGTTCTCTTTTTCTCTGTAGTTTAGCTCTCTGGTACTAAGAAGTTTTCCAGAACAGAAATGCAATAAAGTCAGGCAGTGATTTATGTGCTGAAGCAGAGGTAATTCTAATGTTGAAAACTGATGTATATTTTTTTCTTACCTTATTTGCTATAAACAACAAGGAATGAACTAGATCAAATTTATTCATCTTTGAAACCTTTATGCACCTATACCAGTCAAATGCCAAATGGATTTCCAATCAGGTCTTTAACAGTCAAATAACAGGATAGTATGAAATAAGCAGAAATACACACATTTTCCTCATGTATGATGAAGTTCCTGCTGTTGTGGAAGTGTTGTTTTTAGCATCCAATGACATTATTTGGCATGTTCGCTTTATTGTTCTTATTCCCTCAAGATTTTTTTTACAGTATCCACTTTTTTTTTTAAGCATTTCTTCTATTACTTGGTGTATCTGTGTTACCAATAGGTAAGGCTTTATAAAGGGAAGGCCTTGTTACATGGCTCCAGCCTGTTACTTAGGCTAAGTAGAAGGGAGCTATGGAAGAGTGCCTTGGCTGAAATAAGGGTAGAGAAACATCAGAGATGAGACATGAGAGACATGAGACCTGCTGTGTGACTGCCACATGTCCACATCATCTCCTTATCATGGTGTATGGTGGTTGGTTTACTTGGGCTTGTTGTGCCTTAAAACTGTGTAAACTGGTAACAGACTAACTGCTTAAAAAGGCTGGGTTTTTGGCAATATGGAGCACTCCTTTGTACCTGCCTGGGGTCCCTGTGTCACTCATTACTGCAACATATCTGATATTATGCTGTGGCACAAGGTTAACCTGTTTATGATTCTGTGCAATGTGCTCTAGGATGATCTTGCTTGAGCAAGGAGTTTGGAGCCACTGTGGTGCCTTCAAACCTTACCCATTCTGTGATACTGTGATCTCTGTGTGTGTTCTTTCTGCCAGGCCAACGCTTGTTTCCCTTCCCTGATCTGCAGCTACACCATGCCCAGACCACAGCGTTTAGTTCCCCAGCCCAGCTTTCCCCCAGTGCTCACTCTCCCCTCTCATCCCAGTTCACTGTTCTCTCCAGATACAATCCCAAACCCTCCCACTTGCTCTTCTCCCCTCAGCACCCTCTTCCAGGGCCTAAACCCTACTTAGAGCTCCCCCAATCCCTTCCTCTGAGCTCTCTGAGAGACCCCCACTCCATCTACCATTCATATTTTCTTTGACTTTTCTTTCTTTCCAACTGTATACTTGAAAAGCCACAGTGAACAGCTAAAACAAGGGACATTGTTTTGCTGGAATGTGATAGTAGTCTTCTGAGACTTTCTGAGACTAGGATTTTCGTCCATAGACAATTAAAGAGCTGCTTTGTCAACTAACCAAATGCCAGGGACTCTGCATGTCTCCCTTTCCATTCTTTAATATTCTGATTTCTTCCCAAACCCCTGGGTTTCTGCCCGTTGACACAAGGACATTCCACAGAAGTGGCTAAATGTGAAGAGTTCCAAAGTTACTGTGCCAATTCCAAGCATCCAGAGATGCCAGTCTGCAAGGTCTTATAAGCTCAGACAATAAATGTCACCACAAGTGCCCCATATTTACTGTCTCTCAAGAAGCAAATGTACTTTCTACCCAAGCAAAAAATACGTTTTTGTTTTTTCTAATTATCACCTTTGTCATCATAGGCTGGACCCTGGCACTCAATCTGAGTTCATACCTTCTCATCCATCAACAGCAGTACCAGCAGTCCTCCAAATAAAATAAGGCCCTGTTCAGCCTTGTAAAAAACAATTTTCTTCCTGCTGTGTTCTCAATGACTCCAAGGCTCCCCTGTTCTTAACAATAATGCCTCTTTCAACCATTCAGCCATTTCCAGGTGGTCTTAGAAATCAATATCATGAGCTTGGCTTTAAACTAACCTCTGTGTTCCTTCAGATTTAAAATGCGTGTGGGTTGCCCTCTCAACCTTTTGTTTATCACTGTGAAAACCAGAGTAGAATTTGAATGTTACTACTAATTTGTTACTATCAAACATTTGATTCAAAGAAGAATCTTTTAGAGCAGCACTAAATATTGTCAGGGGTTCATGCAGTATTGCATAGCAGTTATTGCAACTGTCTGCATTAATCTGTCATTCTGCTAGACTAGGTGGGTGAAATAAAATCCCTGGCTCGCTCTGGTCATAGGTCTGTGATCACTCTACATTGACGTAAGAAGCAGCTGTTGCCAAAAGGGGTGGTCCCATTCCTGCTACATTTCTTGCTCTGATTCTGCTTTTCAGTGGCTGCATCATAAGCTGGATCAGCAAACTAATTGGTATTCTGACAGAATAATTCTAAGATGCATCAGGCCCTGACACAAAAAAATTATGTGTCTGCTTGAATATTACTGGTACTAGCACTTCAGGAAAAATGCAGAATGTGAAATTGAGGAAAAGTATCTAAATAAGAAAAGAATTTTTTAGCCATTTTTCAGGTTATAAACCTACATTCTCAAAACAATATTGCTGCAATTTCCATACCAACTTGAAAACTGAACTTAGCCTTAGCAAAGAATCAGCTGCATTTCCTATGCAGCTCCACCAAAGGTATCCCTTCTCTAAATGTCAGGTTCCTGTTGCTCTACTGCTGTGTGGATTATGACTAATGGATGCTGGGTGAGCATCATCTACCTGTTTTGTGGGCCATGAGAGCACTTATGCTATACTTACACAGGACATGAAGATCAGCAAATACTTCACAAGTCTTCTTACCAGCAGCTTTTACTTACAGCAATACAGATTGTGTATAGATTCCACCATAAATATATACATTGATGAATACATTATAATAATATGGTTCTTTTCCTTAAGACTAAAGGATTTAAGATGCAATATTTATAGATCTTCCTCAGTTAAACTATGAAAACACTCATGTTAAGTGAAAAATATATTTAGGAATTGTGTGAAGTATTTTGAAGGTATCTGCATATGTTTTACTCATATAGTAATTAATTGTTTAGAGTGCAGAGTTGTAGTAGTATGTTCAGTACTTTTAAAATAGTACATTTACTATTTTTTTCTGAAGGAGTTTCTAGATAAATGTTATTTCCCAGGCTGGAAGATCTCAAGGTTTTTTTTAAGGTTCCAGTACTTGTTTTTTCTATGGGCTATGGAAAGATTACTGCAATATCTGAGAATTTTTTCTGACATGGTCACTTTTCATATAAATACATATAAAAGACAGCTTGAACATTCGTAATTTAAGTTTCATAGCAAAGTAACTCTTCTTGAAGCAAAGTTATTATTTTTTACCATTGAAAACATGAACTGTCTGTCCATGCTGACAAAGAACTTGGCTCTTCCTATTTCTGAGCCTTCCAGACAGCTTTTTGGAATTTGCTTAATTATATCCTTTAGCAAATATCTGACTCATACTTCCTGATGTCCTTAATTAAATGTTCTAAGATTTCCCTCAGTTACAAACCCTTTGATGTACACAGATTTATTAAAAACCAAAGAGACAGTGAATCCTGAGCTGAATTGTCCAAACTTCCCTTTCTGCAGAATCCAACAGCATAAGCCCCTTCTAGAAAAAGTTGGAAATTATTTTAAATTGTATTAAGAGACTCTGCTGAGCTCCCTTATTCATCTTCACAAAACTGGCAAAAGTGGATTTTCTAGGTTTCCAAAGAAATTTAGCCTGAAATGAAGAGCAAATATGGAAAATTCCAGCTTTCATAATTAGGGTGTCATTATAATCAACTAATTTGAGGCATTCAGAATATACCAATCTACCTTAGTTATAGCTTTTGTTACCACTGTTTCCTACAAAGATTAGAAGGAGTAACAGAAAACCTTGCCTAAAATGCTAAGCAATAGTGGAGAATATCTGAGTAAGGCTGGGTTTGTAAATAAGGAACTTCATCACTGTGGACACCTGTGACATGCTGCAGTGAGGGTTATATGATACACTGGGCTTGTTGGTCAGCAGCAAGACTGAATTCATTGTTATTCAATTCAAGCACATTCTGCACAGTCTGCCAAGCAACCCTGTTAAATTTGACAGGATTTAGTACAGTCACTTTAGTAAAACAGCAGGGTGTAATATTACCTTATTCAGACATATCCTTGAAACTAAAAAAATACAAGTATTAATCTAGTCCAATCCCTGACGTATAAAAAATATTTCAAGTGTTGTTTTCCAATACCACACAAATTGACATTTAACAGTCCCTTTAAGTATAGGTATTCCATGGGGACACACAGCTAAAGAAACACAACTCTTAAAGCAAACCAGTGGCTTTCTCAACACTTCTTTTATACTTACTCTGCTGCAAGCAGATTCAAGACAAGCAGCAATTAATCAAAGTGTTAAGGGGCAATTTCCAAACCAGTGGCTTTCTCAACACTTAAGTCCTTTTATACTTATTCTGCTGCAAGCAGATTCAAGACAAGCAGCAATTAATCAAAGTGTTAAGGGGTAATTTTATGATGTTTAAATGCTTTGAGCATTATAATGTGACTGAGAATTTAGAATTGTTCCAGATGTTGAAAACATCATTTCATAAAAATGAATAGAAGTTCAAAACTCTATTGTACCCCATCAGCTTCTCTTCAGGCCAGCTCTTCTAGCACTGACTCTAAATCACTGATTTTTGGAGACATGCCAGGAAAACAAACCAGTCCCTTGCTGACATCTCCTTGTCTATACAAAGTTATTTACAATTAGAGAGTCTCCAAGAATGACGTCAAGGCACCAATTACAAATTGAAAGAAGTAAAATGGCCTTCAAATGAACATTCAGGACCCAGATGAAGAGAATATATAAGCATAAATGTAAACATAAATGTGAATATTAAAATATACATGCACATAAAATATACATCTATATATACTTACCCACCACCTGTACATCACAAACAGAATATTTTTGAGGCAAGAAAGCACAACCATGTGGAATACACTTAGAAGTAGGTCTTAAGTAAAAGGATAGAATAGATGTTTGTTCTTCCTGAATTATTCTGATCATTCCCTTTTCCTTTGCTCCTTCCCTTAAATATCTGTAAGTTTTGCACCTTCCCACAATCCCATTAAAAGGTCTAACAGCAAGTTTTATCCTGCCGAGGCACCATTTACAAATTGAAAGAAGCAAAATGGCTTTCAAACGAACATTCAAGACCCAGATGAATAGAATATATAAGCATAAATGTAAACGTAAATGTGAATATTAAAATATACATGTACATAAAATATGCATCTATATCTACCTACCCACCATCTGTACATCACAAACAGAATATTTCTGAGGCAAGAAAGCACAACCATGTGGAAGACACTTAGAAGTAGGACTTAAGTAAAAGGATAGGATAGATGTTTGTTCTTCCTGAATCTATTCTGATCATTGCCTTTTCCTTTGGTCCTTCCCTTAAATATCTGTAAGTAAGTTTTGCACCTTCCCACAATCCCATTAAAAGGTCTAACAGCAAGTTTTACCAGTCCTACAACTGTCTATCCCCAGGGCCCACAGCAAGCCATGTGCCCCTGAGGGCAGTAATCCAGGCCAGTTTTTGTGCAGTGTTTTTCATGGATTTCCTCCTGAAGACCATGGTCTGATCCTTTCAAAAGAACCCTGGGAGTGGTGAGATTAGGGGACTGTTTAAATAGAATAGATAATGGGGGTTCCACCACCCATCATTGTTTTTCTGTGCTCAATATGATTAACCTTCAGTAGCATAACCTAATACAGATATTCTACTTATGACTCATTTATGTGCATTCTCACAACTTTGTCTCTTCTTTCCTCCTACGCTGTGCATATATCACTGATCTGTAAAAAAACCAAAAATGTGCCTACATCATATATTAATAAGGATCCAGCTGTGGCAGCATGGTATCCAGCACAAGATAATTTATGTTTGTTAGGCTTCACACATTCCATTAAGCTTTGACCTGTTTCTACTAAACACTCTGAAAAAGCTTCATACTCCTCAGCATTGCAAAATGTTGTGTCTAGTATTTTTCTCTTTTTCCTCTGCACTTTTATTCTTTGTCCAAATGTCCTGTATGTGCTCCAACAGTCAGTCAAACCTTTGCATATTTCTTTGCTTACATCCTCTGACCTACCTAACTCAAATACACTACGGTGAAAATGAAACTCCTTCCCAACTGGTCTCCTTCTTTATCCTGACAATGAACCTCTTCCCCTAGTCCTAGTCATTTTACAGTTTCAGTAGCATTTTTATGTTCTCTCCCTGTTTTCTCTCCTCAGCATCCTTACACTTTGTGCTTGTCCATATCCATCTCTTTCTCCTCTCTGCTCGAGCTTATTCTAGCTACTTGTTTCTTTTTGCTGCATCACCTCTTCTCCAGCATCTTATCATGGATTCTGTTTCACTACTCTATACAGCCTCCCTGCTGTCTGAAAAATCATTCATGTTTTCCAAAATCACTCCCTATCTGTGTCTTCCTTTGTCTTCTGCACAAAGCTGAATTTCTTTCAGCAGCTACATAATAAGCCAGTCATTGTCAACAAGTCTGATGTAATTCATATAATGCTCACTAAAGTCTTTCCTTGTAAGATTTTAATAGACACCCTTTTGTATGCTACTCCAGAATTCTCCAGCTTCTGTTTAAAACTCTTCATTGGCTTCTTCTCAGCAGAAAGTCACTATTTTTTCTTACATCTGAGATGGGACATAAATGTACATCTATATTGAATGTAAAATCAAATCTCGTATTTAAAAAAAAAAACAAAACTCAAAATAAACCAAACCCTCTACTGAAAACAACCCCACATAACAACAGATACTGCATCAAGACACCATTCCAGTCTTTGCTACTAAATAGTTTTGGGTTTATTTTCCTTTCCTCTTTAGTTATTCTTTCTCAGCATCTCGGGTTCATCAAGATAAATTTTGTGTCCATTTTCCTCTCTCCTACCTGACTCTCTGCCTGCCATTGACATTGTTATTCTCTGTGTTAAACTCAACTTGGTAATATCCTAATTATTCCTGTATCATCCTTTCCTTTAAATAACACTTCTGCCCTTATGTTAATAAAATTGGCCATTCCTTCAAGGACTTCAAAACACACCAGGCAGGAGCTTACTATTTTAGGACAGAGAAAGAGAATAGGAAAAAAAGATGGCAGTTAATTTTAAAGTTTTCTTTTGAAAATTTAATCCTTTTTCTTGTGACTAGCTGTGTCAATGGAGAAGTCAGCAGCTAATGAGAATAATATTATTTTGAAAAACATATTAGGACTTAAAGTGCATGTGAGATGGAACATGCCCTGTGTTAACTGGCTGATGCAGACAACTCTTAGCAAATGGTCATGGCCCACTGTGTGGTTTGTCTTCTGCTGATATTTGGCAAGAAGCACATGTAGAGACAAAGGTTCATAACTGGACGTGACAGCTTTCTATAGCTGAGTGGATTAAGCCAGTGCAGTAAAGAAGGAGGTGAGCAAGCTTAAATTATTTCCATATGGGAGAAGAATTTTGATATCTTAAGGGGGTTTTAAGCCTAGAGGCTGAGCCTTCAAAACTTTCCAAAATTATAAATGCACCTTTGCACAAAAGCCTGAGAATTATGGCTGGAGTCCTCTCAGAAGCCTGAAAACCAGTACAGTGCTGGTGTCACATATCTCTAGATCGGCAATATCTGAGGTGATAAATCTAAAAAATAATTTAGTAATAAGAAAAATGGTCTGATAAAGGAGGGAGTAGCTAAAAACTAATGCTTAGTCAATAGTCTTTTAATAGTGGCAATTAAAAAAACTTCAGAGTCAAAATATGGTCATATACCGGTAGTTTTTTTTACTTTATTCCCTCCAAAACCTGGTAAGATGATGGTTTTACAGATATAGCTCTAGTTATATCTTACTTGTGTAAGATGGCACTTCCTCAGCTGTGTAAGGGGATGTTAATATCAGGGAGATCTTCACATGGAAGAATATGCAGAACCATGACATCATACTCAGCACCAGCTGAGGCCTGAAAATCTGAAAATCTGCCAGACAAACAATTTTAGAAAATGGGAATAATAGCATACAATATTATTTTTGATAACCACCCAACTAGACACATTTTTAGCATCTGGGATCACTGTAACTCACACTGCAATTATTATGCTTCATTTGTACACCTTTTCATGTTTAGTGAGAATTTCAGCTTGCACAAAATAATTGCTTCTTCATCTTGATGCTGTCATTTGTTGATTGTGATAGTTTTATTTTTGCACCATTAAGCTGAATATGTTTGTATATTCAGCTTTTTACTGTGATAGATTTATAACCTGCATTGGTTGACTTTAAAAACTACTTCAGTAAAAGAAAGGGGGAAAATCCTCATTTTTTTGGATGGATTTAGAAAATTTTTAAAGAAAAAATCCATTTTGTATGAAACTTAAAGGTTTCTTTTCCTTCACTTTTTCTTGCTTAACTTGGTCATGTTTTACTTTACTCTGATTTCTGTGGGGAAGGGAGAAAGAAAGAAAAATGAGTCTGTCTATCTCTTTTTATTGATAAATTATTCATGCAGAATGGCAGAAAAAAATGTAATTATTTCCTCCTGATTGCAATCCATTTCAGGCTGCTGGAGTAAGACAGAAATTGCAGAAGAAAATTTCAAGACAATACAAGGCAGATGTATTGTTTAGCCTCGCACTTATTTTGAAGAGGGTATCTTCATGAAAATTTAATCTAGACTATTTGAGATGTCTTTCTTTTCAGTAAATTCTGATGCCCTGCATACCTTTTGCTAGTAATACATATAGATCCTAATTTTTCTTTGACTATTAATTACTTTTTAGTTTTAGGAAATTATAATTTCTGCTGCCTCCATCATTCTATCAAGAGTAGTCAGCCTGTACATGTAGAGCTATATACCACAGGAAAATAGTACATAATAGGAAGTCTAAAAACATTCCCATAATTAGTCCAGTCCCTCGTAGTTATACAGTGATTTTGTATTTTTCCAATAAAGGTACAACAGTCAGGTATATCACTGGCTGCTCATTCTGATCATGTGAGGTTTAAATTAATTTGAACATGTGAAAAAGCATGATGCAAGATACTTGGTATGGGCAAATTTAATATTTGCACTTATTATCCTTCTATTTTTGAAGCAAACATAAACACAATACAGCCTGGATTTGGAGCAGATGGAAATTTTCACAATACTCAAAGACTGGCTGAGAGAGAAGCTGTAAATTTCAACCCAATTCAAACACAGCCTTCCATGTTTCTTTCCACAGTGGGTATAACAAAATGACTCAGGGAAAGAACTGCATTCCATGAGCTGGAATATAAATTCCGACCTATAGACTTGCCTGAGCTTACAGTAAATGTCCCACTGCTGTAACTGAGATGTTTGGACAGAGTAAAGGCAGATTTTGTATGACTTAGATGCCAGTTATTTACGATTTGTGCTGCAGTTGCATCTGACAATGGGGGAGAGGTTGTGCTTGAGCACAAGTAGTTTGCCTGGAGAGTGACTCTGTCTCCCTCTCTTCTCACCTTTATTTTGTCCTTTTCCCTGTTTTTCCTCCTTTTTTCTCCCTGTGTTTTGTTTTTCTTCCCAAGGGCATTGTGAACCACTATAGTGACAGATTTTCCTTCTATGTTCATCTCTACATTCAGTACTGAGACTATATTTGCAGAAAAAATAGATGTGACATTTGCAACATTGTTATAAAACTGTGTAACTGTTATGTGAGTGTTTATCAAATCACTATCTCAGGCTGATGAAGACTACTGCATTTTTAAAGGTTTTGTTTATGTATACTTCCTAGCTGTGTGGTAGGAAAATAATTTTGAAACTAAAAAGAAGGTACATGAAAATACAGAACTTGCAGAGGTTTTGTAGATGAGACAGAACATTTTGTTAAGTTGAGCAGTACATAGATTTCTGTTTGAATGCTTGATATCTGCAAGTTAAAACAGAAGGCAGTCAGGAAATGTAGTATTCAAACCACGGAAATTGCATCCCTCCAGTTATCACATGCTGAGATCTAAATATATGACTTTAGTCAAAATTTTCAAGTCTCAATAGAAGTCCAGCACTGTACAAGGACTAATCCCTGACATTTAGCAAATTCTAGCATATATTTTTGTTTATAGGTGGTAAAAGAGGTACACCTGCTAGCAAGGCCAGAGAATAACAAAAAAAAAAAATATGGCTTGAAGTGCCCTTGTGCTTTTGGCAGCAAAGTTTGAAATATGGAAGCACCTTTCTTATGCCAGATGAACACTACTGCTGCAAGTCTCCATCTGGGGACATCTGAGGAGTGTTGGATGAGACTGACGTACCCAGGTACAAGCACACAGTTCACGTACAAAACAAGGAAATATTAAAAACAGGACAGAATATAACATCTGCTTGAAAACACCTAGCATGAATACATTCATTGGTTTCTCTTTCCATCAAAATTTTGGACATATTTATTCCCTTGTCCTATCAAGTTCACCAAAAGACATATACATAAAAATTACAGGTTCAGGAAAAATTCTTACCGGTGACTAAGTACATGACTTTAAATAGGCTTTAATTTGCTCTCTGACATATTTTTTATGGCACAAGATGATATTTTACGATACTTTATCAGTTTTATGGCCACTGCCAGACTTTTTAATCTGTTATACATTTAAAGGTCAATAAACTCTCTCAGTTTGGGTCTTAGCAAGATTATAGAACCGGGCAATTTGCAATATTTTTATCCCCTCAAAAGCTCATATGTCAGACAGCAATGCCAATAAATCCCATCAGTAAGTGCTGGAATAGCTGTGAGCACTCTGTACAAGTGACACTGGTCTTTCAGCAATGCAGAGTATCTTCATGACAAAATATCAATATCTGTTTACAAATACAAGTTTAACAATTATAAAAATAGCCAAGGCTTCCCTTTAAAGCCAGGGAGATACTTCTGAATGAGCGATGTTTATACCCATGCCAAAAAGCCACTTGAAGGTCAGTGAAGGCAGAAGCCAATTTTTTGTCAAAAATTCATAGCAAGTTCCAAAGCTGTTCAAAAATATAGTCCACTACAGGACTATATCAATTATTGTGGCCAACCATTGAGTATACAGTGTTCCTGAGCTATGTAAAATCTAAATATAGAAATGCCATCTCTGTTGTCTTTTCAATTAGGTAGGTAAACCAAAAGTTCCCAGAATGCTGCTAAGATAGTCTAAAAAAATAACCCCTTAAATGTTAGGTGGTATATAATTTCAGTTTATGTATGCACATATATATGTATTATATATATATATATATATATATATATATTCAATTTTAGTGGAACTGTTATATATTATATTAAATGGATGAAACTACTTCTTGGAGTAGCACAGCCTAGTCTTTAAAAGGATCTTTGAGGAAGGGCTTAATTACGTTTATTATCACAATAAAGATTATTGTTCTAAAAAGAAATATCTTTTGAATATCACTGAATTCACTGTGCTAAGCCTTCAGATAGTTTCATTTAACACCTGTAATATTAGTTAAGAAAGGCTTTCTAAGTACTGATTTTTTACATCTCAGATTACTCCTCCTGCAGTTTTTGTAAAGAACTAACCCAGTTCTTACTGTGTCAGTAATATGCACCACTTGAACCATTAGGGCTGGAGAAGACAGAAAACAAAAATTGGCTCTGAAAACTATTGAAAAGGCTAATTCAATCTAGAGTGAATTAGGGATTTGCTAACATTAACATAGAAGGAATTGGTAAAACTGCACGGCTGTGGCCGTGATCAAGATAGCAGGTGTCAGATGTGATTCAGATTAACATGAACATAGAAGGAATTAGTAAAACTGTACGGCTGTGACCAGCCATGATCAAGATAGCAGGTGTCAGATGTGATTCAGAAAACACTCCTGGGATTCTCTGAAAATTGGACCATCTCTGAAAAGACTATGTAAAAAGCTCACCTTCTTGACTATATTTATGGTCACATTAAGAAGGATGTAAATATCTGGTTGAAAATTGAGTTCTTCATGGTAACAGTCAAAATTAATTGACCTGAAAGCTTTTTTCTTTCAAGCTAACAATAAATTTTTTAAAAAGTATTTTGGGGGTTGAAAATTAGTCCAAGTTCATCAGGATAATTTAAGTGTCTGATCCCTTCCATTACATGAGCCACCAGGACCACAGAATAATCTCCAGAAAAGTCAGAAAAACTAGATAGTTTTAAATGAGGCTGAGGCAGTTTAGGAAGTGAATTCTGTCTGGCATTAAGCTTTAATGTCATGCCATTAAGGAAGGAACTCAGTTGCCCTACCACAAGTAGTAAATGCCATTGTTGACGTGCTAGACCTATCTGAGACATCCTCATGAGATCAGCATAGACATATGACCTGCGGAAAACCTTCTGGGGTGGCAGACAGAGGTTGGAAAAGATTCTCAAAGTTTCTAGGATGGTCTAGCATCTCTGTCTAAGCACTTTAACTGATCCAAAGAGATTCACTCCTGTTTTGTTCTTGTTAAATAAATCTGTTCTTGATGTCCTGGACTAGCTCTGGCTCTACCTTGCCTCAGAGTGCCTGAAAATACAAAGTCAAGCCTAGGTGTTTTCTCCAGCTGTATTCCCATATGTCAGTCCTGACCAGGCTGCTCCACAACTGGCTAAATCAGCAGGCTAAGCATTCCTCTGCCCTGGGAATGGGCCTGAAAAGCAATTTTATATTTATGTTAACATAATTTTTACTGGATTACCGCAGCTTGAATTTGCATCAATCTGATACCTAGACTCTTTTTCAAAATGATTGTATCCAATTATTTTACTTTATTACTATGTGGTATTTGACTATCTACAAAGCATTTGGCTCACGCAAGCACTTATTTGGGGCCGGACACTGTTTTTGTAAAAACAAAAAGAGGGCCTGAGAAGAAGTGGTCAAAACCACACACAATTACTGCAGGATGAGGATTCTGTTTCTTGTTCAACAATCTCTCCATGGTTTCATAATCTCAGACAATGCAAGTTCGTTGTTACTAATGATAAGTTTACCCTTATTCTGGCTTTAAATAGTTTCCCAAGAAAGAAGAAAATAAGGAAGGTCTCAAGCAAGCAGGTTGAGGGCTAACAGGGAATGCTTTAGCTTTCCCTGTTAGCTTTCCCCAAGCTGCCTTTGGAAGAATGCCACATTATAAACAACACCTGGACTTCAATTGCTTTCCCCAAGCTGCCTTTGGAAGAATGCCACATTATAAACAACACCTGGACTTCATGCAAAACTGCAAAAAAGTGAAAATTTTCATAAAAGTTAGGAGTATCTATTTTCTGCACATAATTTTGAAGATTATCACCAGGTCTTAACAGCAGAAGTCAATAGAAGACTGTGTTTTGAGCACAAAGGACAGTGTAGGAAACCAAAAGTTGGGACTTTCAAAAAATACATTTTAGAAACAACAGAAAAGCTTACTAGTAAATAGGGATCTGTAAGGTCATTTTCATGTCAAATTTTTATACAACTTTTTGTTCTAATAAACCAAGTTTTTTTAACAAAAACTCCCCTTATGTTCAGGAATTTCAGTGCAAAATGCCAAATCTTTCTGACAGGCTAGACAATCATACCCTTTAAATTATTTTTAAAATATAACTGCTTTCTTCTTCTTATCAAAAATGCAAATGGATTGAGCAAATTTAGAAGGAAGCCCCAAAAAGCCTATTCTGTAGGCATAAAGTCAATGAAATTATTTTCTATGGCTTCATCCACACTGCTTATTAAGCCTCTTTGAATGCGATAATGTCTTTGGCTATCTATTCCTTTCAAGTTTCCCTTTCCTCTGTGTCCTCCACTGACCCTTTTCAAGGAACCTCAGAGTCATTGTTTCCAGCTGGGATTGTTGAAGACAAAAGACTGGGATCACACAGAGGCACGGTATAAAAAAACATTTACTACCACCCTGTGTTTCCAAAATTTCTACATGGGAAATAAGCCGGTGGCGCAACAAGACCACAGGTACAGTGCTTGTAGAAACATATTCCAAAGACACTTTTCCTATAGATTCTGTAACTGATGTCTGTGCTGCCCCTCTTGGTCCTGTCTGCCAGGAGTCACCAGCATTGGGACCTGAAGATCTGTAATAATCCAGTTTCTTTCAAACTACTTGACCTATTTTTTCCTCATATTCCAGTGGGAATCCTTCAAACCATGGCTGGTATGGTATGTTGTCTTCCTGGAAAATTTTTCATTTTTTTAAAAATACCCAAGAATCATGGAAGTGACCTACGAAGTCTCTTTCATACTACCAATGAGGAGGAAAAAATTTAGGAGCAATAAATAGATCCTGTGGAACAGTATCTCATTTCACACCTATTATTGGCAACAGGGATTCCTTTTTTATGACTATTCCATTTTTATGACTCTTTGAAAGCTGAGGCCTGATAGGAAGAGAAAGAATCCACCTGACCATGTGAGGCAAAGCATTTTTACAAGCAAAATGGCCAAACTGATGAGATATTTAAACTAGGAATGAGAGGGATGAAGATAATAACCCTCAGTGGAGTGAGCAACGGGTGGACTGGGTTGGCAAACAAATGGTGCTAGCCAATGTGGCCAGAAGACATTTAGTAAAAAAAAACCAGCACAAAGGGATCCTATCCCAAGTGTCAACAGACAAATAAAGAACTGCTGATAGAGCTGGGAAAACGTTCAAACTTTTTCTGCAAAATCAGTACTTTTGGGTGCTTCTCTGAAGTCCCCATACATTAACTCACAGAAAAGGGAACAAATAGGAGGAATTTGAGATTTGTGAATGGTCACAGGGCTGCAATCTTATCAGGAATAAGTAGGGAGGTAGCTTACATGGCTGGACGATTGCCCAGGATCTTATAGGGAGTTCAGGAAAGGATGGGGGGTGGGTGGGGGACAGAGCTGCTGTTTATATGAAAGGAGAAATGCATGGTGCTCTGCCTAGGGCTGGGTAATGAGCCAGATGACAGCTCTTGTGAGGTCATGGTGGGCATCTACCACATCCTGACCAGGAAGAAAGAAGTAGATGAGGCCTTCTTCAGACAAATGGAAGCAGTCTCACACTCACAGATCCTGCAGGGAGGGCCTGTTGAAAAGTCAGCACAGTGGACACAAAGAATCCAGGAGGTTTCTGGAGTGCATTGATGACAACATTCTAGCCATGTGTTTGAGGACTTGGTGAGGAGAGCTGTTTTGCTGGGCTTCAGACAAACAAGAAAGAGTTTTTTGGGAATGTGAAGCTTGAGGCAGCTTGGCTGCAATGACAATAAGATATCAGAATTCAGCATCCTGAAAAGAAACTGCAAACAAAACAGCAGGATCACTACCGTGGAGTCCAGGAGAACAGTTCTTAGCCTTTTTAGGGATCTGCTTAGAAGAATCACATAGGATTCAACCCTGAAGAGGTGTCCAATAGACCAGTTAATAATTTCAAGAATCACTTCCTCTGTGCTCAAGAGCTGTCATTCTCCTGATCAGGAAATCAAACCCAGGCAGCAGGAGGCTGCACAGCAGTACCCTGTTAATGTGTATGGATACCTGGTGGGCATCTAAAAGAGTTGGAGCCAGGCCCTTCTCTGTGGTGTCCACTGACAGGACAAGAAACAATGGGTGCAAACAGAAACACAGGAAATTCCATTCAAAATAAGAAACTCCCTTTTTTTAGTGAGGGTGGTCAAGCATTGCCGTAGGTCACCCAGAGATGTCATAGAGGCTCCTGTCTCCAAGATGTTCCAAACCCAGCTGTGTACAGTCTGTGGCAGCCTGCTCTGGACAAGCAGGGATTTGGACTGGATAACTGCCAAGGAGCCTTTCCTCCTCAACTGTCCTGTGATTCTGAATACTTCCCCAAGGCTGGACAGTCCTTCACTGCAAAAATCAGCAAGCAAAACAAACTCACCGCCCTTCTGGGCTGCAAAATGTTATTTGCAATGTTTTTGGTTTTTTGTTGTTGCTTTTTTTTTTTTTTTAATGAGATCAGTCTACTGAATTACTCTTCTTTTAAAATTTGTCACAACAGATGTTATTTTTAGACAATACTTATACACATCCTTTTTAAAGTTTAGCCATAATATTTGACTGGAGCTATTTCCTGCAGTAATAGATTCTGCAGGTGAAGTCCACACAATGCTGAGGAGAGACACTTCCTTCACTTTTGTCTAAATATATTGGTCAAGAGTGCAACCAACTCCACCTAATCTCATGTTGTTTCAGTTTTATGATAATCCCAAAATGCATATATGTTGATGCCAACAAGCCCTTTATAACTTACCTCATGTCTTGCTTTCTGTTTTTTAAATTGAAGAAAAAATACTTCAACATATGAGAGGAAACAAATGAGAGTGAAATTACGAAATTCCAGGAAGTACATTTGGCAAAGGTTGCCTATTTTCTGACAAAACAGGCCACATAGGAATGTAAACAACTGAGACAGAGAATTATTTGCTAATAAAACCTGTATATGAACAAACCCAGGAGAAGACCCTGGCATCTCATAAGTAAAAAACAGTTCAGAATTAAATGGATCCTACTTAGCTGAAGAGATTCAGGTTTGAAGCTCCTGGGAACAACACCTGAGCTTTCATTTTAAAGCTTTCCAATGAGGAATGGAAGAGGAGTTCCTAATTCTTTTTAATTACTGCATAATTACTTCTGCTTTGTACACATTTGGGCTACATATCTGGCTAGACCAGGGGAAGGAAACAGCAAGAGCAGGAGCAGGAAGTTGAATAAAGTAAACTAAATAAACAAAACTAAATCTAAATGCACAAAACTAAATCTAGCTCCAATGTGAATTTTGAGACTTCTGGTTTCCAAAGCTACTCAACCTCTCCTCTTCCCCTGGAATAGGTTGAAGACTTTCAGGCTCTTAATCTTCTACAAATCCTGCTGCATAAAGTATGTCAATTTAGCAGCCCAAATTTAGACTTTGAAAAGAGAAGAGGGGAGGCACATGAGATTGTTTCAAGAGTTTTCAGTGAAGTAACAAACAGACAACATCTGTGAAACAGCAAAGCTAGGTGATATTTTAATGGTGAAAGCAAACATCAACTGTTTCTTTCAAATGTGGCCAAGAGTTCCAGGACTAAGGGAGCCACTAGGCCAGAAAAACAGCAAACAAGAGGGAGCATGGTGTTAAGAGTGTACTGCTGGGAATAGGGAATCCTGGTGCTCTGGATCATTTCTGGGCCTTGTCCAGTGCCTGTCTAAAGTAAACTGCCTTAAAAATTCAGGGAGCCTGCAGCTCTTGCCTTGTGTTTTTATTTGCAGTGGAATGACTGAGAGCGGCTCTGCCACCAATCTTTCCTCTTTGACCCTGCTTCTGTCAAGAAGGCATTCACAACCACTGAACCCAACTCTGGCCTGAAATCCTTGGATCCTTAGCAGATTTCTAAACACCAAAATGTGCAAAGGCATAATGTATGCATTTAGATGCTAAGTTCATGGGCAGGTGAACTAATTCCATACAAGTATATATAAAGCTCTCAGACACCCACCTGCATAGTTTAGACAGGGAGAAGGTAGCCACACTGAAATCAAATATGCAAATTTCATCTAATCTTTTCTTTAGCTTTCTAAAAACTGTTTTTTGAAAGTTATTCTTCAGCCCACTTAAAATTGCTGCTAGAATGTCCACAGTTAGAAAAATAAATTAACATTTAGCCACTGGAAAAACTGACTTGATTTCCAGAGATGCTAAGGACCCAAAGTCAAGTTTGCGGCTCCTGCTGAGAGCAGAGTCTAGCTATATGTTTCCACATTAGGTTAAGGATGGCACCAGCATTTAATATTACAGACAAACCACTGTGCTTCCAGTAATAATTTTTTTAGGAAAATAAGGTGTATAACATGTGGTAAGGTTTAAAAAGAGGGGGAAAGCAGTAAAAGAGAGCATGAAAAATAAAGGAAATCAGCTATATGCTACTGGTAAGCAGATGTATAGTAAAATTATGATCTTTTTCTTATATAGAATTACCTTATTTTTTAAAGGTGTAATTTTTTTTATTTACTTGTGATATATATCTTGCATCAAATAGCAGACAGGTACAATAGTAGATATTTCCCAACAGTTCCACCTTCCCTTTAAAACCCTTGAGTCTCCCTCCACTTTTCTTTATCATGTAGCAGTAGTCCATTACTCTGTTGCATCTTAAAAACATCACATATAACGCAACTTAGATCATCATCTTCAACCTCCATCTTTTACCTTTTCAGCTTCATCTCAATGTCAGTGTCTGGAGAATTCCTTCAACCCTAAACACTTTCCAGTCTGGTAGTTTCCCAAAATTTTGCTACCAAAACTCTCTTAAAAACCAAAGAATCATGCATGGTTCTTCTCTCTTCCTGACCCACCAATATTGTTGCTAACATCAGCAGTTCTTCTTTCATAGCTCTGTTTCTCTCTTGGATTCCATGCTTCTTTCCTGTTTAGCTGCCCTTCTACTCCCCGTTTTTCATTAAATTCCTTGGTGTTATTCCTCTTTTCGCTCTTCCTTTGCTGTCTGTGTCTTCTCCTGTCCTTCACCACTTCCTCTTCTGCTCTGTGGTAATCTCTTCCACCAAACCAAATTCAGGTAGCATCTCAACTGAATATCTCAGAAAACTATTTTTTACTTGAATTTCTTTGATCCCATGTAAACCCAAATTTTAGCCTCTGACATTTTCTAAGGAATGTCTAGCTGTCAGCTCCATTGTCTAGTTGTCATTATTAAAAGAGAGCACATAACATTCTTCCCAATGTTCCTTTTCTAAGTTTCTATGTAAAATATCCCCATTTAGTCTTTCATTTTGGCATGTCATCATGCACAGTCTTCAATTGCATCCATGACCAGAGTTTGATGTAGGGATAACCACAGTGAGAATTCCTATATGACCTCTTGGAAGCATTTTGGTTCATGTTGTGCCTTGGCTAGCACAGTATCTCTTTTTCTGCTTTAAATGGAGGCATTTTTTACTTGCACATCTAATTAATCATTTCACCTGCTGTCTTTTTTCACTGTGTCTCTCCTCTCCTTTACTATGATATCAAACATAAACATCTTCCTTTTCAAATCACATTATATTTCTGCTTCACATTGGTATAAATCACTTATCTCAGAACTCATGGTATTTCAAACCAGGGAGGAAGGTATCCACATAAAATATAGGATCTCATTTTTCCAAAAGCAGCTTAAAATGTCATGTTTGTCAAGACGGATAACACATTTTTACACATACATTTCAGATATGCAAACTCCTGTAAACAGTAGAATAACACAGCTATAGGAAATAATTTATATGCAATAACTAATAATGTATATTCATTTTTATGCCAAGTCATTATTCAAATGAGAAAATATTTGTTTTCGCAAAAAGGAAAATTAAAAAGAAATCCATTCTGACATCCTAATTCTTTGTTTACTACAATTTTTGTCAGATTTCTAGTCTCTCTTCTATGGACATGTTCTGCATGTTTGTTTTTTTTCTGGAATTCAATCTACTTGAGAAAATCTTCATCCCATGTGGAAATTAAAATCAATGAAAACACAGGTATGTCCAAGATTCACAGTATGCTCTATATCTCACTGTAAGAGTCTAAATCCCCTTCTCATGATGTTCATTCTCCCCAACACACCTCATGAATCTAATACTTAAATACAATCTCTACACTCCAAAGAAACTATGCGATAAAGTACCTTGCTCTTTTTGGATTAGAATGATCCAAACCTTCTAAAAGACAACTATGGGGTTACTGAGAAACCAGAATAAATCGATGGACAGGAACAACTGCCACTGCTGAAGTCCTGGATGTTGAAATATCTCTACTCCTTTTCTGTCGTAAGCTTCAAAAACCTACCAAAGAAATTTCCTATAAAGGACACACAAAAACACTCTCACTCTGTGGGACCTTTTGTTGGTCTCTGTTAATATTTCTCTTGGCTCCTTCTCAGTGAGGTTTTTAAACAGTTTTTAGACCTTGAGTGCCCATATAAAGTGCCTTAGTATTGGACTTAGGAGAATGGTGGTTCAGCAGTTGGTTTTGTCATAGCATTACCCATGTAGCTTCCCTAACAAGTTTAACTTTGCAAAAATAACAACAATGTGCTTTTCCTAATTTGGCACAAGTCACTTTCACAAGCCAGTTACTGCACTGCCGTTCAGATTGAAATTGGATAAAAGAAGTGATGTGGGGACATCAAAATAAATGACGGAAAATAAGAACAAAAAAGAATTCCAGTAAAGTAACGGAACAAGAATGTTATGTCTTGTCTTGAGTGGACTAGTGGTAAATAAAAATATTATCATGGAAAAACAGCTGATGCTGCATGGAAAAGTTTGAAAATAATTCTGTTTAGAAGCAGACCTACACAAACAATGTTTTCCCTCATTCCTTAGTGACATCACCATTTGCATGGGTCAGGGGAGGCCAAACACACAAATTCTGACTTTGGGCCCTTTGGTGATGACTGTATGTGAGTCACCCATTTTCATTCCAGCACTGGGTTTTCAGTGCTGCCACTTTGATCCTTAAGTTCACTTCATGACCAGTCTTCTTAGGTCACTGTGAGCCTTGAAAACAAATACATGTTTTGAAGTTCTTCTGAACTGATATTTGTGCATTCTACTAGCTGTGCAGTACTAGTAATAACTTACAATCACTTATAATCAATGAAGAAAATGCATGTGGATGGAGTATTTAAAAATCAGCATTTAAAATAAATGCCAGTGAAATGCAGCTACTGAGCTGCAAAGCACACTGTGCAGGACTGAATGCAAAGTACACTTTCCAAAATAAAGATACCTAAATGCACTCTGTATTCCTGCAACACACCCATTTTATGCAATTAACGTGCGGTCACTCAGCATATGATTATGTGTTAAGAACATGTGGATATTTAAGATACATGGGAACATACTGCAGGCAACTTGTATGACAAACAAATATAAAAATCACAGTGTGTCAATAATTACATTGTTCTGCAAAGAAACTCCCTGGCTTTAAACAAAGATAAAGTAACACAAAATTCAGTTACCTTCTGCTCAGGTTTGTTTGTTAATTTCTCGCTATTATATTGATGTTTACATTCAAAATGTAATAATAATAATTATACTAATCATTGACAGAGAATTTGAACATCTTCTATGTTCAATAAAGCTGAAATAAGAAATATTTCATACCCACTCTAAGATAGGTAACTGCAACTATTGAATCATACTTCTATCACAAAAGATTTCAGCTTAAAGTGAGAAGAGCTGAGCCCAAAAATAAATTTAACTGTTAAATTGCTGTTTTAACATATATATTGTATCTTGGTACATGCTATTCTGCAAATCTTAGTAAATTTGTGCCAAAAAACCCCGCAGCTACTGGAAAATATCTGAGTGAAAAAGTCCGATTTCATCTCTTATCAGAACCTCATAAGCTGTTACCTACAAGATCCATGTGAAAATTAACTGGGAGTTCTAAAAAGCACATAAAAATACAAACAACAATATGTGTCATGAAAATCAGAGAACGAATGGTTTGGTTTGTTGGGTTCTTTTTTAATATTTGGGGTTTTAAAGTATAATAAATAAAAATATAATAAAAGGTACATCTGAGTAGTATTATGAGTGTGATTTCTCCTAATCTCAAAGATATTGCTCACACCTTAGGCCCATTCCAGACAAAAGTGAAAGCAGATGATATTATATGATTATATGATATGATTGATATGATTATCTGCAGAAGCAGCCTAGTGAAGAAAAAAGTGGTGCTAGCTTTCTTTTTAACTATCCACCAGGATATCTCCTCACAGGCATGAAGGAACCATTTCTAGGCATCAACAGGTAGTTTTTGTGCTCACTCAGCCTACGATTTTTCTGCAGAGAGTGCTGGAATAAGTATATTTCCAAGAGCCTCTAAACTCTGAACAGAATTTTTGAAACAAGAAGTAATTTCTCAGAGATGCAGTGTAAGTTGGAAGAGGGATAGAACACCCTTAGGGAGTCAGAGCAAAGAAAAATGCACCAGAGTAGTACTTTGGCAAATGTTCCATTACACTGCAGCCAAATTAACTCACTGTTTTCTATGCTTTCTTTCAATACAGTGCTGCTGGACATAATTCCAGACTGTTTCTTCTACTGCTTTTATATATGTTGAGTCAATTCTTGAAGGACTGATGCACAGAGACAGACAGCCTTGTTCTACTTTTTATAATCTTGAAGAAATGCTTTAAGTCACTGTAACATGTCTTACTTGCAAATCAGTTTCCAGATTTTATTTTCCTTTCACCTTTTTTGTATGCCTCCCCAGATGAGTTCACCCTTCTTTCTTTGCCAAAGCCTCTTTGCCCAGAGACTGTGCTCCCATGATCACACTGCTAACACTGTGACCAAAAGCTAAGCATCAGCAAAAGCTGTCATTCAGCTCTGAACTTCAGCCCTTTCCACTGGAGTGAAGTTTTCTTTGGCTATCCAAAAATGAAGTCCCTATTTCCTTAAAGTGAAATTGCAGCAGAGGAAATTGTGCATTCCATCAGTCTGCATATGAGTAACTGAAAAAAAAGTAATTAACGTCTTGAATATTGTGTCCCACTCTATAATAAGAAAAATAGAAGATGGATCTTTAATTGGCAGAGGTGAAGTTACATTAATAATGGAAATTAGGACATATATTATAAAATATAAATATGCCTATGGCTTTCTTTTCTTGATCATTTTGATAAAAAACTATGTCATACCATATTTGTCATGAGGAGATAGTTTTATCCACCCTTTCATTCACTCTCTCTGCCCTCTCTTCCTTTCATTTTGACTGATCGCTGAAGTGTCAGGGTTAATAAATCTTCTCTTCAGTTCACACAGTTGTCCTGTTGTCCAGTATCCAGGAAGTAGCACAAAGCATGATTTTGCCAAGTCACGATATCCTCACATCGTGTGAGTGGAAGAGTTTCCTGGGAAGAAGGATAAGCAAAGTTGCATTACTAGATCTCCCAAACTTTAAGCTTAGCAACAGCTTTGTCCCAGAGAAAATTATTCAGCTTGAGCTTCTCGAATGAATAATGCAGGGGGACTTGGAGTACCAGAACAATCTTCTTGCCATTTATGGATGCTAAGTTACCCAAGACAAAAAGCAAGATGCTAGTTTTGTAAACAGCTATTCTTTGGTAAACATTTTGGAATGCTTCCTTTTTCCACCCAGAAGTGAAGAAATCTTCATTGTGCCTGTAAAACTAAAACAGCCTTAGCACAGAAAATCTGTGTTAACCTCCTTCACAGAAAGAGCCAGAGCAACTTTGAGATGTGCTTTGAGTTGGGAAATAAAAGAAAAAAAGAGATTCTTGGATTTTATCTCCAAGCAATATTTTGTCAGCATCCAAAGTCATTGTATACCCAACTACAATTTTCCTGATCAAATGGTGATAATGCAAGGAGAGAGCACCAAATCATGACATGAAATTTGCTGAAATTAATCAGACTCTGGATATAAGGTCTTGCTTTATATAGGCTGAGGTTTTTTTTCAGGGATCTGCCACATGAGGAGCTGTGTCCTGAAGCCAGAATACTTTACTCGCTGCTCTAGCTTTCAGTCTGCATTGAAACTCAGAGCAGACCAGTCTCCTTTGGCAGCAGGAGCACAAAGATAGGTAGAGTATGTCACTGAGGAAAGACATATTCACTCTTGCCTTAGAGAACCAAGATCATCTCAGAAGGAGATGAAATCATGTAAGCCATGTTTTTTTCACCCAGGCTTCTATTTAACTGGAGAGTATTTCTGAGTGTGGAGTAGGGCACACTGCAGGGGTGTTCCATGGTTTAGCATTCACTGTTCCTAATCCTGAATAAAAAGCTTTCTTTGAACAGCTCTCATACTAAAATTTCATGCACCACTTCCAGAGCATTGGCAAAGCTACACTAGTTTTTAGGGAACTGATGCCAGCATTCCTGTCTAGAAACATCCTGAGCCATAAGTTAACTAACAAGTTCATATTGTTGCCTGTACAATTTCTTTTCTCTACCGATTTTGGCTGTGCCACCAAATTACTGGAATGTGCTGACAGGACATCCAGTACACTGCAAGTGTAACATTCAACACAGGGCAAGAAGAACTGGTCTCAAGAGATGTCAGAGCAGCTGTTATGCCCCAGCACTGTTTCAGTTTATAAGAAACATATCTGGCAGGGCATTCTGAACCCATTCAGGACACGTGCTAAGCACTTAGAAAACTGCTAGCCTTGGGCTGTGTGACACACGTGCTTCACTGCTGGTGACTCAGCGGATGGAGTTAATCCTGATCTACAACTTGATTCCGTAACCATGTTTTTTCTTTTGTATATTTGATCTTTACAAGCTGGTCATTCAAGTCAGAGGACAAAAAGGCACAGTATTATCCTTGACAGGCATTTTTTTAAAGAGACTGTTCCTTTGCTGATAGATTGTCTAGGCATGATGATATTTTTTAATTTTGCTACCTACAGTAAGGTTCCCCTCAGGATTTTGTAGGTTCTCAGGCTTTTCTCAGATGTCTGAATTCTTCAAGCTAGCTTGCAGGCAGCTTTGTATAATTATTATAGCTAGAAAAACCTGGTTTAAACTCATTTGCACCACAGTTAATCCAAACGGATTTAAAGAACTGGGAATGGGAGCTCTTTTTCAACTTATAAAAAAGATGGAAGGTGCTAGGAATGGATTTACTTAATTTTTCTATTCCTTTTTGGCAAATATAAGACTCCTAAAGCAATCCATCAAGAATTTCAAGCTTCAATACTGTTTTTCTGGACACAGCACAAAGGAAACTTGTTCCCCAAACAGCATTGAACATCTTTTCCCATGAATAATGACTCTTTTCAAGTATCTCAAACGACTACTCCAAAAATCACACACCAAAATCAGCTAAATGCATAGAAAAATTCTGAATAGTGGTAAATCCTGGTTTTATAGTTTTTTTTGTTTTGTTTTTTTTGGGGTTTTTTAATTGCATATTGATAGCGTGAATTCAGAAGCTAGATGTGTGGGTCTTTGAGTATTGGCACCATGAGCTTCAAGGCTTACCCCTATAAATATTTGGGGTCCATAATATGCAGTCTAGCATCAGATTATGTGGGAGAACGACTGTCAGTGATCACTGCTTCAAGAACTTATAAGGGATCAAAAACTTACTGTCTCTGTCTGGGTCCAAGGTCAATAAAAGCTTGAGGAAACACAGCTTTAAAGACAAGATTTGCAGCATCACTTCCTTTTAAGCCTGAAAAAAATACATCATACAGGGTGTCTGTACATGGCAGTATAAACACACCAAAAAAAATTTTATTATTCAAAAGGAAAAAAAAATATTTCCAATTACTATATTTTCTGGACAAGGAGATATTTCAAGGAAAGTATGTCCTTCTTATTACTTTTGTTACAAAATGTTCAATTTGTACACCAACAATTGTTCAACTCTTCCTACAGCAAGCACCAGAAAACTCCTCCTGTTCTGAAGCAATACCACCAACAAGTTTCATTCAGTTGAGCTGACCAAACAGAAGGGTATAGTCATGTCCCAAACAGTGAACTAACAGAGAATTAAAGAGTGATTACATCACAATAAATTAATGAAAATTGTACTTTGATATGTAGAGTAATTAATCTTCCACAGCAGAGATGCTAGGTGATGTTGGCTAACCCTTGTGGGCAGCCCAGCCCCACGCAGCCGCTCAGTTTCCAGGAAAGCAGGGCATTTTCATGGGTAATGGATACCTGGGAAGGCAAGCTCCAAACATCACCTCCTCCATCTTTCCCCAGCTTTATATGCCGAGCATGACACCAAATGTTATGGGATGTCCCTGTGGTCAGTTGGGCTCAGTTTTCCCAGCTGCGCTCCACCCCAATTCCTTGTGTACTCCCAGCCTCCTGCAGAACAGGCAGCTCTCTGCCAGCACTGCTCAGAGATAGCTAATACATCCCTCGATTACCAACACTGTTTCCAGTGCAAATCAAAAAATACAGCCCTGTACCAGCTCCCATAAAGAAAATAACTGTGTTTCAGCCAAAATCAGTACAGGTGAGTGGTGAATATTCCTAGCTATTGAACTATTGCATCACTAAAAGCTATGTTGAAAGTGCTGGGAAGGGAAAAATCACTCCCTCTAAAAGTATTCTGTAGAATCAAAATATTTGATGATCATTTATTTGCTTATGCATGGAGACATGGAAAACATGCTTACACATGTAGCGAATTAGACTTCAATCAAATGTAGTCACTTCAGTTTTTGGAGGACTACCAGTTCAACTTTGAAGAGCCAAATGTAAGAAATCATATGATTAAGATTTCTGTAGGAGGTTTTTGTTGGAATCTTGGGCTGTCAAATTCTTCAGGAGTGTTCTGATCTTGTTCTTTTGTTTGAAACAATGTATACAGAAGAGATAATCAAAAGAGTTTGATCAGATGCAAAATTCAACATCATTCCTTTCCTTCGTTTGCAAAGTTGACATCTATTCAAAATAGTCGGGTTACCCAGGTTATAATATTTGCTTTCCTATATTCATATACTTCTGTCTGTATTAGTTATACTTGAAATTCGTGTTTGCAGTTTAGACTTGTAATTTTTACATTTTCTAGAAAAAGCCAGCAGATTTACACCTCAGAAAAGTGATATGTGAGAAGGGAATTGTCAATGTAATATATACAATAAATGTAGTGCTGTTCCTTCAAAGTGAGCTGAAGGTGTTATGCAAGCTAAACAGCTCAGTCAGAACCTGTTTATCCTGCATCATCCCACTAACCACAGTGAACAAAGACAGCACTGCACAGCACATAAAAGAGGGAATTATAATAAAATCCCATCAAGTCCTATTCATAAATTCAGGTCTATAAGAAAAAGTGATTCTTCCAGTCCTGAAGGAGTAAATAACTTTCCATATTCAAGTTTTTTGCTCTTTTGTAAAACTGACAGCCTGTGTCAATTATTAAGATAAAGTATTTTCTAGTTTCTAATATGTCATGCAATGCCATGCAAAGTGTCTCAGTTGACACACAGAAGACTTATGTATACTTCTATTAAACCTGTTACCTTGGCAAATACTTCTGACTAATGATATATATAAAGGGATCTTAGATATTTATGAAAAAATCAAATTACTGTTCTCACACCACAAAAAAAAAAAAAAAAAAAAAAAAAAAAAAAAAAAAAAGTTTTTCTAAAACTTGGTCAAATTTGAGTAAAATACCATCAATGAAAGGATCAAAATACTCACATAACCAGAAATTTGGATGACTGGAAAAGCAAAGAGCTAAGTAGATCTGGTCACAATTCAATTTTTTAGGTTATTGGTTGAGTTAAACAGATTATGGTGTGCAATTCAGTTGATATGCAGGCTTCATCACTTGGATGTCTCCAGTGTTCAAATTTTGCCTTTTGGCCACTTTCTTACTGAGTGAATTTCCACAAGAAATGTGTTGTGTTCACCATTCTTGGTGTTTTTTTTCCCATTGTCTCTGTTAAATGAATAAGGACTACATATTTCATTTCATTTCTGAGACTATCAGCCCACAAGTCACAGGAATTTTTTTAAGTCCTGCAAAATGAGCATCTCATGGCTCCTGCAGCAAGTTATCACAACAATAAGCCTGCTTTTCCATCTTTCTGGCTTACTGTGATATTATCCAAGGCTAGTTAACGAGTTTACAGTGAATGAGCTCTGAAGTGGGGCCAATTTTTCTAAAGTCTCAAGCTCTTTTTCCTATTCTCAGAAGAGAAGGTAGACCTACGGACATCTGGTCTTTCTGGTTTATAGAAATCACCTTTAGGTTTAGATAATTTTAAATTTTTGGCATTAGCTCTTGTGAATGAAACTGGTTCCCAGGAACATAAAGTCCAGATAGCTCAATTCAGTCAGACTGATATTGTCCAAAAAAATAAACAAATTGACATGAAAAGCCCTCTGGGGATACAACTCAATTTTAACACATCTGTTCAGCTTCTCAGAACATGCACATCCCCTGGTCCCTTATCTTTTATTAGTTTCTGCAGATGCTGAATGCCCCATCTGTGTTCCTCACTGGAAGTCAGAAAAGCTAAATAGCAGCTGAGGTGAATGACACCATCCCAGCACGTGGAAGCACCGCTGATGAGCCCCCACGGCACTCGCAGGAGTTGCTGCATGGCAGCCTGAACTCCTGTGCCTGGCAGTGGTGGGACAAGTACCAAGGTGAGGGGGAACAGGCACAGGAGTCCACCTCGCTCCTGGCTGCAGCTGGTGCACCGTGCTGGGCGGCTGCTGTCCCATGGCCCGGCTGAGCAAGGCTTTCCTGCTGGGAACTTGTCGGAGCTTGACTCGTGATTTTCCTTGGCTGTGCAACACATTTCTATTGCAGAGTCTCCAGGGAATTCCCACACCCAAAACAAACACTAGCAGGCTTCCTTCCCAGACTAGATTGTGACTTTTCCCTGCATGTTTTGTTAGTTTGCATGTTGTCTCTTCTTGCTTAACAACTGTGCTTGTAGAAACTGCTCTCATTTCATCTGAGGTCACCTACACTAAAATCTGCCTGAATGGACATGATTCAGTAGAACAGGCTTCCAAAAGACAGTTGTTCCACCATTAAAATTCAAAGGACAGTGATTTAAGGAAAGATACAGTTTACACTTGACCCCTATGCTCACTGAAAAACCAAAAGACACAACTATACACTCGGATGTAAAAACATCCCAAGATTATGATGAATATGGTATTGGTAAACAACACATCTTTTCCTTCATTTGCTTGTAGCATTTGAACAAGAATGAAACCCTAAGTTTAATAAGAGATCTATCAACGACTCATATAAAAATTTAAAAAATATATCAATTTTATGTGTGGGAGTAGATAATATGATACAGCCAGTTAAAATTGAGGGGGTTACCGAAATTGTGTCCTGCTAGAGTTTTTTATCTGTCTTGTCAGTCTTGTGCAGTTCCCACTTTGTTCAAGGTCTGCAGGTGAGAGGGGAATACATAGATCTTTCCACAGAAAGAAGCAGGATGCATTTGAGAGGAGGGTTTGGCCACCCAGTGTCCACCAATAGGCAATATAGATGTGTGTGCAAAATACTGCCTTCCAGCACATTGTCAGCAGGTGACATGCTCTCCTCACACCTTCAGTGTCCTCACCCCAACATCAGTCCCTGACACAATCAGCTCACAGAGGAACCAAGACTTTGGCTGCTCACAAGTCTGTCAGACTTCAGCCAGTTCTTCATCTGAGCTCAGAGCCCATTCTTCCACAGCATGTGTCTTCATGGCAATCTGCTACCATTTCTTCCCAGTTCTCTGATGGAGCATTGCCTCGGTTCCCTACATCTGCCTCTCATTTCTCATTCCAGACTCCCTTATGAACCAATGGTAAGCACTGGGCTTCCCTCAGGCTGCTATAAATTTGTTTTCCAAAAAAACATTTTCCAAAAGTTAAATTATTGGGGAAGAGACAGTTTGTTCCAGCTCTTGACATCTTCATTTTGTAACTCTTTAGTTCCTCCATGGTTTAAAACTGTAACTTGTAAGTCCTGGTTAGCAGCGTGGTCCCTCTGACTAGGAAGACATTTCAGCAGAGATTTCCCTGTAGCCTGTAGTGAAGACCATGATGAGGAAACTGTGCCTCTGCAGCACATGGAGATCAGCAGTGGAGCAGAGATCCACCTTGTGGCCCATGGAGGATCACCTACTGGAGCAGGTGGATGTGCCCTGAAGGAAGCTGCAGCCTGTGGAGAACCCATGCTGGAGCAGCTTTTCCCAACTCTGAAGCAGAGGAAGTGTGAGGAAGGTGCAGCAAATATAAAGTGTTATGAGTTAACTGCAAGACCCATTTCCCATCCTTTCTGCACCACTTGGGAGAGGCAGTTGAAAATTTAGGAGTACAGATGAGCCTGGGAAGAAGGGAGGAATGAGGGGAAGGTATTTTTAGGTTTGTTCCTATTTGTTATTACCCTGCTTTATCTATAAATAAGATTAATTTCCCCAAGTCAATTTTGTTTTGCCCATGATGGTAATTACTGGAGTGATCTCCCTATCCTTCTGTTGACCCACAAGCATTTAAGTCATATTTTCTTTCTCCTGTCCAGCTGAGGCAAGGAGTGGCACAGGGGCTTGGTGGGCACCTGGCAGCCAGCCAAGGTCAACCCACCATAAATATTGACATTGTATTTGAAATCTGGGAACATTTTCAAATAAAGATGAGCATAAGAGAGGAATCCACATGAAAATCTGACAAGTGTGTCATTAATCAGATTTTTTAAAACTATAAATGCGTTAACTAATTAGAATAGAATTCTTTGAATGAGTAGTCAGAGTAAATAAGCAAGTATAAGCACTGAGTGAGCCAAAGCTGCTCTGAATAATTAGTGTCATAATACATCTTGTGTCTTAATTAAAACCACACAAAACATGTTGTTAATTCATAGAATCATTAAGGTTTGAAAAGACCTCTAAAATCATTGAGTCCAACCTTTGACTGAACACCACCATGCCAACTAAACCATGGCATTGAGCACCGCATCCTTGTTGGATTCTTGAATATCCAAGTAGTTTCTTGAACACTAGCAGAGTTGGTGACTCCATTACTGCCCTGGGCAGCCCGTTCCAATTCTTTATCACCCTTTCAGTAAAGTAATTCTTCCTGATGTCCAGCCTGAACCTTAACTCTTCAGATCAGGAATCAACTTTACAAAAGGTATTGTATTTATATTATTACTTAAGAGTTAACTAGAAGTGCATATACATGGACGTAGCAGCTGCATAGAAGAGCTGGTAGAAAGAGTAATTGACAAAATGGGTCATTAAGTAATAATGGCTCAACTTTCTTAATTGCATCCCAGATGAACATCAGCTATAGGTTATCAGCTTTTGTTGTCTCCATGGCAAGGCAACATTACTTATGGTCCATTATTAGGATAATCTTAATACCCATTTAAAATATTGTACTGGCACAGTCACACCTTGAAACAAAACCAAAACCTGTATAGAAGTTAATGCTGTCAGAGTGGGTCAGATTGGGTGGGTCAGTTTGGACGGAACTCAGTGGACCATCTGGTCCAACCTCCTTTCTCAATCAGGATCACCCTAGAGAACACAGGAGTGTATACAGGCAGAGAGTTCTTGAGTATCTGCAGTGAAGGAGATCCCACAACCTCTCCAGGCAACCTGTTCCAGAGTGCAGTCACCCATACAGCAAAGTTCTTAATGTACATTGAAATGGAATTTCCTGTGAATCACTTTCTGTGTCCTTGTCCTTTCCCTGTCCTGACATGTTGTGGTTCTAATATGGAATCTTATATTTGGTTATATCATTGGAAATTAGCTTTTTAAACAGCTACAGAAAGCAATGTCCTTTATTGATTTACATAGTATACTTAATCAATCAAGTTAGACAAAAAGTGAAATTCATTTACATAATAGGCATCATGCCATCTTTTGATACTACTCTGCCTCATATACCAAATCCTCTCTTCTCTTCTCTTCTCTTCTCTTTTCTCTTCTTCTCTCCTTTTTTTGTTCCTTTTCTTGCCGAAGATGTAAACAAGTGCTTCTGTAACACTAACAATTTCTATACTACACTACACTTGATCTTAGTCACAATGCTGAGAGGCAGCCTATAGATTCCTATAGATTTATGTTTGATGTTTGATTGCCTGTTCAAATTTAAAATTTCAATTTGGTTATATAACAGCTTCTGTTTCTTCTACTCTATCTAATGATCTGAGCTTACATTTAAGTTACTCTTCAGATGATGGTTTCTGAGCAACTCTCCTTTCTTGGCCATCCTAGTGCCAAGAAAGTTTTGTGATTAACTCCTTAGGTTTATTTATTTGTATTTATTATGCACAATTAGGGGGCTTGACACAGACAAGTTCAGAGAATATGAAAAGATGAAAGCAAGTTGGAAAAAATTTCAATCTGCCACCACTCTAGAACCCTACACTGGCTTATCTGTGATACTAACTTTAGAGGACTATCTATTCTTACTAGAATTACTCCAGGAATTCTTTACAATCATGCTCAGAAAGCTGGCAGCAAGTAAAAAGAGGTTGCTGCAAGAGAGGTAAGATGGCAATGGTGATGGAAAAAAGCAAGAAACTAGGGCATGACAAAAAGGAGAAACACAGTAGAGTGAAACACCAAGAGCAAGGCAGGGATCTTGGAGGGCAGTAACTGTCCCTAAACTGATTGCAGCCTTCTCATTAAAGCTGCTGTTCTCCCTGAAGGCCCCTCTGTGTTTTCAGAGGCCCTTTCTGAGCTCAGTGTGTAAATGACTATGTCACAACTGAGCATAGAATTGTGGCCAACAGCACTCACAACAGAGCACTTCTGCAGAACCAGCAGGGTTCATTATTTGGCCCCCAGAAATCTGACAACAGTTCAAAAGCCTAGAAATGGATCCTACATCACCTGAGCCTTGCACGATGCTGGCACTTGTCATTAGCAGTCTGCACAAAGGGACTCATTCTGCCAGTGACTAAAACATGCTCTGATACAGCTGTGTATTAGGTGGCAAAGATTATGCATGCTTAATCTCCTCTCTTGGACAGACTTTACCAAAGGGTGAAACTAGCCACATCAGTTCCAGTATTTCAGAGAAACCACATGACAACGTCTCTACCACAGGCTGCTCTGCTCTGCCTTGTCCCAAGGAATGGACACTGTGCTTTATGTTGATTATTCAGCAGCTAGATAGCATGCTGCTGACAAACTTGTGAATTAGTTATTAATGATTACTCCACTTATTTTTATTTAACATATACCATGTGACACCACTTTTACTAATCCTTCTGGTTTGAATCCATGAAATTCAAAATGAGTTGAATCCCATGAGAATTTTCTATCTTAAGAGCTGTGGTACTCAGCTATTGCAGATATAGCATGCTTTTTATTTGGTTTGAAAATGACTCAGAAGAGGTCTCACTCAACAGAAGGTTTCACATGTCTGAGGAAATAGTTCAGGTGGCATAGCAGTTTGTAGCTGCTATTGTGGTTCCTTTGGTTATTTCTTTTTCTTGAAATGTATAATTCATTGCACTAATGATAAGCATCAGTTATGAGGTCCAATTTGTGTTTCTAGTTTGAGGCAGATTTATTTAAGATCTTTAGATCCAAGCATCCAGCAGTTTCAACCTAGATTGTCTCAACCAAGTGGTGCAAAGACTTACAAAACAGCAATTCTGGGTCTGCACTGTTACTCTGAGTGTAACAAGCTCAATATCAGACTCCTTGGTGGCCTAGCACCATGATCATGTCACTGCTCCTCAGTTTCCCCACAGAGAAAAAGAAAATGTACTTCCCAACTGCCTTTGTTGGGGAGGAATGGTGACCCCATAGATGTTGTATGAGCACCACAAGTTGAAATCCAGATCTACAGAGTAGCAGCTTGCACATGAGGTAATTGTTTGGGCTCTCTTTGTAGTCAATGAAGAGAAACAGGAAACTGCAGGGGATGATTTATGTCACCCTAAAATAGTAACTTTAACTTGGGCAAATGAATCCCATCTTGGAAGTGATTGTTTGGCTGCAATGACTATAAAAGGAGTCAAGGAAATTATCTCTCAAGTAAATGTCAACACTACAAACACATGAAGTTCATTAAAATTATTCCATCTGAAGGTCTCTGTTGGTCACAGCAGGGACCTCAGGATCCTGTTATTAGCCTCTGACCTTTACCTGCTCTAAGAGCCTTTAGACTTAGAGGACCCTCTAACTCCTGCAAAAGGGCAACCAAGAGCGCAAAAGAAACTTGTAAACTGCTGTCAGTCTGCTCTCTACAGAGATGCTGAGAGAAAATCTCTATCATACCAATACTATGGATCTCTAAAGCTCCAGACTCTGCCTGTCTGGCTAAAAAAGATGTGCTGTGCCATGATGAAGACAAATACATGCCATACTTATTGCAAAAGTCCCTAGGGAAACATGTTTTGGTCATAGCTCCACTGTACTAACTGCTGTGCTTTTAAACTAGAGACAGTCTGCACCACAAACACCCTCACAAACTGCCCCACAGGCAAGACAATCAAAGCATTGTGGTCCATCCCCTAAAGATGGGAAACTGAGAGAAAGATTAAACAGTGACTTGCCCAAATTATATAGGAAGCCTGTGGTGGGACCTTGTTTATCCCAAAACATTGCATATAGCCACATGCTTGCAACAATATTCTAGTCTGGGGACAGAGAATTTTCTATCAGGGCTGTGCTTACTGATGCTATGTGATTTGCTTTTCTGCAATTTGGCTTAATTTCTTGCAAGTGAAATATTTTGCAATGCAGTGCATGACTCTACAGTATCAAACCCCATCATGGAGTCAATACCCAGCACTTTGGTGAAGAGGGGATGGAAGAATTCCCTTGAGTGACTTTCAAGAAGTTTCAAAAGTCTCCTTTCCTTAGCCAAACAATTTGGAGACAATCAAGGCTGTAACAATGATAGCTTGAAAGTTAGCAGGTTGCTGGGTTATATTCTCAGCATGAAGCTAAATGTTTAAGTTTATACATATATAGGACCAAGCATCAGCTGCTGCTAAAAAAAGTGTTCCATTTCCCAGCACTGAAAATTTACTCAATGTCTATTTGCAAATTCATAAAGTTTCCAAAATGGTGGGTTTGCATTTACAATTAACATCCAACCTTACAAACAAGAATTTTTGGTTTCTGGTGGAAACCAGATGAGAAACACTTCTCAAGAGGGATGGGTTTTTCTCCTCTATAACATAAAAGAGAGAAACATCAGAGTTGTCAAATACAAATGAAAAAAGTTCAAGAGTAAATTGTGAGGTTTTGAGAAATGCTTAGTAAGGGCATGATTCAATATTATTATGCCATTGTGATCATGTGGAGTCACTGAAAAAAAAAGTCTCTGTTTCCATTATAAAGGACTAATCTGACTCTTTGGATAGAAACTGCATTAGCCAGATCCCTGGCTTTCATGCTTTTTAATTATGGTTTAAGATCAACAATGAAATCAGCTGTTAAATCCTCATGAGTAAGTGATTTCTAATGACTGTCAGAATTCCCATGATTACCTATTATTCCTTCTGCAGATTGCAGTTTCCAGTTCTGAATGCTCTTCATACACAAAAGTCTTGTATTTGTCATCAGAACTTACAGTAAAAGCATTGTTTCAAGACAGATTTATACTGTGACCACACTATAGTTTTCTGCATCTTCCTTTCCCTTTCCATAAGAGGTATTTTTAAACATGGTTTTAAAAAATGTAAAATAAATGTCTTCTTCTCACACAAAGAAATTTATTCACTTCCACATATCAGGATCTAATATTATGTATATCAACAATTTTATTTGAAATCTTGGAGATAATATCAAGCAAGGAATGGCAAAGTCAGCATATTTTCAATTTCTCTTACCAGAAAAGAGGAAGGAACATGAAAGGCACTGATTTAAGGCTGATAGAAGGCAGAAGTTGGATGCAATCTCTTTTATTCACTAAGCTAATCTGTTTTATTCAGTATCATGAGGTTTATCTGAGGCAAAGGACTTAGCAGAATTCAGAGAGGAAAGTGACTTTTATTTGGAAAATGAGACTTTCAGCAGTTAGATAACACTAGAATAATTTAAAATTGAAACAAAAGGTAGTGATTCCACTAAGAGGCCAAAATTTCATTTCCTCCTTGATAAGAAACTACCAGCAGTTTATTTCCTAATTGCTTTTGGGAATTTGATTAAGTCTGCATCAGACACCAGCCTGCTCTTCTCATCCAGTGCTGGAGTAAGATCTAGATGGGAAGGCTTACATGAAGTAATACCTTATCAAAAAGTGATGGTATATTCAGCCAGATTGATTTATTTAGAAAAGCTTCTGTGGAAAAACAGCTCTTGAATCCCTAGGATGGGTCTGATGAACCCCTACGTGAATGCCAGAGCCTGACAATGACTTCTCTGTTCAGTGTCAGGACAGAAGCCTGTATCTGGTTGGCCTCAAGTAACAGGTGTCAAAAGTAAATATACTGGAAATTTTTTAAATAAAATATAGGCATCTCCAAGCAAAACACTTTTTCCAAAACCGAAAGTTCTAGTGGAATTTGGAATTATATGCTCTGAATTGCTCTTTGTTTTGTTTGATTTTTTTTATTTCCTGATTGACTTTTGTCAGTACTGTAAAACATTTGACTGAACGGCAGCATTAAAAAGTGCCAAGAGCAGAGAAGATTTTATGCCCTTTCATTGCACCCTGTCTAGTCTCAGTTTACTGGGCCCATGAATTCTTGAACACTTCTCAATCTACATTCATCTGTCCATCAGGTAAATCCTTCAATTAGTAAAGAGTCAATGAAGGTGTCATGTGGGTTTTGCTACAGAAATATTTAACAGTCTCTCCTGTGATTATTAAATAGAGTAAAATCACTTCAAGGTTTCCCATATATGAATTTAAGAAACCATCTTTCTCTGCTGCCAGTGCCAGCAGCAGTAACCAGTCTGAACTCCTCTGGTGATCAAACACAAGTGCCTTGGGTCTTCTGAACTCTGGGAGCAAAAATCCAGCCTGCTTTATTCTCCTTCTCACAGCAAATCTCTCTGAGGATGGCTTCATGCCCTGCCCCATGGCATGCTCTTTGAAGACACAATGCTCCACGCCCTTTTTCCCAATCATTCCCTCTCCTTCACTAGAGACCTCCACCTCACAAAAGCTCTTTCTCTTGTACTTGCAGATTTACTGCCCTGGAAAGACAGGGATATAAGCTCTCTAATTACCAAAACAGCCCCTGGGAAGTCAGACTACAGCATTCATGCACAGGTATTTTAGACAAGCATTTTCATGCCCTTCTCCTGTCCTCCTATTCCCTATATTCAAAAAAGCACCCACAGAGTTACCTCGCCGTCTTTCCTCCGAACCTAAAAGGCTAAATCCTTTGTAATTGCAGGCAGTGAAGTATTTCACATCTCACACAGAGCCAGAGAGCTCTATATTACATGATCCTGTAGATCAGAAACCACACACACACACACACAAAAAAAAAAAAAAAAAAAAAAAAAAACCCAAAAAAAAAACCACAACCAAATCTTTTTTTTTTATCTCTGGAGCATTATTAGAAGCTTCACATACAAAAGTGCCAAAATCTAGCCCCTCTCAAAGAACAGACCAGGGAAAAGAGGGGAAAATGCAGTATCTGAGATCCATGTCATATGCAAGGGGTTTGTTAGATGAAAATAAAAGAGAGGAAGGCAATTTCCCCATAAAAATCCAAATACCAATCTATTAGTGGTTTTACAGAAAAAATAGTACATATCCTGAAATATAATGATATATAATCCTGGGTTTAGCCTTGAGGACATGATCAAAGCACATAAATCAAAATGATCTTCAAGGACTTCTCAGTGGCCACTGACATGTGAAAGGAAAGCAAAACTCCATCTTTCTCAGAAGCAATATTTTGCATTGAAGGGTGGAAAAAAGGACATTCTTCCTTGTTCCTCCACCTGCCTGGCAGAGACTTTGAAGCACAGAGCTAATTAAGTTCAATGCAATTGGAGTGCAAATAGACAGGATCGTCAAACATCAATCAAGTTTTCACCCATCCTCTCTTGCAGATATCAACAAGTTGAAGAGCCATATTGTAGGTCCTAAAACCAGGATCCTCTCTATCTTGCTTTAAATGCCTCATGCTCTATCTTAAAGCAATTGCATTTCTTTCCTTTCACTTCACATGTTGCAAAGACATTTCTATGCTTCCAAGAGATACAGATCTAGCTAACTTCATTTAGGAAGAAATTGTGCATTCTGCTTTGAACTATCATTATATTTCAATAGCTCTTCACTTTCCCTGATATTTACCTATCTTCAAAACATATCTTTGAATACTATATTCAACCTTGACTTTGATAGATAAACTAAGCATACCTCATTTCACTTTCGTCTCTCTCACAAAACAGGTTTTCCTATATCTGTTTTGACATTGCAAAAAACCTGATTACCAGTTACCTTGTATTCTCCTCTGTCTGATTCTATCTGTATGCTGATTTTCCATTCAGATTGTAAACTTCTTAGGACACAAAATACTTTTCTGTTTGCCTCTATGAACTTCACAGTGTGCTCTGAACTGTGACTGAGGTTCCTAGGTAGCATATTGCATCAATCCAAATTTTCATAACCAAATGCAGCAAATGTATCTGAAATCCCACCAGAAAATGAATAATGGAATTGTGAACCTAATTTTCTTGATATCCCAAACGTGTCCATTCATATTCCACTTGAGGAACTGCTTTTTTTTTTCTTTTTTTTTTTTTTAAATCCAACATAATGCCTGGAAAAGAGATCAAACAAATTCACCATGTTCTTACCTTCTCTACTATATCCTGAATGCCCTGACATGCTTGCTTTTTTAAAGGAAAGAAGATGAGTAATACAGATGAAAGAATACAAGATAGGGAGGTGGTTGAGAACAGTAGAGAAAGCATCAGATAAAATAGAATACATTTTTTTATTACACTGAGCGAATCATTTGGGGGAGGCACTGGATATGGAAATGGACCAGGGAATAATCTGAAGTAACAAGTACACTTCATGGCTCTTCCCAGGGAATTAGTGATATTCATCATTCTCAGCACAGGGACCATATTGCGCCATTCCTAAGGTCTGCTTCCCCCTTCAGACTTTTGACACTCATGGATTGGATTGATTCCTGGCTGGCATAGCCATGCTGACAGAAATTCCTAATCTTCAGACAGTTATGTCATCAAACTGTCCTTTTATTCGGGGGAGGGTGTGTTTCTATGGCAGAACAATGCCAGGCTAACTGCACCCATATGAGGAATGCTTTACATATCCATCAGCCTATATGTAAAGCAATCCAAGAATAAACTTGGCCTGAGTTACCACACCCCTGGAGTGAGGTGTGTATTATCAAAATGAATATACTATTAAGATAGTGATAAGTATTGAAATTTTTGTCTACATGTCTTATCAGAAGCTCATTAACCCTGTTTGATTTTTATCAACCTGGTTGTGCACAGAGTTCTTTAAGGGAATCTAAGTTACATCAACCGCTACATTTGCATTTTCTTTTAAGCATTTGCCCTGCACCAAGTGGTGGAAAAACCCTGAAGTTTTAATGAGAAATAATCCCTGTTTTTACTTTGTTGCAAGAGAGATAATTGCAGACTGTGGAGGCATTTGCACGTACAAAAAAAACCAAAAATCTTACACCTTATCGTGTGCTTTTCCTTTATCTTGTCCAGAAAAAAAGTGGAACAATTGCTTTAAGTGCTTTTTCATGTAACCTGGAAAGAAATATACTTTTCAAGTGCACTTAAACTCTGCCTTAGAACATCTAAACACTTTGATGAAGTAAATTCCAAACAATAAAGATACATAATGGAATGAAAATAAATATTTTGTTTCTTTCAGCTTTATGAAACATTTATCCCTGAGCAAATTCTCTGTAGTTATGACAACTCAGTAATGACATGCTCCATGACTTATAGGGTGAAAATTATACCCAAATCCTTCAAATAGTTCAAAGAGTGATTACCATCCAACTCATAATTCTTAGATCATAAGAATTCCATTTCAAAGCTGAAGAATTCCATTAATTATCCCATTGTTTTTGGTCAGCAGATTAACTCAATTTGCATCATTGTATTATCTCTGATTCTTCAAAGGAAACTGGTTAAAAACTATGCTGTGAGACTATTATTTGTTTCCCAAGATGGCAGAACAACCCTCTATCTCAGTTCCTTTATGATTACATACAGGACTTGCTGCTTTCTACTTCTGTTTGGGATTCATGCCCAAATAGAAGTAGAAAGACGAAAAGCCTCTAAATTCTTACATAATTATAACATGTGTCATAGTACATATATCAGTCTTACCATAAAAGAGGGAAAATACAAGAATGGGTTTGTGCTACAGATGAAGTGGTATTTCCCTCAAGTACTGAGATGCTATGATTATCTTAATGAATCTTTACTTGTGTTACTGGCGTTTGCAAAGTCTCGTGCTCTTTACTCCCATAATGGTATCTGGCACAGGGATGCAGTGTCCCCTGCAGAGTTCAAGAAAATGAATTATTTAAAATATAAGGAAGTAAGATTTGGGTGAATCAACAGGTGTGAAACATTTGTTAACTATAAATGAAGCAGCTAAAAATGTTAAAAAGTCAGTCCTACATAATATAACTGTGTCAGCAAAAAACCTGGTAAACTACAGTTACCATTGCAGCAAGAAATCTTTCTGCTATTATAGATAACTGTCTTTGAGAATGCCAACAAAAGGACTCCTTCAGGCCAACAGAATACCCCCTCTAAGGGCAGTATTTGGCATAGTCATTGTACTACAGCTTTCCCAAACCACTCTTGTCAAGTATAAAGCTGTTTCCCAAACAGCTTCTTGTAGCCAAGCTATCAGGATGTCATGGGATAGCAGGAAAAATCTTCCTGTGTATAATGGCTAACATAGATTAAACATGGATAGAAAAGAGCCTGTCTCTGGTTATATGTATCTATGTTCAGCCTCTCTACCGTAACTTGCTTAACAGGTGAAATACATGTGAAACAGATTCTGAACCATCAGAGCTACAGCAAAACCAGTGCTAATTTTGAATTCACTTTATATGGCAGAGTAGTGGAAGACTAAATATTATAACCAAGGAACAGGCACTTATTTTAATGAGCCAGTCTTTTGAGGAGACAGATTTTGACTCTTGCTAGTATACCAAACAGAAAAACTCTTGATGTAAGTTCTCATTAAAACATACTCATCCAAAATTAGAGTCTCTTTCTGGTGAAACCAACCATCCCAAACTCATTTAGTTAAAAAAATAGGCACGTCATTAGCTCATGCAATACCAGAGGAAACATGATTCAAGTGGGGATGAGCTGATTTTTGAGCCATTTACCCATTTTTTGTCATAATTTTTTTAAATTCTAACAGTAATGTTAGCCAATTTCTAAATAAGAGTAAATGTCTTGTTTTCAGTAGACTGAATAGTTTCCAAAAACTAGACCTTAACCTGAGCAAAATAATTTTTCGTTTTAACTGATATTTAGCTTTTTACTAGTTGTTTTAGGCTTTCTGGAGCAAAATGCAAATAGCACAATACTCAGAACTTAGAAGCAAAAGAAACACTGTAACTTTCCTGGTACTGGAAAACTTTTTCAAAATCACCTTGATTACGTTTTTAAGTTGTTTGACTGCATTTGGAAATGTTGCCCACTGATACTAAAATGCATTCATGTTTCCATCTTCAGAGGGCTTCCCTTGCTTTTGTATTACTTTTAGAGTACATTCTCTTTACTTCCCTTTACAGTCCTGCAGAATTATCCAGGACTGGCCAGGGCTAGTTTTGGCAAGAAGTGCCCACCCATTGATAAGATGGAGAAATGAACTACAGTTCCAGTGTTGACGATGCAGGATTCCCAGGCCAGACTAAAGCAGAAATAGACTGGAAAGCTTGTTTTTCATCCCAGTTTAGAAAACTCAAAGCATTTAGGTATTTTGGTGTTCATCTGACTCTAAAGCACTTCCCCAACCCAAGGTTTTGATACATGCCGTGAAGAAGTAGTTAGATGAAAAACCATTCAAAATATGTATTCAGAGTTCATTTCATAACAGTAATGTTTGGAAAGTAGAGTTCTGTCAGTGCAGAAACATGAAATAATTTTCCAGGTTTTTGTTTTCAACCCTGAATACAGTATATAGTGTGCACAGATGTGATATCAAAATGTCACAAAGATATTAAAAACAAATCTGTGAAAGATTAGTGAAGCTAAACTAGAGAAAGAAGTTGAAGCTAAAAAACAAACAAATTAGAGTAGAAAAAAGTTCTCCTTTACGAGAGCAGAAAGTGCAATTTCCCACTTCTGGACTAAGAAAAAGTAGACATTGTGCCCTTTGGAAGTCTCTAAGGCAGGTGCTGAATTTAAAGCAGAAAGAATTCAGCTGAATCATTTGATTTCTTTTACTTTAGGATGAACATGTCTTAGTAAACTGTTTTATGTGTTTGTAGTGTCTTCAGGTATGAGTTTCAACTAGAAAGTCCTGTTGGAGACAGGGACAGCCTTTGCTCTGCCCCAGAGAGAACCAGAAGGCTGACAGGCCCCAAGAAAGATCAACACTTCCTGAGATCAAAAGGCCCTGCAAAATCCTGATTTCCAGTATAATGTTCTCTGCTGCTAGAAATGGCTTTAGCAGTTTTAGAGGTCAATAAGCAGTAAACCTTAAATGGACCCAAATTCCTCTTTATGCATATCATAAATCTGATCTGATAGCAGACATCAGGAAGTAATAGGCCTCAGGAGAAGTCCCCACTGCAGCATCCATACATCTTTCTAAATTATACATTGAACTTAACCAGCCTGGAAAGGTTCATTATCTACTCAAACATAAAAAAAAAACCACGAAAAAACCTGCCAAATTAACACTGTAAAACAGCATTTACAGTCTGCATTAACTCTGTAAGTGTTCTGAAAATTCAATTTTAATTCCATCTTCTTTTTGTCCTCAGTTCTTGGGGTAGGTAAGAGACTATAGTGTCTGGATGTTGCATACTATAAACATATTCAAAAATATTAAAGAGTTAGTAGCTGAATTAAAATTTTTACACTAACTTTTCTTTTACCTGCTTTTCAGAGTAAGGAAACAGAAATATTTAGATCAGCTGGAATTATATTTGTAGTTGTAACTGTAAATTCCAGGCATCATACAAATTGTGCTGAATAGGCTTTCTATGTGGACTTGCTGCTCTGCCTTAATCTCCTTGTGGATATCCTTCTGCTGAACTTGTGACTTTAATATATTTTTTTTTTTGTATTTGGCTTGGAATGGACTCAAGTTAAATTGGATGAAGGATGTCTTAATTACCAGATCGAGTGTCCACATAGTCATGTAATATGGTTTGAATTCACATATTTAACTTGCCTATGTTAGTTTTTCCAAATGTCCCTTAATAGAGGATCTGCACCATAATTTGCAATTATCAAGAATTTTAGTAGAAGTTTAAACAATAGGAAGTATGCCATAAGCAATGAAAAAACCTTGTGAAAATTGAAATAGTCAATAAAGCATACTGCAACACAGCAGAGGACTTAAGCAGACCATCTGTATCTTTAATCAACCTTTTCTGCTTTGAAAAAGTGTCACATCTATGTTTCTGCTCTATATGTAGTTACATATTTAGTTGGGCCACATCAAGATTAAAACATTATGCTACCAAAGTCCAAAGACCAAAGCTACAGAGTTATTTTCACATGAAACCACAAAAGCACAGGCTTGCACTCCAGGAGGTGGAGAGGGTCATGACTTGGGTCACTTTTAGCCATTCCTCATTGCATTCAGTTTTTCCTGTTCATCTTAAGCCTGGTAAGAGTTTCATCAGTAAACATTTAAATTAATTTCCATGTCCACAGCTGAGACCCAGATTTCTATTTTGGCCAAATTAACTTCTGAGATACTTCTGGTTGCCTGGAAGAATTAGATCTTAAGTTTGTTTTCTTGTAATGCTTTTCAGAACACTATATTTAGATTACATTTTTCATAGATATATCTCTAGCTTAAAAATTAAATAGATTATGCTGTGACACTTCTTACTTAGGAACATCCAAGAATGTTCGATCAGCAAAGAGTTGTTCAAAATATTTAAAGCAATATGGATATTCAATAGAGAGCAATTAACCAGCTAAATATAAAATATTAAAGAATTAATCTAAACTCAGAAGTAAAAATAAATACAATTTGTGTGTCGGTGCTGCAGATAATTTGCTACCTTCTTGGTTTTCATCAAGAAAAGAAAACATATGGCCCACATTACAAAATTGTTCAGGGACATATGGTATTGCATTAAAATGGTAAAATAAGTGACACAGGGAAATCCATGATGCAATGTATCTAAATGTTTTAGAAATCCTGGTGCTCTGCAGTCAACTTTTCTTTTTACGCATGGCAGTATGTTTTGAGTTACATAAATGGCTGGATTTATTGGCAGCAGTTTTATAGTGGCTTGATCAAACCCCCGAGAGATACATTATCCTGACTGTACAGATCTTCTCTGTGCCACCATGAAGGCAAAGAGAAATACAGATCAAAAGATTTTGTCCTGAAATTTTTATAACTACAGTTTATTTGCTTCAAAATAGAGTTAAATGGATCAGGGAAATCTATTGCTTGATAGGGAGATTCCACATTTAATAAAACTTTATAAGTTTGATCCTATTTATAACCACAATGTACAAATACAATGGAATTGTAATCATCCATCCATGGTAATGTTATCATCCATCTGCCACAGTTTCTGTTTGCATGTACACAGCCTGAAAGAACAAGTCCTTATTTGTCTAGGTTTATACTTCAAAGATGCTACAAGCTATGAAAGCGTTCCTTTCTTCCCACCAGATGGGGAAGCTAATGCTCCTATCTAAGAATAAAAGGTCTTGGCTCTAAAGTAGTTTGGTAGAACCTTCCTAATTTAGAAACTTCCTCTTTTACAGATGGATGGTAAAGGTACACATTGATATAATTTTTTTTCAGTCCCTGGAAAACATTGTCATCAAATATTATGTATTGAATATCAGCAAAATTCTTATAAGGTAGAGGACCAAAACAAAACCCCTGAATATTCCATAGAGCAGAAATAATTTTTGCATCTAAGTCCTCAGATCTACTGCTTCAGTCATCTCACTTATTTCTAGAGATAGTCATTGCATTGCACCCTAAGATTCTGTTCTCATGCAGATAATCAGATAATAATGCAATCACAGAAACACAGACATTTGTGTTGGAAGGAATCTTAAAGATTATCTAGTTCCAAGCTCTGTACCATGAACAAGGACCCCTTCCACTAGAGCAGGTTTTACAAAGCCCCATCCAACCCGGCCTTGAACAACACTGCCAGGGATGGGTCATCCACAACTTCTCTGGGCAGCTTGTTCCAGTGCCTCACTGCCCTCACAGGAAAGAACATCTTCACTATATCTAATCTAAACCTACTCCCAGTTTGGTGCCATTAAATAGACCCCTTGCCCCATCAGTACATGTCCTTATAAAAAGTTCCTCTCCAATTCTCTTGCAGGCCTCATTTACACACTGGCAGGCTGCTACAAGATCTCCCTGGAGTCTTCTCTTCTCCAAACTGAACAACTCCAACACTCCAACTGGTCCACATCCTTCTTATCTTGGTGTCCCAGAGCTGGACGCAGCACTGGTGGGAGTCTCACAAGAGTGGAGTAGAGGGGGAGAATCACCTCCCTCAATCTGCTGGCCACCTTTCGAGGAGGAGATACTCCATGGTTTTGCCAGGCATCGAGTTGAGACTGACCAGCCTGTAGTTTTTTGGGTTTTCCTTATTTCCCTTTTTAAAAATGGAGGTTGTTTTCCCTTTCCAGTGGAAGTTTCACTGTACTGCCATGAATATTCAAACATGATAGATAGTGGCTTAACCACTCCATTTGCCAGATCCTTCAGAACCCACAGATGCATCTCATCGGATCCCACGGACTTGTGGACTTGTAGTTCCTTATATGTTCTTGAACCTGATTTTCTCCTACTGTGGATAGTTCTTCATTCTCCCAGTCCCTGTCTTTCTGGCTGTGACTTGGGCAGTGTGACTGGAGCATGTGCTGGGGAAAAATTAAGCAAAAATGATTAAGCACCTTAGAATTCTTCAAATCCTGGGTAATCAGGTTTCCTGTTTCCTTTCAGAGAGGTTTCATGTTTTTCAAAGTGTGAGCTGAAAATGCCTTTTACATGAGATTCATCCTGGTTAAGGCCTGAAACAATACAGACTGCTCTTATCGTTGATGGACACACCTCTAGAAATCAATTTGCTTCACCTAATATTAACCTTTAGAAATGTCTCTCATGCTTCACTATGTAGAGGGAGCAAGTATTGAACTGAAGGCCCAAGAAAAAGTGCCTGTTAGAAATAGAGAATATCAACCCTTTGGGTGTGTAGTCTGGCACACTGCTCAGCTGTGTACTTATGCATGAATCATTTTAAAGTGTGCCATTATTCTACTAATATAACACACTATAGTGTTATAATGATAATGCATTCTCTAAAACAGATTATTTCATCCACAGATGTTGTGTCACAAGCACAAGGAGAAAGATAAAAATATATATTAACCTGAAGCAGAAGACAGAGTTCTGTGCCCTGCCTCTGTATGCACACAGTTTGCCAAGTGGCTTGGCACGATTAAGAAAAAAAACCACTCCTGGAACCTTAATCCAAAAGCAGATCCAGTTCAGCAGCAGATACTAGCTTAGCTTAAAGCCACCGGATTAGAATTTGGATGGAAACTGAAACATATACCTTGGTTTGAAATAAGAGGTGATTTAGTAGCTTAGTGGAAACACACACTGGCTGCTTTAAAGGTCTTTTTGTCTACACTTTTCTTAAAGTCTCTCATGTCTAAGATATGCTGTTATTATAACAACTATATTGCCAGATGAAATAGCAACCTTTTGCATAAATGGTTACTTTTATGAATGCTTAGTTTTATGTAGTAGATTATCACAGCACAAAAACTACAGGGCATTTCAGTGATATACAATTATGTTCATGTGAAGAAATTGTCAGTGTATCAAAAGTTTCAATATTTCTTTCAGTTTTTAAGTGTGTAAAGGTCTCTTACAAGTAGCAGCTTTTATTAAAAAAATTAACCCCCCTCTGTGTTTTTTTCCTAAGAAACAATTCCAAAAAAAAGTAGGAAAAAAAAGACTTCTTCTTTTAGCTGCCTAAAAATAATGGTGTTTTCAAACTAATTCCTTTCATGTATTAGAAAGTTTTGATGGAAAAATACTCAGAGCCAACAAGGAATTCAACTTTCCCCTGTTTAGCATCTGAGTTAGCTGGATGGGAAAAAGAAAGCATGACAAAAGATCACTGATGCAATGGAGAAGTTATTGGTTGTTGCTGAACAAAAGCATTATAGGCAAGGGCGGGAGGTTGTTAGCGGGGATTTTTTTCCCTCATCTCCTCAGAACAGAAATCAACTACATGTCTAACAAGTCTGGAGGAGTCAGGCTTCTCCAAACATTTGGCTGGATCTTTCTTTATGTGTTACAAGAAAACATTGTGAATCACCATAAATGGGCCAGCCTGGCATTAGACACCTAACATTAAATTTAGGCCTGGTATGAATCTGCTCAATACCACTGGTCCATTTCATAGCTTGGTCACCTCCAGAATACTTTGGACATCTATTGTCAAATTGCTTTAATTCACTGAAGCAAGAACTGCCCTTTTCTTATTTACAGCTCGAATGACAAGATGCACAAGGCTCAGAACTGTAATTCTTGATGGTCTAAACGTGTATTTAGCTCTCTGTGGCTATGCTGTATAAGCATAAATGAAGAGCAGTGATATAATTCCCTTTTGTGTATGCTTTATAATGACCCACTGGGAAAAATGAGCTTAAGGTTAATTATACCAAACAAGGAGAATGAAAGCATAAGACACACCCTGTTCTCTGGCCAGGCTTGAAGAGACTATCACACTCACAGCTCCTGCAGCTATTTCTGTAGACATTGCATGTCAAGCGTTGGCTGTGTACAGTGTACCTTGAGATGGGAACGTTGCCTTGCCTAGATAAAAATTATTTGGAGGGATTCCTCTTACCTAACTTCTGCTACCAGAAAGTTATAGTCATCATCTAAGCTGGTCATCTGGACTCCTCCACAGTCAACAGGAAGAGATGGCTGCCTGCAGAAAATTACTCACTGCAGACACAGGCCAGGACAAATCACTCTCTGGACATAGCTGTACCCCTCCAGTGGCTGTAAACTAGTTCAACTTGCTGCCTAAATATTACATAGCTAAAATTAGGTGAGATGAATCCCACACAATGATGCTGTCAGGACTAGATTAAATTTCCTTAGGACAGGTTTGAGCAACAAAACGCCTTTGTTTTGCCATTCTTGGCAACTCTATTACGGAGCAAAACTAGTCAAAACTAAACTCCTAGAGATAATGATAGCAATGAAGACATCCTAGGCTAGATGTGAACACTGGCTGCAGATGATGTGTGGTGCCCTTGGTGCCCAGAGGGCTTATCCTCTAGTCCGTGCTGCAATCACGTCTTTGTTTTGCTGTGTAAACAAAGAGTGAGGTAAGTCTAGGTATAGAAAACCAGTGCAAGTTAGCTTTTCTGTACTGAGCCAATCAAAACCCGTCGAGCATCAAAACAGAATTAAGGTGCCAAAATTTCGATGCTTAGCACTGTGTTTATTTGTGCTCCCATGCAAGTCAGGGAGCAGCTTATTTTAGGATTTTTGCTGTTTTCTAATGCTATGCTATGTAATGTCATGCCCACCTCTTCTTCAGTCACCTCTCATGTAGGAACTACTGAACTGCAATGAATTTCAGCCTGGAAAAGTGAACTCCATGTTGTTATGCTCTGACAAATTGCACCATGCCCTCCCTGTCTTCCTGGGAAGCTGAGATCATGGGATGACAGAATAGAGAGAATAGTGGCAGGAAAAACTCAGTGCCAAATTAAGCCAGTTTCTGCTTCTGGATCTGAATTCTTAATGGAGAAGGAAAAAAAAATACTTCCTGTAGAGTCATGCCCATGTGTAATTGTGTAATTGCAATACATTTTTTGGAATTCAGTTTCATAGCGATTCACAGAGTTTGGAAAGGTTAGCTTACACGGAGAGCTGGTTTCATTCAGACACCAGAAATCCATCAGATGTGTTTTAGGAAGGATTTCCTGCTTCTACTGTTCAACATGTGCAGGACCCTGATGTGAATGTTTGTGTCACACTAGCAAATATGGTTGCTATTCAGGCAGGTCATACTTTGCTGATTTCTCCTTTTCATGAGTCAAAACAAACAAACAAAAAAACCCAGAAGTTTGCTTCAAGCTAAAAAATTCATTACTCAAGGAATTTCTGAAAAGTAAATGCCATTTAACCGACCAGGTAGAGAGCACCCTCTTTCTGCAGCAGATGAGGGAGGATTAGTGAGAGAAATATATAATATTTGCAAGTCTGGAGAATTTTATACACTGTAGCAATTTAAGATGATAAAGCCCCTAGCTGTTTGTTCTGCCACCCTACCAGGATTTATCATCCTACTGTCAAATAAGGAGTAGGAAAAACATGAAGTGGCGTCAATCTGTTCAGCCAAAAAAAGAAGCATCATTTAATAGTTTTTGGCATAAGCATGAGGTGGACAGCTGGAGGAAGAAACACTATAAAAACCTTCCAGAGAAAGGTTACCCAAGCTGATCTGTTAGCTTCCCAAGTGAAAGTCTTTCAAAACATATTTTTTCTAAGTGTTTTAAGCATAGCAATGGAAACAGGCTTCATTTGAAGTGCCTAGCATTAGGTTTTGTGATGACAAATTGGATCTTTGTGTTCATTCTTAATTTAAAAAAAAATCTGAGTAAAGCAGAGATTGCACAGAAAACCTTCAGCCCTTCTATAGGCTATGAATGCTGCACCCAGAAATATTTGACTATTAAAATAGTTTTATTATTTACAGCAAGAGATAATCATTTACAGAGAGGGATCACGTCAATATTGCACAGAGTCCTACTGGTAACATTACTGTGGCAACAGTCAATATCACCAAATAAGATGCCAAATTTTACCTATTTTATGCTGAAGACATGGTAGAGAAGAATTACATTTTATGGCATTTACCAAAGGGCATAAAATTGCAAAAACATAGACAAATCTTTTGGTGACTCTTCAGATAGAAGTTCGACTAATTATTCTTGAACAAGCAGATAGGCCTTTGGCTCTGAAGTCAAACAGTGGTTACAGAGCAAAATTAAAGAACTACAAGAAACCCAGAATTTCTAGAATGTATGCCAAGTCCACAAAGTTGACTGGGGCCAAGACTCTTTAAAGAACTTTCTTTTTAAATTTTAATGGCTATTTAATAAAGCTTTCTTGGCAGACATATCACTTTACTACAGTTCCTAAAGATTTTTGAGAAAATATTTCATTTAGCCCTTCCTATTTCTTTTTTTAAGCCACTCATGTGTGGCTCATGTGGCAACCAGCTTGATTTAGAAGAGTAAGGCTTGATGTCCATGGATAAGCTCAAACACTCCTTAATTGCAGGCCAGATGCTACTGATGTTTCCAGGCTGCTCAAACCCACTTGCAACTCAGGTCTGTTTGTTCCAGCATATTCTTCAGCTGAAAAGTCAACTGAAAGGTAAGGTAGTAAAAGAGGAAAAACTGGAAGGACACATCAGATCTGGCTACAAACAATGCACTAAACTCTGGAAATAAAAACAAAAATATCAAGACAATCTACACTAAATACATTACTTAGATGATGAATAGAGATATATTAAGGTGTAGACTGATATCAGCTGAGAATCTGGCCCTCTGCAATGTTTGTACACATAAAAGGTTATGAGTAGGCTGTCAAATTGTCATATAATCTTGTGCTAGTTATGGACCTGCTGTTCCTGGGCAAACCAGCTGCTGCCATTCACCTCACACATTTTCACAAGAGCCATTCAGAAAAACATCTTCACTTTCTTGGGACATGACTCACCCAGACTCACATGTGCCAGAGAAGCTGGACCACCAAGTCACAAGAGAAACTCTTGCACCAGTCTTCCTACCCAGGGAGAAATGCCCTCAGGAGCTGTGCTTTGAGAAATTTTGCAGATGCTCCTCTTTAGGTGATGTAATTCTGCCCTGCCCCTCATTTGGGGCTATGTTGTTAAAGCAATAACTTATCCTTAATTGTCTTGGGTGAACTTGTCAACACCAGACTTTTTTTGCTTCTTGTGTGCTTAGCAGATGCTCCTCTCCTTCTGTAACAGCATGAAAATATTATTAGGAGGAGCATGCACAGACATATGCTCAGAAGTTATCTCAATAGTTCCTTATATTTTCCACTCATCTCAGACTTTTAAACCTTTATTTGTACAGTCAGTTATGCTGAATTGCTAGAAAAAAAATCATATATATTACAAAGAGCTCTCTAATAGCAAGACATACTTTTCCTCAGGCAATTACTTTTGTCACAAATGTCAGCATGAATAGTTTTTGGTATCACAGTCCTTTTAATTATTGAATCATCTACACCTCTCCAGCTGCATTCCAAATTGTCATCCTTCTTTTCAGAGAAAAGAATAATTTCCTAAATATAAGAGCACAGATATTTATTGTTGCCAGGGTTTTTTTTCACAACACTATATCTCCTCTTTCCAAACAGTTTGAAAAATATTTAAGCCAGGGAGTAAGAATATATTTTTTAGATTAACTACTTCCTAAGGAAAAAACTGATCTAAGTTAGTGCAGCAGGTTTAATTTCATCAGAAGAAGAGTGGTTTTAATGAGATTTCCCCAAATAATTCTAACCAAGACCTTAAAGAGGCCTTAATTTTTATGAGCCTCAATTAATTGGCCAGTGTTGTGGCCAGGCTACAAAATAAAAATTAAAGCAGAAATTTCTCTAAGCACTCCCATAAGCCTTATGGTCATAGGCAATAAGGTCTCAGAAACAGCCCCTGATACTTGTAATGTTTCAAGCATTCACTACAGACAGCTGTTAATTGATATTTAAGAGAATTTTAATTATGTACCAATGCATGGGCTAAACAAGCCAAAGGGGATGGGAAAATTACCAGCTGAAAACTAATTAGTAACCAGAACTAATTTTTCACTTTTTAGTATTGCAAATCTGCTGGATGCTGAGGAATTCAAGATCCTTTCTAAAATCAGATATTTTAAATATCTAAAATATCTTACCGTGTTATCTTTCTGTATAAGCCTAAACATTTTCTAATACCTATAGGAAATAATGAAGTGAGAGATTTGGTTTTTTGTTTGGTTTTGTCTTTATAACTATTGTCTTACTGTGTTAGCAAATTAGAATATTCTTTGGCTGGCTTTGGTATGGTTTTCCCTCTCAGAGCACTGCTTAAAGGAACACGTAGACATCTCTCACTTCTTTGTGACCAGCACTGTCCCAACGCCCACCATTGAAGCCAAGACAATGAGTTAGGCACAAACTTAGCAAGAAAATTTTTTCCATCTGGGATGTGTCCATGACATTGATTCATTAGTCAGAGATAAAGCTATAGTGATTTACAGGACAAGACAATCGCATTTCTTTCATATGCCCATAAAGCACAGAGTTTGGTATTGAGCTATCTAAATCCATATCTAGAAATAGACAGAAATAGAGATGTAAAAAATGGCATTTTTCTATCCATGGTCTTATCAAATATGTCAATTATAGCTTACCTAAATCTTAAGGGCATGGATCTATTTTTGGATATGTCTTCCTTTCATCCCTGCTCTTGATATTTTGTTTCAATTTTTACATTTCATCTTCTATTAAAACACAACATTGGAAATTAAATTAAGGGAGGGGAAATTATATTACACAAAAGGAAATTAAATTAAGCAAGATTGTTACAAGGCTGTGAAAGGTTTGACTGAAACCAGCCTTCCGAAATTAATGTCTTCAGACATCTCCTGGCACAAGGATAGCTCTCAAGCAGCCACCATGATGTTCAGGAGAGGCTGTTCTTTCTCTGGTAACCAGAGGCACTCATGGATACTGATCAGAATTTCTGTCACGGCTCTCTGCTTCAAACTCAGTGCAAATAAAATACTGGATGTCACTATGACTTGACTCTTCTTGCTCCCCATGGATTTGGTCATTCTCACTATGGTGTCACACTCAGGTCGGTGTTTCATTGTACCTGACAACAACTTACTTCCACCATCATGAGACTCAAGTCAAGAAAGAAATAAAACTAAAAGGATACTACAAAAGCAAGTCGAGATTGTGATGTACATCCAGATCTAAAAGTGGTTGGTGAGGTGAAAGCCTGCTTTACATTTAGCTAATTTTTCAGAATCTTTCTCTAAGCATCCACTACTGGCCCTCATTTCCATCAGACATCCCCAGGAAAAGGAGGAACACTAGAAACCCTCTCCATACTTGAGGGTGGGAAAAGAAGGACACAGATGTAGGAATCCAAATGAATGATGGCATGACAGTGCCTCTTGTATATGTTGCCAGCTGAAGGGCTTAGAGGAAAGAAGATACAACACAGAGAATTCAGGGCTGATGGTCACTGAAGGTCACTCTCCTCCACTCACTTCTCCCCAAGTTTCCACAGCATAGTTTCCCAACCACTAATGAAATCTAATTTTAAATTCCATGCAGATGGAAAAGACTAGTTTATTCACTGTGTGTAATCAGAACTTTAAAAAAAAAAAAAAAAAAGGCAGGGTAACCCAACAAGATACCATCTGTCAGAAATCTTAGGACTGAAAAATATTGACATGAAATCTACTTCCTGCCTAACAGAACTGGTATAAATTCAAAGGATGTCATCCATAAAATTAGCTCATTCTCACAATTGGGTTGGAATACTTTTTTTTTTTTTCTGAAACATGTCCAGTTTAATTTAAACATTCATGTGCACAAGAATGGCCTTGTAGCTTCTGTGGTATGTAGACATGGTCACAAAAGAATTGAGGCATTTTGGAGAGGTACAAAGTACTGCTCTATCCCAGTCTGTAGAAAAGAGAGAACTGATGTGCTAGAGATATTGCATTTATATCTCACTTAATTTGTTGTAATGGGTGAATGGAGGGAGGGAGGGAAGGAGGGATGAAAAGAAAGAAAAAGAAAGGAAAATTAGTCAAACAGGGAAAAAACCAGTCCAAAGCCCAATGAAAAAAGACAGAGGTTTTTTTCAGAATTTTCTGAGTACAAAAATCAGTGTGTAACAAGAGTTTACAAGGCTCAAAAAAGACATGAACATGAAAATTCCATACAGGCAAGGTTTTTTGTCCTTTTCATCCTTTAAGTCATGCAGGACCATGAGTAGAATGAAATTTTTAAACCTATGACTTAACAACAAATAATTTATGATTAGTGTATTTTTGTCTTCATGACACTAAGTTAAATAGTTTGATAATACCTCAGTGAAAAACATGACTATTCTTTCATAAATTATCTTGAAAATAGATATGTCTGGATTTTCATAAATCAGATGCTCAGAAACGTCACATTGCAAATGAATGTTAGAACATGAAACATTGCAGTGCATCTTCTGGTCTGACATCTACCTGCTCTATTTATGTACAAGCTGGGTTGTGGAGGGGTCTTGTTTCATTTTAGTAGTTGAGAAAATTACTGTGATCATATAGTTTAATACATAAAAGAATCATGTAATGGTATCATTCATTTCACATACCATGACAAATATGGTACCAATCAGAAAGTTTTTCTGAAACTTACCTTTGTGATTTCAATTAAAGGAAGGCAAAAACACAAAACAAAACAAAAATAGAAATCTGTTGAATAATACAAATTTTCTCCAAATGATTTTTCCATATTTGCTGCCAAAATAAACACATGGTACATGTTAGTCTGTCGGGTCCACATTAATTTGTCGGCTGTAGGAACTGCCGTGATCCACTTGCCAAAACCTGCTGCACTAAATCCCACTGTTTTTAAATTGTAACTCCAAACATCCTTTTAGGCTTGCAAAGGATTTTAAGTGCAACTTACATGTATAACATTTCTAAAATTATTCTCTGCACATCTTGAAAGTCTTGCCAAAGAGCAATAGGACCAACCTGGTCACAAGTTGATTTTCAGTTCCTTTTCTATCTAATTGCACAAGTTTTAAAATAGTGTCACTGTCATCTGTGACACAGAAGGCGAGGATGTGCTAAAGTAGTTTGATTCACTTCTTCCGAGCTGTGCAAGTAGTCCAGAGACCAGCTGTGACTTGACATAGTAAAGGATGTGGGATCCTGAGATTTCACTGCTTTCTATGGAAAAAGAGACCTCATCATGGTCTTTTAATATGCAAGTGGACTTTTTGACATTCTTTAAGCATACCTAATTTTTTTAAGGATCCTTGATGGTGTCATCCAACACATAGTTTCTTTACTAGGTTATGTTCTGATGAGAATCCTCAGTATGTCGCTCTAAAACAATCCACAGGAAATTAAAGAGGAACTCACAGGCTGTCCACTGATGCAAAAATTTAGACTTTGTGCCTGTGTATTGAGAGAACAACTTATATCAAATTTCTGGGTTAAAAATTGTTCCTTTTTTACCATTGAATTAGAAGAGTCCTCAATGTCTTCCCACATATGTAACAAATCTTTAGGAGATAGAGTAAACAAAAAAGTCTTACTGTGATCATTATTAAAATTTTCTTTGTGGCACATAAAGGCTGCACAGTCATAACTGGGTAACTGCTTGGGCCAGGATGAACAAAATGAAGTAAAACAAAACCAGGATAGAAAAGCAGGCATAGGACTCTGAGACCAGCTGGAGAAGTGCAGAATAAAGACATGAGAGAGGGAAACCAAGAAAAAAGCAGCAGTTACTGAGATGGGGAGGTTTAATGGTGTGAGAGGAGAAGAAGAAAGGGAGGAAGCCATAATCACACTTCTATGGCTCCTGCATTCCCCTGCCTCCCAGCCAGAAGCAGCTGCCTGCACACTGGCACCCAATATTGCGCTCTGGCACCCCTCTTCATGCACACTGACACCATGATACACCACTGTTTTTCCTCAGCAGTCATTTTTAAGGACACTGGGGAAAAAAAAAAAAAAAAAAAAAAAAAAAAAAAAGAAAAAAGAGAGAGAGAGAGAGAGAGAGAGAGAGAGAGAGAGAGAGAGAATCCCTGAAAAGATTAGTGGCCAGTCTGGAGGGGTTTTGGTAGGTAGGAAAAGGGAAGCTGATGCATATAACCTAATTGCAGCAGAACAAATTTCCCTCACTAAATTAGTGCTTATAACATAAAATTCTCAAGTGTACCACAATTTTTCCAAATGAGGATTTCTCTCTTTTTAGCTAAAGCAAAAGAACAGCTGATTTAATGCATTTCAGAGGTATGTGGCTTGATCTATAGTCTAAATGTAACTTTCTTCAGGGTGCAATCATTAATTCCAGGATCCAAAAATGGCAACAGGAAAGGAAGTGCTTGGGAGACCCCCATTGACACCACCAGCTTACATCTTTGCAGCAAGTGAGATCAATAAGAAGAAAATAAGGAACGTGAGGATTATTCTCATTCAGGATATTCAGCCAACACATTTCAGCATTTTTTCTCACCTCCACTCTGAAAATTAATTTTCAATTAGGAGCCTTTTAAATATACATAAAAAGAGCATTGAGACACATTTCATTATTTCCTTTCAAATAATATTTTACCTCTGCATAATATTGACAAACATTTCTAAACCATTTCTGCATTTAATTGCTTTACTCAGATCCTTGGTGAATTACAGGTTGTATTATCTCAATATATTTTCACCTAGAAGATTTTGGTCTCACTTTATTAAAAACACAAGTAAGAAAACCTTGATGGCTGAGCAGACTGAAACTATTGGATGGTCTATTACCTGTCACAATTTTTCTATAATCTTTTGATGTAGAGATGACCTAAATAATTTCACATACCTCCTAACTCAGGAAAGAAGCCTGAAATAGACCACATTTTTCCTTGATTTGTTTGCCATTGTGACTGAAATTTGTGGAAGAGAAAGGCATTGAACATCTCTTATGCCCAAGACTCTCTACCTGATGAATAAAGAGTCCCTTCTAGACTTTTTTTTCCATTCATGTTGCGTGGCCATCTATAGAATAAGTGATTTTCAGATGAACCACAACCAAAAAATGAAAATATCCTTCAACAGCATATTTCTCCTCAATTTCCTAAAATTTTTTTATCCTGTTCGTAATTCTCATATTAATTTACAAAATCATTTCCAGAAACTGACAGAATAGACTGTGAAAACACAAACACATATACAGATGATATACAGATACAGACACAAAGCGATGCAATTTTAGGAAGAAAAATGCAGATAGGAAATATGTGCTGAGAATGGAACAGGACAAAGTCTTTGCACAGAAGTCTGGGCAATAAACAGTAGAGTCTTCAGAGTATCTCCAATTTTGGATGGCACACAGACACAGAGAGCAAGATCCTGGCTAGATCTCAGCCAGTAGCACGACTCCCATTCGCGTCAGTGCGGTCATGACTCGATGCACAATGCATGGAAGAAACTGCCAGCTCTTCTGTGCTCCAGGGAAGAAGAGAGGGCCTGCACCACCTTATACCTATCCTTAAGTGATGCTCAGCTCTCACATCACTCCAACCTTTGAGATTCTTCTCAGGACAACTGCATTTGGTTTTGATTCATGTGGAAATCCGCACTGATACACAGTTTCCAAAGCCTGTATGTGTCGCCAGCTAACCACAGAAGAAGCGGATTCCAGCGTTTCCTGTGACATTTAGGAGGAAAGTCAGGCCAGCTCTGCATGGTTTTCAAAAATCCCAGTCTTCACATAAAAGTTGTTTTGGGGGAAGGAGAGGAACACTTGAGTGCCGCAAGCATAACCAGTTTCTCAAGAAGTTGTTCTGCTCCCTGCAGTTGGCCAAGACAGAAAACTTCTAAATTACTATCTTCACCACAGGCACACATAAACTTTACTGGTTCAGAGGAAATAGCAAACCATGCCTGTGCTTCAGAGATGAAGCCAGACTTTTTGTTCCGTCTCTAAACAGAACACGATTTTGTTTCATAGCCCCTTTTTTACGCTTTTATGTTTTCCTCCTGGAACTTGTGCTTCCCTGTGAATTGAGCAGTCAGCTCCCATGTAAGGCCAAGTGTGCTTTATGACTCACAGTCTGTCTTCAGTGTTGACAAAACTTACCCTATTTCATCTTCATCTTTGAGATTATAAAATCTGATTCAGGGACCAGAGGTTTTCCTGGGATCAGTAATGTTCAGGGAAATGTCAGGGAAAGGAGGCAATCTAGCCTTGGGGACAAAGGAATGAGATCTTGCCCTGGGCAGCCCTGAAGTGCCCCAGTGATGTTTGCAGAATATGGGGCAGTAAGGGTAGTATCTGGACCCCCTGGGAACACATGTAGAAGGGGCTTAGGGATATATTCCACTGAGTAACACAGGGACAAAGGATTTAGTGGTGTTGTGCACAGGTGAGACTGTTCCAAATGCAGTAGTTAATCTCCATGCTTTGAGGGGTGAACTTGCAGACACACATTTTAACAACCCCTAACATAATTATTTCACAGATCTACAGGTTCTTCTCCTGTTTAGACCATGCTTTCTTATTCAAAATGTCTAAAAATCATACTGCAAACCTGTGTACCTGCAAGTCAGATAGAACCCAATATCCCTTCTCAGCTCCAGCAAGGCTTGCCACTGCAATGTCTTTCAGCTGATGCTAAATGTTTCCTACTTACCAGATTCTGCAATATCCATGTAACATTCTGCTTGCAAGTGGGCATCCACTTATTCATGTAGCAGTTGGAATATGCTATGGCTCAATTTAGTGCTATTTGATAAGGCTTAAGAGGGTCATAGGAAAACTGTACCTGTATGCCATGACTTCTGCATATGGTTACAGCAAAGAAACAGAAAAGTAGCTTTGAGAAATATGTTGTGAGATTTGGTAGAACATTAAACCACGATTAATCAAGTATAACATTTTCTTTTAGCTGGTACTGGTGAACAAAACATGTTCTTTAAGAGGGCTGATCCAGGACTATCCTGTCAGCTACTGTTTAGCTGTCCTGAGGACTGCTTTGCAGTTAGTCACAACTTTGGATTCAAGATTTCTTACCATTGTATTTTTGCCTTCCACAGGTGAGAACCAAAGGCTGCCTACTCTTGCCCTTTGAAAGAAGAGAAGGAACAAATGTAGGCTGTGTAGATGGAAATACAGTCTGAAAGACAAACACTGCTGCCATTTCTGCCATACATAGTGGGAAAGACAGAGGTACCAACTACTGGTTTGAGAGGTTTGTTCTGTGTTTGTTTATCTGTTGTGTAATAGAAATAGAATTCTCCACAGCTGGTATCCCACTGGAGCCCCACTGGTGTTCTCCACCACTCCAAGAGCTGGCACTAGGATGGAGCCACAGCTCAACACACATCCAGAGCTGGGAACAGCTGCCCCTTACAGTTCTGCCCTAACCAGAGCTGTTAGCCATCCCCGGCTGGGCAGTGGTTTGTGAGGAAAGAAGCACAAGGAGAGCAGCTGGGCAGCAGTGTGAAAGTTAAAGGCCCAGGCAGGTCAAGGGGCACAAAAAGGGAAAATAAAGCACCACACCCTGAACTGCACCCATTCTAACAGAAGAGAGCTGGAGACAAGAGAAGACACACATGACTGCTGGGATCCCTGTCAGTGGTGAGTCCAATTCTATCCATCATTTTCTTCAGGGTTCTCACTTGGAAACACAGAAGTAGCCTGAGAAATGCCTCAGGATGCAAGAAAAAGGGCATGGATTCTTTGAGAAGAAAAAGAAAAAAAAACTGATAGAGCAAATTTCTTTAAAAACAACAAAGTAACACACTAAGATCCTCGCTTTGATCAAAAAATGAACAGGTGCACTCAATGGTTATTTATTATTAAAAAAAAGAGATTGGATTTACTCTGTCTAGGTTCAATATCTGTAACCCTTCAAACTCAGCTGTTTAGCATAGCCCATTTGGCCTATAACTGACTTAGAAGCCTTTCAAGGATAGAATCAAGGTATAAATGCACAAAATCACACAATGTGTTGAAGGATTTACCACTATCTTCAGTGTGCCCTCCTCAAAGGAAAATTGTCTTGTTCAAAATATAAGGGGGAGGCAGGGGCGTGAGTTACTGATTGAACCATAGGAACAGGTACTGGTTTGGGGTAACACTTATTTGGTAACGGTACAATTCCATTCATTTCTATAAACTAAACCTGGCTGGAGCAGTGTACTAATATGAGGTGATAGTGTATATATTGATTTAATAAGTGTAGATGTTACAAACATTTTAACGCATGCATACTGTTAGATACATGTCCAAGGAAGATGAAAATGGGCAATATCAGATTGAGCAGGATATTTGACCAAACTAAATTACCTAGAGCCAGACTAGTTATATTTGGAATTATTATTACCATAAATTCAGTACATTATCCTGAGGAGAAAACCTCTTTCAGTGTTCAACCACATCGAATCTGTAAATCAGACTGCAGCTTTGTTCCCTGTCGTAAAAAACTCATTGCCTTACCATGAACTGTTAGTTAAGAATTTCTTCCAGATAGATTTAGTTCCATTACTGTCTGTGTCATGTTTATCATTTTTTTATTAACATAAGCATATTATATTAATCAGTTACCCACAACTCTGATGAATCAATCATGTACTTTGTAGTTGTTTTATAAATGTGTTATTCTTCTATATTAGTCTGATTTGTTAATACTGAGCTGACTGACCTCCATTCAAAATGTGCACTGTTAAATTCAGGACCATACATCATGTACTTCTGTTTCCCATTTTTTATCTGCAAAAGGGCTGTGGATGAACTGGAACCAACTATTAAAATTTGCATTAATAAGTAATGAATATTTTCAAAATTGTCAAAAGTTCTACTGAATGTGGTTGTTACAAACTGACATTGATCTAGAGAATGATTAAATGAGCATATTCAAACACCATTTTACTTTCATTCCCTGATTCCAAAATTAAATTTGTTTTTTGTAAAAGATGCCAGGTTTTTTACTTGCTTTCAAAGACAGCACTTTTCCTTAACAAGGAACTGTGTTGAAACCATCAACTCATTTCATATACTAAACCACAAAGACATGACCCTTCATTTTGCTCACAGCTCTATAAATTGCTATTTTTTTTATAAATAGCAATGATAAAGCTATTTAAATTAGTCAGAATGAACACAAACAAATCAGACTTCATTTCACACACCAAATGTTTGTGGTAGGAAAATTTGGGGAGAAGAAAAACAAAACCAGGAAGAAGATGAAATTTCCTGTTTGCTGCAGAGAAGCGATCGGTCTTTAGCTGCATATTTCTGAGATAAATATTTAGTAAAATAGTCTCTTTGAAAAAATTTGGAATTTTATTGCTGAAATCAGCTATGAATTTTTGCTTCTTGACAGAGGCTGAACTGTGTTCTTTTCTACAAGACAGGAATTTTACTGCCTTGAACTGCCAGAACTTTTCATCCAAAATAATAGACAAATGCCTCAAATTAATTCTTCAAAAACACATATTTGGCTATCAGGCAAAGTAATCTCACCAAGCAATAACACTTTGTTACCAGAAGGGTATAAATTATTGCAGACTAAATTCAGTGAATGCATATTTTACACGTACATCTTAAATATATGTTGTATGAGTATATATAGGAAGGAAATGTTTCATTTTTTTCAAAGAAGGTATTAATTTACTATCTATCTATTTTGAACTAGGCATGTTATCTCTTCTAGTGGATTACTATATTTTGTGTGCCTGATACAAAATGGGTCACTGGAATCTAAATTTTAATTTAGACAAGAAAGTAGTGCCTGGGTCTGTGTAAACAACAATCCTTGCTTGCCCAGAGAGGTCTGCAGAGCCATGAGAGGCTCTTGGGGATGGTGCTGTCCAGGGCCAGGAGCTGGACTCACTGATCCATGTGGGTGTCCTCCAAATCAGCTCATTCTGTGGTTTTGTGCAATTCTGTGATTAGACACATCTCCTATTCCAAGGCTGCTGTGCTTTCATGAGAAAAGCTTTTAGCCTGACTTTCTGATGTCTTAGCTAAATGCCTTGACCATTGGAGTACCATGATAAATGTGATAATAACATCAAGTCTCCCCTCTTTATCTAAGTGCAGTTTCCATCTCCAAGCAGATGAGCCAACGGGAACAACTGCTCCAGTGACTTCCTGGAGGTACCATCACCAAAGGTTTTCAAGATGAAGCTGAACAAGGTGCTACATGACCTTATCTAGGCTTCCTTTCCTACAAAAAGTGGGACCAGGTGATCTTTTGAGGTCCCTCACAAGGTGTGCTGTTCTATGATTCTATGAACCCTCTCATTCCCACTCAGGTGCCTAACTCAGGATTGCAAGTCATTACTTGGGCATGCCCAGGAACACATCCCTATTAATTAGCTTAAGCTGTGTGCTGCCTGTAATGAATCTTGTTGTTAAGGAATACTCAGGGTGTGCAATGTGCAATGCAGCTCTGTCTGAGCTGTAGTCCTACCTCAAGAAGGTCTTTAATCTCCAGTGTGTCCCTGCTGGTGAGGAACAACCTGCTGTGTGTAGTGTATGCAGTGATAACTGAGATCATAAGACCTATACTTTATTTTTAATAAATTAAGCCTCATATAATTCCTTGCCATTCTTTGACACATTTTTTGCTGTCACCTATGTCCACAGAACCCTATTTGCAGGGCCCTCTCCTTCAGCATTCAGGTAGTTACATCTCGCTGCCTTCAAATGTATTGTCTAAGTTAGGCTAGACAGCTCTGTGGAAAGACCTACACCTACAGGCTATAGAAAAAACCCAATATTTCACCAGAAATTACATCACATGTTTTTAAAATATCAGATTTGCAGGGGAGGGGAGGGATGGACAGGGTTGGGGGGAATTGCTGCTGTTTAATGTTATTCTTACCATCCTCTCAGGTTTTACTGGAAGGTTCCTAAAACATCTTATTTAGGCGAGCATGGTAACAAGTCTATAGCTGCACAGAAGACAGAAGGTGATCTTTTGTCGTGTCATGTTGGCACAAAAGCCTTAGCTATGACAATGCAGATAAAGCCACTTTAAAGGCAGGCATTTTGCTTGAGCATTTAGCTAAGCTGAGGCCTGTCTTTCACAAGGCTTTTTCATCTGCTCAAAAGATCAGTCATATTGCAAATGAAGAAGTGTTTATAACTCAAATGCCCAAGTCTGGACCTGATTTAAATGAATTCTGACCTGAAATGAAAACCATTCAGAGTTCTGATTTAAGCTGATAAAACGGGGCTTTGACTTTTAATTGTCATCTTAGATACTGAGGTGCAAATGTGGATTCAAGATGACTCTTACAACTGCTCTTAAATATCCCTTTAGGAAGGCAGCTTCCCAAAAGCAAAGTCACAGCATACTAAGGAGGAATTGCTCAAGACTTCCAGAATAAAACCGTGGAAACATTAAACATGTGCAAATTCATTCCATATCCTGAACTCCTGGAGTCTCAGAGCAGACTAAAATTAGCATAACATTTCTGAGGTGAGACCTCTGTTAAATGCTTCCCAGACATTTCTCCACTGGAAAACTTCTCCAGTGAGCAGAAGCAAATGGAGAAAAGCAAACAGGATTTGAGTATCCAAGTCCTTTAGGCATCTTTGGATGTCTTAACTGTGATGAAAACATTTTTCACAACAAACAGATTCTAGAAAATAAATGCAATTTATATTTGTATGTGTAAAATGTAATGAAGCAGACCAATGCCAATTGCATTACTTCCTTTTTCCTGATTGGATTTTATTCTGCTTAAAGGAAACACAGATTAGGTGTACCATGTACCATTAGCCTTCAACTAAATAAAATGTACCAAAGTGAAATGTAATGGTTTGTTTGCATGAATGATAGCTGTGAGATAATTTTAGAAAAAGAAACACCAATAAATATTTGATAAAGATGAAAGTGTCAACTTCAAAAATTGCCCTTAGAAAAAAATTTAAAGAAAGGCTCCTGTAGTACAGGCAGCAGTTGCAGAACTCAATTTTTTTTGTGTATGGCTGTAGCAATTATCTCCCATATCATCAGGTTATATGAAATTTCTTGCAACATCCAGGAATGGTAACTCAGATCTTCCAATCTTTCTGCTCTTTACTTTGTTTGACTACCCATAAAACATGAAGATTTTGAACTTTAAGGCAGTAAGTGAAACCAGACAATTATTTATTAACAACATCCAGCTGGAAAGCACTTTGATGGCAGAAGCAAACCTTTTTCAATATACACATGGCTAGATTCTTTTTGCATTAATTGAGATTGACTGCTCTTCTTTAAGGCTCCCCCAGAGCACACAGTAAAACACACTTTTCGTGTAAGGGCTCAACATACCAACATGTCTTGAAGCACACGTCCACAAATTGGAAGTACCCACACACTGGGCAGCTCTCACGTAAGTCACACAACTCTCACTCAACCCTAAAATTTCAACCTTTTGTTGCTGGGGTGTGCAAAGAATGAAACTGGAGTAGGAATCTATTCCTCCATGGATCTGTATTGCTGGGGATGTCCAAAAACTCCAAATGCTGTCTGCTGCTAGATTTTGTGAGGTGTCAGACAATTGTTCATCCTCCAAAGGACTGTCGGCACATTGAGCACATATTTGCAACTTGTGATAAGATTCCATATTTTACTGATAAATGTACTGTGGGAATACTTACTAAACTGTGAAAGATAATGAAATACATGCAAACCAATCCTGGGTTGATACCAGGATGAATTCTACCACCAGCATGCTGACATCATTCTGCTCAGAATAAGAACTAGTTTGTCCTCAATGGAGAGGTTTTGTTTTTGGTTTTTTGGTTTTTTTTTTTTTGTTGTTTTTTTTTTAATTGGAGTATATTGCTATGTTGACACTAGTGAATCAGATGTTCCCTGGATCTTTTTTTGGCATCTGGGCCAACCAACAAAGCAGACCTCTCATCCATATCCTCCTAGCTCTGCCAAAAGCAGAGCTAGTTTCAATAAACAGAAATGCTCCTTGGCACTGTGCAACTTACTAGCACAAATGTATTTTATGGGAGATGGGTTGAACCCCTCTATTGAATGTGCATTGTAAGAAAATTCAGTGACACCTATGATATCAGTCAGGATAGAACTTAGACAGAGCTTATTCAGTTTCAGCTATGAACATAGTTGCCTTCCTATGAGAGACTTGAAGGATTTGATTCCAAGTGCTTTGCAGACCTGCAGACTGGAAACTGAATACTCAGGGCAACTGCAAACATGAAAAACACTTTCATTCAGCTTTGCACAGAGCTACTAAGTTCAGACAGAGAAAGAAATATGCATTTGGATTCACTAACTACTCTCTGACTCCATTATTGCTGACTGCCTTGAACTTGGAGCTCAAAATATATTTACGTGATGCTGAGCTTAGAGAAATGTCTTTGCTGCATCTGTACAACACCAAGGGATCCCATTGCACAGATGGTCTCCAGTCACTGCATTTTTCAGCATAAGTGTGCATATATCAGCCCACAGTCCCAGTTCCTCAGCCTTCCTGCCCTACAGACCTTTGCATCCTTGCCAAGACATTGGACATCCCTAGGAGAACACAGATCCTATTCAACTAAATAAAAAAAACCCTCAACACACAGAAATCAGCTACAAATGTTCAGGATAGCAAAACAAGCCAAAGCGTGCTTTTCTAATTTATTTTCTATATTTAAAAAAAGAAAATGCACTGAACATTTGTAGTTCATTTGTGATATTATGACTTCCTTTACTGCATAGCTTTAATTTGTTTGTCTTATATTTTACCATTGTTGGCTGTTGTTGTCTCCTGCTTTTATCCATATTCAGAGCAGATCTTGAAGTCTGCCTCACTGTTTCAGGAGAGCATTTATTATGATAGCTGCCATGGATATTCTCTGCTAGATGTTGACCTGTTTTAAGAAGAGATCAAGATTAGGCAAAATAAATGAGATAATGCCTGTCTTTGTTTAAAGAGATCTAATTGTCAAAGCACATTCCTATTACAAGTACACACATTTACACATTTTTGTGCCCAACCTCAGTGTAATTGTGTGGAGGAGTGCAGCCTTTTGGTCAGATAATGAATGTAACACATGATAGAGCACTATAGTACAATGTTTTTTCTGGCATGAGCTCAGGATGACTGCAGTCATTAAGGGTGAAGCCATATTATTAAAGGACACACTCCCAGATTAAGCAGAAGAAATCAAAATAAGCAGTCTAGTTTGTAAGTGTAGTGATACTGAAGTGAATTTAAAGGCTAACAATTATATATATATATATGTGTGTGTGTGTATATATATATACATAACAAATATTCTTTGCCTATTAAAAGAACACCTATGATAGATGATATACATGTGATGCACACATATATATATATATAGGATAGGCTATATTTGCTTTTTAAAGCTGTAATACTTTCAGCACCACTGATTAAAACCCAGTGCAATTGTTGCTGACTGTAGAACTTCAGCCTAATGATGGGTGATGAAAACTGTAGCAGTCATTGGTGAAAGTAACAACCTGAGGGGTCAGGAATGAGGACAGCAAACTGAAATGCACCTGAGCTCACAGTGGGGTAGCAAATGAAAGAGGAGAAGCCAGAAAATATTCAAATGCTGTGTTGGCTCTGTCCTAAGAATCTTTCTGCATCCAGTTTGCCAGCAGGAGAATGTTTGTCCTATATCTGACCACTCTTGATGACATCTCAGACTGTAGGAAAGACCCACAGACCCTTCCCAGGCTAGGAAGGAGCCTGGCCAAAGTAACTGCCAGGTGTTGAATAACAACATCTGGGGATGTTTGTCAGAAGAACTGGGGAGGTGCAGGTTTGGGTGTGCAGCAGCCTCTATAAAAAGTCAGCTTCCAGCATGCAGGTTTGGTGCCTGAAACAAATGGGGCTCAATTTCAGACCTGAACCCACACTCTAAGACAAAAGAAGTTGATTTTTAAGGAGCAGCAGATATAGAGTCATTGACATTACTCTTAACAATCTGTTGTCAGATGAGAAAAGGCAATAGGGGCTTTTCCCATAGCAAACTGCATCCTACATTGCTTATCTCATGCAGGATGGTCTACTAACCTCAAAAGCAAGCTTTTGTCAAGTACAGACAGCCACAAAAGAGTCATTTAGTTAAATTATACTGATAATTTAGTAACAGACTGAAAACATCAATGTTTGCATTCTTCTTAGACAAGGAGTATATTGATTTTTACCTTTCTACCTTGATCCCAATGGTCATCAGTTTCCTCACAGAGGAGGTTATTTTCCATTACTACATTATATGCATAAACTTAAACACATAAGCTTCTAATTAATGTTTATATGCATGTAGCTGTAGATACCCCTATGGCACGTACTCCCTATGCAGTAGTTGATACTTCTGCAGAAGTGCAGAAATATGTGAAAATCCCTGTTGATTTCATCAAGGCTCCTCAGAAAGTACAGTAGTCATCCCACAGAAATCTGATTAGTAGCTCTGTCCTTAATCTGCGGAGACCATCACTACCTTTACAAATGAAAAAATATTTGCTGCAATCCAGCACAAGTTCTGTCCCTGTGGGAGTAGGAAGGAACAGTTCAGCCATTCCTCAGTGAAACAAACCCAAAAATTTATTTTAAAGCTGAGCAAACAACCTCTTCTCAAGGATTTATTTCCTATGCAATTACTTCTACCAGGAAGTAATTTCTCTCTCTCTCCTAGGACCAGAGAAGGTCTAAAGGGGAGTTTAAAAGCAATTCCTATTTTGAAAAGACTAACAGTAAGGAGTACAACTTCAACATAATTTTCCTGTGATGATAGGAGAGATATTTTTCTTCTGTCTTTTCAAGATGTTCCATGACAGGTTAAGAAATTGAAATCTTACCTCTAATTCCAGTCCTGGTGAACAAATAAATATTGATCCACTATCACAAAACAACTACTAAGCATGTTAATGTTCTGAAATTTGATTTCCAGCACCCAGAATCCTGAATACCTTTATGGCAGCCTGAAGAGAAACACAGACAGAAAAAAAA
>NW_024373144.1:0-491 GCF_014805655.1 Passer montanus | reverse complement strand
ATAAGCGTGTTAATTAAGTATGGAAATTAAATTAATTAATTATTGTAATTACCTCAATGAGATATGGAAATGATGTTAATTAAAGGGGGAATTTTGGGGTTAAAAATCGAGAATTTGGGGAGGGAAAATTGGGATTTTTGAGGAGAAAAATTTGGAATTTTGGGGTAAAATTGGAGGGAATTTGGGCTGGAAAAGGAAAATTCCAATTTTGGGTCAAAAATCACAAATTTGGGTGGGAAATTCCAATTTTGGGTAAAAATTGGGGAATTTCGGGTGGGAAATTGGGAATTTTGGGGTGAAAATGGAGAATTTCAGGGCTGGAAAAATTCGAATTTTGGGGTGAAAATCGGAGATTTTGGGGTGAAAAACGGGGATTTTGGGATTTAAGGGTGGAAAATTGGGATTTTTGGGGTAAAATTTGGGAATTTCGGTTCAGAATTGAGAAAGAGAAATTGGGGTGGAAAATGGGAATTTTGGGGTTCGAAATTCAG
>NW_024373143.1:0-491 GCF_014805655.1 Passer montanus | reverse complement strand
AATATTTTTATATCAATGGCATTCTGAAAGCAAGGTTGTGCTACAGACTTCTGCAGGCATAGCTATATTGCTCAAAGGTATGAAATGCATTTTTGCCACTGTGTTAGGGGGAGAGAAATGGCTAAAGTTAAATAAAATGCTGTAAGTGATTTTTTTAAAAAAACAAAGTGCATCTTCAGCAGAACTGATTGTCTGTACCATATTCCACTGTGCCGTTTAAGTGCTTCGAAAATGGATGTGGCCTCATGGTTTTCACTCATGAGTATTCTGTATCTTCTAACATCTCACTTCAACATCTATAGGCTTGGAGGGAGGTGAGCAGACAAGTGTATAAAAATATTTTTGGAATTTTTGCTTGTACTTTACGGGTTGAGATCTGGAATCCACATACTGTGGCATCTGTAGCCTTATAAAAATGTTGAGTACTATATTTTGCTCTCTCAGTGCCAATTACTTATAAGCTTACAAAATAAAAAATTCTTTCAGTTTGT
>NW_024373142.1:0-491 GCF_014805655.1 Passer montanus | reverse complement strand
AAAAAAAATCAATTTTTGGGGAAATCATTTTCCTGATTTTCCCCAATTTCTAACCCTCCCAAAATCCCATTTTTCCTGGGAATTCCGGGCAGATCCGCTTCATCCTGATCCAGAACCGGGCCGGCAAGACGCGCCTGGCCAAGTGGTACATGCAGTTTGACGACGACGAGAAGCAGAAGCTCATCGAGGAGGTTCACGCCGTGGTCACCGTCAGGGACGCCAAGCACACCAATTTTGTTGAGGTAAAAACCCCAAAATCACAATTTTTTACCTCAAAATCACAATTTTTTGTCCCAAAATTACCAGTTTTTGCCCTCAAATAGCCATTTTTACCTCAAAAATGACCATTTTTTACCTCGAAATCACAAATTTTTACCCCAAAATTACAACTTTCCGCCCAAAATCACAATTTTTTACTCCAAAATCACAATTTTTACCTCAAAATCACCAGCTTCCACCCCGAAATCACCAATTTTTTCCCCAAAATCACC
>NW_024373141.1:0-491 GCF_014805655.1 Passer montanus | reverse complement strand
TAAGAAACCATAACGATTGGTACTTAGGAGAGACAAAAAAGCAAGCACAGGGTATGAGGGCACCTGGCTGCTCTTCTCTCATCTGAGGGGTTTCTCTTGGAGCAGCAGAGATACCTGGAGGTTCGGACTGGAGGAAATGGTCGGGTGCAGGTCCTGGCTCTCTTCCCTGTTGGCTTTGGAAGGAGAGAGAGCCTGCATTTGCTCTTCTCGTAAGAGCTGCCATTACACTGGGACCTCATTAATACACTACCTCACTAAAAAAAGAACTTTCATCATCTGCTCGGGTGCCTCAGGGAAAACCCCTGAACTCTGAGCCCTTTTCCCTCCAAGGGAGCTTCTCCCGGCTGTGTCTGGGAGCCCGGCTGCCACTGCCCAGCCATGCTGTTCCTCTGCCACAGATCCGGCTTTTTACCACACTGCAGCTCCGCATCCCCTGCCTGCCAGGACACCCTGCGCTTCCAGTTACAGTTGCAGAGTTTCTGCTGCCTCTT
>NW_024373140.1:0-491 GCF_014805655.1 Passer montanus | reverse complement strand
AACTGACCATAGCAATAGGGGGCTGGGGAATCGCTGCCATATAAACTGACCATAGGAACATGGGGCTAGTGATGGCTGCCATGGAAACCGACCATAGAAACAAGGTGCTGGGGATGGCTGCCATGGAAACTGACCATAGCAACGGGAGATGTGGATGGCTGCCGTGGAAACTGACCACAGCAACAGGGGGCTGGGGATGGTTGCCATGGAAACTGACCATAGCAACGGGAGATGTGGATGGCTGCCGTGGAAACTGACCACCGCAACAGGGGGCTGGGGATGGTTGCCAAGGAAACTGACAATAGCAACAGGCGGTTGGGGATTGTAGCCATGGGAACTGACCATAGCAACAGCGGGTAGGGGTGGTTGCCATGGAAACCAACCATTGCGACAGGGCGTTGGGGATGGCTACTGAGGAAACTGACCGTAGCATCGGGGGGCTGGTGATGAGTGCCATGGAACCTGACCATAGCAACTCGGGGCTCATGATG
>NW_024373139.1:0-491 GCF_014805655.1 Passer montanus | reverse complement strand
GCCTTGCTATCATTTCTGTCTAGTTGGGAGCCTGGGAGTTATTGACATAATTATGCCAATTAGCAGCATGATTATTTCTCTCCCCACTCCTGGGCGAGCGAGCTGTGCCAGGAGGCACTGGAGTAGCTGCCTGGCCTTCCTCCAGCTCGTGGGTTTCTATGGAGGCTGGAAGTTGGGAAGCACATTATGAGTGTCCCGAGCACTTTGTGCTGCCCCCATGAAATAATTAAGATCCGTAGAAGAGCAGCCTGGCCGAAGGATTGCATCTCCACAGGAAACAAATGAAGATTGAGAAAGGCACGATGCCTGGGGAGCAGCACCATGCACACCTTCAAATTGACCATCCAGGGAAATGTCCTTTCTGTGAGGCTTTAAATTACAGCTTTGTCTGCTTCCACGATTAAAATAAAATAAATTGGGAAAACAACTAAGATTAGGAAAAGTTTGAGTTATTCCCCCAAGTCTGGGGAGTTTCCAAACCATTTTTTTTT
>NW_024373138.1:0-491 GCF_014805655.1 Passer montanus | reverse complement strand
CTTTGTAAATCACAGTAACTGCTTCCCACCAAACCTGACTTCTGCTTTATTTCAGAGACCTGCCAAAGGAAAGCCTTGCACCTGCCAATAACTTGTGAAGAGCGAGTCCTCATTTCTGAGATCCCTGCCAGGAACGGGAGATTTACCAAGAGTTTCTAGGTTCCTCAGACAACCAGAAAATGCCCTGAGCCCCTTCTGCAATCGTGAGTATGGATATTTATTTCTCAGCTTGGATTTACTGATTGACTGAGACATTCTCACTGCTGCAGTGACACTGTGAGAGGCTGGGATGTTTGTAGGGAACCAGTGAGCAGAACCCTGGAGTGAGCTCAGAGCCAATGCACAGCCTGCAGTCTGTGAGCAAACCCATGCACAAACCCAGCATTCCGGAGCTTCTCTTCACATCTGGCAGCTAAACCAGATTTAGATTTGCCTCACTCCTGGTGAAAAAGGAAAAAGCAGTGAAATATGAGTTAGGTTAGTGTCTGTCC
>NW_024373137.1:0-491 GCF_014805655.1 Passer montanus | reverse complement strand
ACCTGCCTGATTCTCCTTTTCATTTGGCCAGAAGTTTTTTCTGTTCTTCCTCTCTTTGTAATTCTAGTGGTGCTTGGTTTTGTATTTAGTATATTTGTAATATGAATTGTTTTACTAAGGTGTGTTAGAATGTATGTTAGTTTTATCTAAAGCATATTAGTTATTGAGTTAAAACTTTCAACAGATATTTCCTGGTATACAATTTGTTTATTTTTATTTCTGGATAATTTTATACTAATAGTTGTTGTTTTAGGTTGACTCATTATTGGAGTATTTTAAGTAAGAGTCAAAAATATTATATTTCATTTTTATTATAATTCATTTCATTATAACTATAATTTTTTGATTTATACTTTTATTGTAATTTTTTGAGAGGATAGGAAGGAAGTTCGAGGACAGGAAAATGTTTTCCTGGCTGTGAAATGGAATTCCAGACCCTGGGTGTGTGTGCAGGACTAGACAAACTGGGATCAAATATGGACTGGGATCAA
>NW_024373136.1:0-491 GCF_014805655.1 Passer montanus | reverse complement strand
ACACTGTGCTTGTCTAATAATTTGTCAGTAACAAAATCTTATCATTGGTGTTTTTTACATGATATTCCGAGGATGCCTGCATTTCCAACTGGTTGTCCCAATCTTTCTATCATAAATTTCTCTGCTTTTCAAAAATACTGTGTCATTTTACGTAATCTTACTTGAGGTTGCTGTTTCACATACAGAGGCTTAGCTTTCCCATCGTTGTTCACTGAAACCCATTACAATAACAGAGAAAAAACTTAAGTTCCTCCTCATCAGTGTATTCAAGATCAAAAAAAGAGGGGAAGGGGATTGCTGGCACACTGGGATGGTGATTCCTTGGGGATGCTGTGTCTTACTGGGTGCTTGTCAGGTCCGGTTCATGACCACATGAAGAACCTGAATGTACATCAGTCTGAGGGGCCTGATGAGATGCATCCCAGAATACTGAGGGAATTGCCCGATGTAGTTGCCAAGCCCCTCTCCATGATATTTGAAAAGTCATGGCA
>NW_024373135.1:0-491 GCF_014805655.1 Passer montanus | reverse complement strand
ATCAAGAATTCAAAAATTTATTTAAAAAACCCCAAAATCCTAAAAATTCATTAAAAAACCCCAAATTTTACCCCAAAATTCATTAAAAACCCCAAAATTTCATCCAAAATGCAAAAAATTATTAAAAACAAAATTCCATCAAAAATGCAAAAATTTATTAAAAAAATCCTCAAAATTTACCCCAAAATCCCCAAAATTCATTTTAAAAAACCAAAAATTTCCCAAAGATTTCATCAAAAATTCAAAAATTTAATTTATAAATCCCCAAAATTTACCCCAAAATTCCGTTTTAAAAACCCCAAATTTTACCCCAAAATTCATTAAAATCCCAAAATTTTCCCCAAAATTTCATTAAATATAAAAATATTTTTATAAAACCCCAAAATTTACCCCAAAATCCCCAAAATTCATTAAAAAAAGCCCAAAATCCGTTTTAAAAACCTCAAAATTGACCCAAAAATGCCCAAAATTCATTAAAAAATCCCAAAAAT
>NW_024373134.1:4159-10884 GCF_014805655.1 Passer montanus | reverse complement strand
CCCTGAAACACTTGAGAACCCCAAAACCCTCTCAGGACCCCAAAAATCCATCAGGGACCCCCCCCAAAATTGCTCCCCATAGGAGTCAATGGGGGTAGACCTGGTGTCCCCCAAATCTGGGACACCCCCCCCCAGCACCCACAGGCGCCCCCAAAATATTGGGGACCCCCCCAGCACCCTTGGGTGGCACCTCCAGACACCCCAAACACCTGGGAACCCCAAAACCCCCTCGATGGGGGAAAAGTGGAAAAATTGGAGGGACACCCCAAAAAATGGGGGGAAAACCCCAGAATTTTGGGGGGAAAGGCCAAAAATTAGGGGAGAAAAGCTAAAAATTGGGAGGAAAAGTCCAAAAATTGTGGGGAATACCTCAAAAAGTGGAGAGGAGACCCCAGAAATGTGAGGAAAAGATAAAAAAAAAGGTGAAGCTTAAAAATGGGGGGAATGTCTGAAAAATTGGGGTGGAGATTCCAAGAACGGGGGGAAATCCCGAGAAAATGAGGAGAAGACCCCAAAAATGGGAGGGAGGGAGGAAAAATTAGGGAAAAGCTGGAAAAACAGGGAGGAGACTCTAAAAAATTGGGAAGAAAAAAGCCAAAAATAGGAGGGAAAACGCAAAAATTTGGGGGCATGACCCCAAATCTTGAGTGAATCCCACGGTGGGAGACATGGAAGAAAAAGGTGGAAAATGAGGGGGGAAAAGTGGGAAAATGTGAGGGGAAAAGGCGGGAATCATGAGGGGGAAAAGTGAGGGGAAAATGGATGGAAATGTGAGAGGAAAATGGCGGGAAATGTGAGGGGAAAATGGTGGGGAAAGCGAGGGGGAAATGGCGGAAACGTGAGGGGGAAATGGCGGGAAACATGAGGGGAAAATGGTGGGAAACGTGAGGGGGAAATGGCGGGAAAAGTGAGGGGAAAATGGTGGGAACCGTGAGAGAGAAATGGTGGGAAACGTGAGGGGGAAAAGGCAGGGAAAATGAGGGGAAAAGGGTGGGAAAAGTGAGGGGAAAACGGCGGGAAACGTGAGGAGAAAATGGCGGGAAAGGTGTGGAGAAAATGGCGGGAAAAGAGGAGGAAAGGGGCGGGAACTTCGAGGGGGGAAATGGCAGGAAACGTGAGGGGAAAATGGCGGGAAACGTGAGGGGAAAATGGCGGGAAACGTGAGGGGAAAATGGAGGAAAATGTGAGGGGAAAGGTGGGAAAATTACGGGAAACTCAACCCTTGGCCATGTCCCCAACCCTTGAAGACATCAACACTTGATGATATTCCAGCCTTTGACCACACCCCAACCCTTGACCACGCCCCCAACCCTTGACTATGTCCCCAACCCCTGACCACGCCCCAACCCTTGGCCACACCCCAACTGTTGACCGTCCCCAACCCTTGATGACATCACCAACCCTTGACTATGTCCCAACTGTTGACTGTCCCCAACCGTTGATGATGACCCCAACCCTTGACCACGCCCCAACCCTTGACCACATTCAAACCCTTGACCATGTCCCCAACCCTTGACTGTCCCCAACCCTCAATGTCCCCAACCCTTGACCACACCCCAATCCTTTCTGATGTCCCCAACCCTTGACCACATCCCAACCTCGACCATCTCTCCAACCCTTGACCATGTCCCCAACCCTTGACCATCCCCAACCCTTTATGTCCCCAACCCTTGACTTCCCAACGCTTGACCACGCCCCAATCCTTGACCACGCCCCAACCCTTGACCATGTCCCCAACCTTTGATCATGTTGTCAACCCTTGACCACACCCCTGTCCTTGACCACACCCCCATCTTTGACTGTCCCCAACCTTGACCACACCCCAACCCTTGGCCATCCCCAACCCTCGATGTCCCCAGCCCTTGACCATGTCCCCAACCCTTGACCACGCCCCCAACTCTTGACCACGCCCCTACCCTTTCTGATGTCCACTACCCTTTCTGATGTCCCCAACCCTTGATGACATCACCAACCCTTGACTATGTCCCAACTGTTGACTGTCCCCAACCGTTGATGATGACCCCAACCCTTGACCACGCCCCAACCCTTGACCATGTCCCAATCCTTGATTGTCTCCAACCCTTGAATGTCCCCAACCCTTGATTGACCACAACCCTTGACCACGCTCCAACCCTTGACCACGCCCCAACCCTTGACCACGCCCCAACCCTTGACCACGCCCCCAACCCTTGACCATGCCCCAACCCTTGACCACACCCCAACCCTTGACCACACCCCAACCCATGACCACACCCCCAGCCCCATACCCCGCCCCCGCCCCGCTGACCCCCTGGCTGTCCCCGCAGGGCATCGGCTGCTACATGTTCCGCATCGACGAGGCCGAGGTGGTGGCCGCCACCATGCACGGCAGCGCCGCGCGCTTCATCAACCACTCGTGCGAGCCCAACTGCTACTCGCGCGTCATCCACGTGGAGGGCCACAAGCGCATCGTCATCTTCGCGCTGCGCCGCATCCTGCGCGGCGAGGAGCTCACCTACGACTACAAGTTCCCCATCGAGGAGCCGGCGGCCAAGCTGCCCTGCAACTGCGGCGCCCGGCGCTGCCGGCGCTTCCTCAACTGAGCCGGGGAGGGGCTCCGGGGGGTCCCCGGGGGTGCTGGGATGGAGGTGTGGGAGGATGGAGAGGTTCTGGAGGTGGTTGGAGGCGATCGGGAGTTGGCGGGGGTGGTTTGGAGAAGGTTGTGGAGGTGTGGTGGTCAACCGAGAATCATGGTGGTCAGTCAAGAGCCATAAGGGGTCAACCAAGACTTGTGGTGGCCAACCAAGAATCATGGTAGTCCATCAAGAGTTATGGAGGTCAATCAAGAGTTGTGGTGGTCAACCAAAAATCATGGTGGTCAATCAATAGCCATAAGGGTCAACCAAGAATTGTGGAGGTGAACCAAGAGTTGTGATGGTCAACACAGGGTTGTGTGGTCGACCAAGAGCCGTAGGGGTTGACCAAGAATCATGGCAGTCAACCAAGAGTCATGGAGGTCAACTAAGAATCATGGTGATCAACCAAGAGTCATGGTGGTCAACCAAGAGTTGTGGTGGCCAACCAGGAATCATGGTGGTCAACCAAGAGTCATGGTGGTCAACCAAGAGTTGTGGTGGCCAACCAGGAATCATGGTGGTCAACCAAGAGTCATGGTGGTCAACCAAGAGTTGTGGTGGCCAACCAAGAGTCGTGGTGGCCAACCAAGAGTCATGGATGTCAACCAGGGGTCATGGTGGTTGACCAAGGATCATGGTCAACCAAGAATCATGGTGCTCAAGCAAAAGTCCTGGATCTCAACCAAGAGTCACGGGAAGAAGATACTGAGGTGCTCCTTGAAGCCATAGAGATGCCTCCAGTCAACTGGGAAGACCCAAAAATCATGGACAGGTCCTGGAAGTCCTGGAGGCTCCTCCAGTCAACCAAGAGTGGGAAACGTGAGGGGAAAATGGAGGGAAATGTGAGGGGAAAATGAAGGGAAATGTGGGGGGAAAATGGAGTGAAAAGTGAGGGGGAAAAGGCGGGAAATAGGAAGGGAAAATGGAGGGAAGTGTGGGGAAAATGGAAGCAAACGTGAGGGGAAAATGGACGGAAACATGAAGGGAAATAGTGGAAAAGGTGAGAAAATTACAGAAAAGTCAACCCTTGATGATGGCCCCAACCCCTGATCACGCCCCAACTCTTGACTGTCCACAACCCTTGACCACACCCCATGCCTTGATGATGTCCCCAACCCTTGACCATGTCCCCAACCCTTGACCATGTCTCAACCCTTGAATGTCCCCAACCCTTGACCACACCCCAACTCTTGACCACTCCCCAACCCTTGACCACGCCCCAATCCTTGAGGATGTCACCAACACTTGACCATGTCCCAACCATTGACTGTCCCCAACTCGTGATGATGTCCCAACCCTTGACCACGCCCCAACCCTTGACCACACCCCCAACCCCTGACCACACCCCAACCCATGACCACACCCCCAGCCCCATACCACGCCCCCGCCCCGCTGACCCCCTGGCTGCCCCCGCAGGGCATCGGCTGCTACATGTTCCGCATCGACGAGGCCGAGGTGGTGGACGCCACCATGCACGGCAGCGCCGCGCGCTTCATCAACCACTCGTGCGAGCCCAACTGCTACTCGCGCGTCATCCACGTGGAGGGCCACAAGCGCATCGTCATCTTCGCGCTGCGCCGCATCCTGCGCGGCGAGGAGCTCACCTACGACTACAAGTTCCCCATCGAGGAGCCGGCGGCCAAGCTGCCCTGCAACTGCGGCGCCCGGCGCTGCCGGCGCTTCCTCAACTGAGCCGGGGAGGGGCTCCGGGGGGTCCCCGGGGGTGCTGGGATGGAGGTGTGGGAGGATGGAGAGGTTCTGGAGGTGGTTGGAGGCGATCGGGAGTTGGCGGGGGTGGTTTGGAGAAGGTTGTGGAGGTGTGGTGGTCAACCAAGAGTGGTGGTGGTCGACCGAGAATCATGGTGGTCAGTCAAGAGCCATAAGGGGTCAACCAAGACTTGTGGTGGTCAATCAAGAGTTGTGGTGGCCAACCAAGAGTTGTGGTGGCCAACCAGGAATCATGGTGGTCAATCAAGAGCCATAAGGGTCAACCGAGAATTGTGGAGGTGAATCAAGAGTTGTGATGGTCAACCAAGAGTTGTGGTGGTCAACCAAGAGCCATAGGGGTCAACCAAGAATCATGGTGGTCAACTGAAGATCATGGTGGTCAATCAAGAGCCATAAGGGGTCAACTAAAAGTCATGGAGGTCAACCAAGAGTTGTGGTGGCCAACCAAGAGTCCTGAAACTCAACCAAGAGGCATGGAGGTCAACCAAGACTTGTGGTGGTCAACCAAGAGTCGTGGTGGCCAACCAAGCATTCTGGTGGTCAACCAAAGATCATGATGGTCAACCAAGAGTTGAGGAAAAGATGGGAAATATGAGGGGGAAAAAATGGAAAATGGGGGAAAATGGTGGGAAATGTGAGGGGGAAAGGCAGGAAAATGGGGGGGAAATGGTGAAAAATGTGAGGAGATGTGGAGGGAAAATTTGAGGGGAAAAAAAGGGGAAAAGTGGGGGAAATGTGAGGGGGGAAATGGTGAAAAATGTGAATGGAAAATGGTGAAAAATGTGAGAGGAAAATGGCAGGAAAAGTTGGGGGAAAAAAGGGGAAATGTGAGGGGGAAATAGCGAGAAACATGAGGGGGAAAAGGTGGGAGATGTGAGGGGGAAATGGTGAAAAATGCGAGGAGAAGAAAAAAAATATGGGAAATTTGAGGGGGAAAAAAGCAGGAAATGGGAGGGGAAGATTGAGGAAAATGTGAAGGGAAAATGGAGGGAAATGTGAGGGGGAAAGGGTGGGAAAATGAGGGGAAAAGGGGAAATGTGAGGGGGAAAGGGTGGGGAACATTAGGAGAAAATCAGGAAATATGAAGGGAAAATTGAGGGAAATTTGAGGGGGAAATGGCAGGAAATGTGAGGGGGAAATTGAGGAAATGTGAGGGGGGAAATGCCAGAAATATCAGGAGAAAGAGGTGGGAAATGAGGGAAAAGGGGGAAATTTGGGAAATGTGTGGAAAAAATGAGAGGGAAAGGACGGGAAACGTGAAGGGAAAAGGGAAAAGTGTGAAGGGGAAAGGTGGGAAACATGAAGAGGAAAGGGTGGAAAATGTGAGGGGAAAAATGGAGGGAAACGTGAGGGGGAAAGGGCGGGAAATGGAGAGAAAAATGAGGGGAAAATGGTGGGAAATGTGAGGGGGAAAAGGCAAAAAATGAGGCGAAAGCGGTGAAAAATGTGAGGAGATGTGAAGGGAAAGTGGAGGGAATTTGGGGAGGAAAGGTGGGAAATGTGAGGGGAAATAGAGAGAAATATGGGGAAAAGTGAGGGGAAAATGGTGAAAAATATGAGGGGGGAAAAGGAAATGTGAAAGGAAATGGAGGGAAATTTGAGGGGGAAAAGGCAGGAAAAGTGAGAAGGAAAATGGAGGGAAATGTGAGAGGGGAAAAGGGGGGGAAATGAGGGGGAAATGGCAGGAAGGGGAATTTTTAAAATCCCATTTTGAAATCCCTTCAAAATCCCCCCCTGCAAAATTCCAGTCCTTCCCCAAATTTGCTCCCAGCTAATCAGGACTCCCCAAATCCCCCATCCCCTACCCCAAAATTTCCCCCTCCCGCAAATTGACCCAAAACCACTCCCCCAACCAATCAGGACCCCTTAAATCCCCCCAAAATCACTCCCAACCAATCAAGAACCCCCAAAATCCCCCAAAAATTCCTCCCAGCCAATTAAGACCCCCCAAAATTCCCTCCCAGCCAATCAGAATCACCCAAAATCCCCTCCCAACCAATCAAGAACCCCCAAAATCCCCCAAAAATTCCTCCCAGCCAATCAAGACCCTCCCAAAACTTCCTCCCAGGCAATCAGGGCCCCCACAATCCCCCAAAATCCCCTCTCAGCCAATCAAGACGCCCCAAAATTGCCCCAAAAACACTCCCAAAGAATTAGGACCCCCCAAAATCCCCTCTCAGCCAATCAAGATCCCCCAAATTCACCCCAAAATCTCCTCCCAGCCAATCAAGACGCCCAAAAATGCCACAAAAACCACTCCCAACCAATCAAGACCCCCCAAAAATTCCTCCCAGCCAATCAAGACCCTCCAAAATTCCCCAAAAATCACTCTCAACCAATTAGGACCCCCCAAAAACCCCTCCCAACCCCTCACAACCCCCC